>NC_090399.1:62851628-63218012 GCF_036365525.1 Heterodontus francisci
CATGGTGTCCAGGGGACGCACTTCTCGGTGTTTAACTTTCCTCCACGCCTTCCTTCCACTCGGACGGGCACACCGCCCCCCCACCCCACCGGAGGCCGTGAAAACCACACCATCTGGAACCGATTGAGCGGAATCTTTAGGAGGTGTAGGGGGAGTGGGAGGAGGTGCAGCGGTGCCACCCTGGGCCGCCGAGGTGGAGTTGGTAGCCGGGAGGTTGGGGCATTTCTTACAAACATTCCCCACCCCCTTGCAGACATGGCACTGCACCCCGTCCACGGACCAGAAGATTCGGTAGGTCTTCCCCTGGTACTCTACATTGAAATGGCCATCTGTGACCTCCTCCCACACCAGCTGCATAAATAACTGGCGGCGGAAGGAGTACACATGCCGGAGGCTTTTCTCCTGAAGACCGAGCGGGACTGCGGTGAGCCCTGTCTTTACTTCCCTACATAGCAGATGGTGAAATTTGAATTCAATTTCTGAATCTGGAATCTAATGATGACCATGAAAGCATTGTCAATTGTTGTAAAAACCCATCTGGGTCACTAATGTCCTTTAGGAAATGAAATCTGCTGTTCTTACCTGGTCTGGCCTACATGTGACTCCAGACCCACAGCAATGTGGTTAACCCTTACATGGCCTCTGAAATGGCCTAGCAAGTCACTCAGTTGTATCTAACCGCTACGAAATCAATAAAAAGGAATGCCTAACATCACTGTGGGTGCACCTACCCCACATTGACTGCAGCAGTTCAAGAAAGCCACAACCACACCACCTTCTCAAGGGTAATTAGGGATGGGCAATAAATGCTGGCCTGGCCAGCGATGCCCACATCCCATGAATGAATAAAAAATAACTTCCAAATTCATCTTAAATGTTTGAATAATTGTCAGCCAGTTGCTGCTGATGTGCTGAGTGTATTTCCATATTGGGCACAAATGCCTCGGGGAGTGTGGATCACAGTCAGGTTAAAAAACACAGAAAAGGCCATTGTACAAACCACCTAATAGTAGAAGGGAATTCGTGGAAATTATGTCGCAAAGCTCTGAAATAAGTAAAATTTATAGCAGAAAAATCATGGGAAATGTCAACTCCAGCAATGATGTGGGAAGAAGATGTCGAGAAAGGGGAAAAGGTAATGGAGTATTTACAGTGTGTTCAGGACACAATTCTTACCCAGTAGATCAAAGTTCACCAAGGGTGGATCCAGTCACTGAAAATAAACCAGAGCAGATATGAAAAGTAAACTTGGGTGAGAATTGAGGCAATATCAATGACAACATAATAAGCTTTAAGGCAATGATTCAGATCGATATCAGTAAGAAAAGCCAAAAATAATAGATTAGAAAAAGCTGATTTTTGGGGGTTGAAATTGCAACTGGTGAAGATTAACTGGAACAGAATATTAACAAAGAGAGAGAACAGTGCTGGAGAATTATTAAAAAGGTGACCAATAAACTTCAGCAGAAATATATTCCACTCAAAAAGAACAGATTGGCCTTTTATGAATCACTAGGGACGAATAAAGGGATAAGTACAAAATTGAAACTAAAGTAAAAATCATGTACCTAATATATTAGCAATAAAGGAGAGGATGACAAATAGTGAAATCAAAGAGATTAGGAATGAAGTCAAAAAATTATGAAGGCAAAGAACAGCAGAAAATATAAATAGTCAAGGAATATGAAAAATATGAAAGTACCAAACAGACACATATAAATAATAAAAGGGAATTCAGAATAGGGACAGAGTCACTGAAGGATGTACAAGAACAACTCACAGGTAATGATAGAGTTCATTAGTTTGCCTCAGTTTTTACCAGCTGGACTAACAATGTGAACTAGACAGCATTACAAATAGATATTAAAATATATAGAATAGAAAGGACAGGATACCAGTAAATATTAGAGAAAATAAACTCTTGGAACTGGATGAGTTACATCTGCATCGGTCAATGGAAGACTCCATTGAGAGCATCACATACAGTTCTGGACCTAACACCTAAAGAATGATGTTTTAGATTTGGAGGGGGTGAAACACACATTCACCAGAATGAAGATAGGGCTGAAAGGTTTAAATAATGATAGTTTTTACAGACTTGCCTTGCATCTCCTTGACTATCGAAGATTAAGGTGTGATATTTTCAAGGGTCTCTGAGGATTAAAAGGATTAGATTGGATAGGTAGAGGGAAACTAATTCCTCTGGCAGCTTATCCCGAATATTCTTCTTTGCTCCCTTTCTCCCAACACAATATACACACAATCCCAGCCTGTATTCTGAATACATTCTAAGATATATTATTCCATACTGAATATACTGTATGAGCTGATGCAGCATCTACACTCCCAGTTTTTTAAATGATCTGTGAATGTGCCAGGCCTCATCAGTGGCTTCGAGTCCGGCAAGATTTTGCTGTTAAACTGGAGGGGAAATTGCCTTTCCTTCTGTACTCGCAAGCAGCTCTGCCTCCCATCTCACCCAGTCCTCTTCATAAACTCATTTTATCACGTTTCATCTTGCAGTGACATATCCACCTGCTGATGTATATACACTAGCTGTAGAGTCTAGAAGTAGGAGACACAGTCTCTGAATAAGGGTCAACCACGTAGGACTAAGATGAGGAGGAATTTCTTCCCCCAAAGGGTTTTGGATCTGGAATTCTCTACCCCAGAGGACTGTGGATGCTCAGACATTGAGTATATTCAAAGCAGAGATTGATTGATTTTTAGACAATGAGGGATTAAGGGATATGGAGATGGTGTGTGAAGGTGGAATGAAGGTAACAGATCAGCCAAAAACATATGAACTGGTGGAGCAAGTTCCAATGGCCGAGTGGCCTACTCCTGCTCCTATATCTAATGTTCATATACCTGCAATGTGCTCCACTCTGTAAATCTTCTGGACCTTGTTTTTCCTTATTTCTGACAACCTGTCTTTGTAACTGAAGCTATTTGGTCAGTTTCCAAATTTATCTTAAACATTTGAGTAATTGGCAAGCAATTGCTGCTGATCTTATAAAGACATTTCCATATAGGACATAGATACCTCAGAGGAATGTGGATCCAGTCAGGTTAAATAATGTAACAAAGGTTATTCTACAGACCACCTAATAGTGGAAGAGATCGAAAGGAAAATATACAAAGCTATGAAACAAGTAAAATTCATAGCATCATAATCATGGAATATTTCATAGCAAATAATCTGTCAGGAAGAGGAAGGAAAAGGGGATAAAAGGGAATGGAGCAGTTTCCCTGTGTTCCGGACATCTTTCTTACCCAGTACATAAGAAGCCCAAACAAGAGAGGAATCACTGATGGATCTAACAATATAAAATGCACCAGAGCAGATAAAAGTTGGAGATTTCAGGGAAACTCATTGGAATATCAATCAGAACAGAATATAGTTTAAGGGAATGTTTGAGAAAGATGTAACTAAGAAAAGGCAAAAAATAATAGAATGTAAAACGCTGACTGGGGGGATGAAAATGGAAGTTGTGAAAATAAACTGGAACAGAATATTGATGAACAAAGATAAATCAGCAGTGGGAAATATGTAAAAAGGGGATCAAAAATTCCACTAAAACAAGAACCAATTAAACAAATCATGAAACAGCATAAATGAAAAAAGGGATAAGTGTGAAACTGAAATGAAAGTCAAAGGCAGGTAATAAGTATATTGAGAATAAGGGAGAGGATGACAAAAACCAAAATCAGGAGGTTAGGGAACATGTTCAAAAAGTAAAACAAAGAGAAACTGTGAAATTAAATTCTGAAGAAATATAAAAAGAAATATTAAAATATCCTACAGACACATAAATAACAGAAAGGTAAATCCGAATAGGGATAAAGTCAATGTCGGCTGCACAGGAAAAACTCACAGGTAATGAGGAGAGATGGCAGAAAGATTGGAGAATTACTTTGCCTCAGTTTTACCAGCTGGACTAACAAGGTGGATTTGACATCATTACAGGTAGATATTAAAACATTTAAAACAGAAAGGAGGGGATAGCAGTAAAACCTAGAGATGATAAATTCTGGAAACTGGATGAATTGCATCCGTGTATACTAAAACAGGCAAAGGAAGACCCCATTGAGAGTGATGTATTCAGTTCTGGACCCTACACCTCAAGAATGATGTATTAGCTTAGGATGGGGTGCAGCACTTATTCACCAGAATAATACTGAAGCTACAAGGGTTAACCTGTGAGGACTGATTTTTTAAATTATTTGTTCGTGGTATTGTGGGTGTCGCTGACTAGGCCAGCATTTGAGATATGCCTGGTGCTGCTCTCGCCATGTACTCCTGCAATCTTCATTGAACCAGGATTGGTCCCCCAGCTTGTTGGTAATGGTGGAGTGGGGGATATGCCGGGCCATGAGGTTACAGCTTGTGGTTGAGTACAATTCTGCTGTTGCTGATGGCCCACAGCACCTCAAGGAAGCCCAGTTTTAAGTTGCTAGATCTGTTTGAAATCTATCCCATTTAGTACAGTGGTAGTGTCACACAACACGATGGAGGGTATCCTCAATGTGAAGACAAGACATTGTCTCCACAAGGACTGTGCAGTGGTCACTCCTACCAATACTGTCATGGACAGATGCATTTGCAACAGATAGATTGATGATGACGAGGTCAAGTTGGCTTTGCCCTCTTGTTGGTTCCCTCACCACCTGCTGCAGACCCAGTCTAGCAGCTGTGTCCTTTAGGACTCGGCCAGCTGGGTCAGTGATGGTGCTACCAAGCCATTTTTGGTGATGTGCATTGAAGTCTCCCACCCAGAGTATATTCTGCACCCTTTCCACCCTCAGTGCTCCTTCCAATTGGTGTTCAACATGGAGGAGTAATGACTCATCAGCTGAGTGGGGGGCGGTAGGTGGTAATCAGCAGGAGGTTTCCTTGCCCATATTTGACCTGATGCCATGAAACTTCATGGGGTCTGGAGTCGATGTTGATGACTCCCAGGGCAACTCCCTCCTGACTGTATACCACTGTGCCATCACCTCTGGTGGGTCTGTCCTGCCAGTGGGACAGAAAGTACCCAGGGATGGTGATGGTCATGTCCTGGACATTGTCTGTTAGGTATGATTCCGTGAGTATGACTGTGTCAGGCTGTTGCTCGATTAGTCTGTGGGACAGCTCTCCCAACTTTGGCACAAGCCCCCAGATGTTAGTAAGGAGGACTTTGCAGGGTCGACAGGGCTGGATGTGCTGTTGTCATTTCCGATGTCTTGGTCAATGCTGGGTGGTCTGTCTGGTTTCATTCCTTTTTAGACTTTTCTCTCGCGGTTAGGTACAACTGAGTCGGCCATTTCAGAGGGTGTTTAAGAGTCAACCACATTATTGTTTGTCTGGAGTCACATGTAGGCCAGACTGGCTCAGAGCAGCAGATTTCCTTCCCTGAAGGACATTAGTGAACCAGATGGGTGTTTACAACAATCGACAATGGTTTCATGGTCACCATTACTGAGACTAGCTTTTTTCTAAATTCCACATTGATTCATTGTATTTAAATTCCACCAGCTGCCATGGTGGGATTTGAAGCCATGTCCCCAGAGCATTAGCCTGGGCCTCAGGATTGCTAGTCCAGTGACATTACCACTACACCACCTCCCCCACACTCAATACCTCTGTTTATGAAGCCCAAAATCCCAGAGGTGTTGATAATTACTGCTCAATATGCCCTGTCACTTTCAAAGATCTATACACATGAATCCCCATGTCCGTCTGTTCTTGCACATGCTTTAGAAATGTGTCATTAAGTCTATATTACCTTTCCCTATCCCTTCTGCCAAAATGTATCAATTCACACTGCTCTATATTAAATTCCATCTGGCACTCGTCTTCCCACTCTGCTAGCCTATCAATGTCCTGTTGCAGTTGATTTGTATCATCCTCACTGTTTATCACAACTTCAAGTTTGATATCACCAGCACATTTTCAAATGTTACTCTGCATTCCAATATCCATGTCAATTATATGTATAATATTCTTTCTTTTTCTTTCTCTTTTGGGCCTCCTTATCTCGAGAGACAATGGATACGCGCCTGGAGGTGGTCAGTGGTTTGTGAAGCAGCGCCTGGAGTGGCTATAAAGGCCAATTCTGGAGTGACAGGCTCTTCCACAGGTGCTGCAGAGAAATTTGTTTGTTGGGGCTGTTGCACAGTTGGCTCTCCCCTTGATATGTATAATATATCAAAACAATTAGTAGATCTAACACTGACTGTAATGGAACACCACTGTCGAATATGCTCCAGTCTGAAATACAGCCTTTCACCTCAAATCACTGTTTTCATCCAGTGAGAGAGGATTTGAGGAAAGTAGCAGGAGCAATGCAGAGAATGATGAAATATACTCATTCAGGGACTTGCAGCTACTGAGAGATGGCAGGAGTGAGAATAAGCACAGGGCTGAATGGAAGGGGACACTGATTGAGCACAGTGCATCCCAGTATGTGTACAGCAGCAGTAATGGTGAGTGTGCACCACCTGATGTTTTAATATACAAGGTGCATGTTATCAGGTTGTGTTACTATTAAGTGTGTGGGTGCACCCACTGGAGGTTTAATATACATGTTACATTTCAGTAATTCTGCAATGCAAATTAGGGAGAGTGTGTGCCACCTTGTGGCTGAATGCAGAAACTGCGATTTAGAATCAGAATGGTCCAGCACAGAATGAGGTAATTCAGCTCATCGTGTCTGTGTTGGGACTTCAGATTTCTCTTTAGATAATTATCCAATTCTCTTTTGAAAGCTACTAATGACTCTGCCTCCACAACACTCTCATGCAGTGCATTCCAGATCCTAACTATTAGCTGCAAACGTTTTTCCACAAGTTACCTTTGGTTCATTTCCCATCCACTTTAAATCAGTATCCTCTCGTTCTTGACCCTTCCACCAATGGGAAAGGTTTCTCCCTATCTACTCTGTCTAAACTCCTCATTATTTTTAACATTTATGTCAAATCTCCGAACAACCTTCTCTTGTCCAAAGAGAGCAGCCCCAGCTTCTCCAATCTATCCATGTAACTGAGTCCCTCATCCTTGGAACCATTCTGATAAATCTTTATTACACCCTCTCTAACACCTTCACATTCCTCCTACTGTGTGGCGCCCAGAATTGGACACAATATCCCAGTTGAGGCCGAACCAGTGTTTCATAAAGGTTCTCATGAAAGGTCAGAAATGTTAACTTTGTTTCTCTCTCCTGAGATGCTACCACACCTGCGAAGTGTTTCAAGCATTTTCTGTTTTCATTCCACATTTCCAGCATCCACAGGATTTCACTCTTGTTTTATGAAGGTTCACCATAACCTCTTTGCGTTTGTACTCTATGCCTCGGACCTTCAACAATATGTACACATTTACCCCCAGGTCCTGCTGCTCCTGCTCCCCCTTTACAATTGTATCCTGTTTCTTCTATTGCCTCTGCTTTTGACCAAAATATGTCACTTTTCACTTTTCTGTGTTAAATTTAATCTGCCAGTTGCCTGCCCATTCCACCAGCCTATGTCTGCTTGACTATATCACTATTGTCCTCACTGTTCACCCTACTTCCAAGTTTGTGTCATCTGCAAATTTTCAAATTGTGCATTGACCAAGTTTAGGTCATTAATATAGATTAATAAAAGCAGTGCTCCTGCTAATGATCCTGGGGAACTCCACTATGTACCATCCTCCAATCCAAAGTATAACCATTCACAAATGGGCGGCACAGTGGCGCAGTGGTTAGCACTGCAACCTCACAGCTCTAGGGACCCGGGTTCGATTCTGGGTACTGCCTGTGCGGAGTTTGCAAGTTCTCCCTGTGTCTGTGTGGGTTTTCGCCGGGTGCTCCAGTTTCCTCCCACATCCAAAAGTTTTGCAGGTGATAGGTAAATTGGCCGTTGTAAATTGCCCCTCGTGTCGGGAGGTGATAGGAAATATGGGATTACTGTAGGGTTAGTATAAATGGGTGGTTGTTAGTCGGCACAGACTCGGTGGGCCAAAGGGCCTGTTTCAGTGCTGTATCACTAAATAAAATAAATAAATACTCTCTATTTCCTGTCACTCAGCCAACTATCCATGCTGTCAATGTCCCTTTTATTTCACAGGCTTCAACTTTGCTGACAGGCCTATTATGTGTCACTTTATTCACCCTTTTTTGCAAGTCCATGTACACCAATCAACCACATTACCATTATCAACCCTCTCTGTTATCTCACCAATAAAACTCAATCAAGTTAGTGAAATACAATTCACCTTAAATAAAATAGAAACAGAAAATGCTGGAAATACTCAGCAGGTCAGAGAGCATATAGAAACATAGAAAATAGGAGCAGGAGTAGGCCATTCAGCCCTTTGAGCCTGCTCCGCCCTTCATTATGATCATGGCTGATCATCCAACTCAATAACCTGCTCCCGCTTTCCCCCCATATCCTTTGATCCCTTTCACCCCAATCTAACTTCTTGAAAACATACAATGTTTTGGCCTCAACTGCTTTCTGTGATAGCGAATTCTACAGGCTCACCACTTTCTGAGTGAAGTAATTTCTCCGCATCTCAGTCCTGAAAGGTTTACCCTGTATCCTTCGACTATGACCCCTGGTTCTGGACTCCCCCACCATCGGGAACATCCTTCCTGTATCTATCCTGTCAAGTCCTGTTAGAATTTTATAGGTTTCTATATGTGGAGAGAAAAACAGAGCTAACGTTTCAGGTCAATGACCTTTCATCAGACCTGGGAAAAATTAGAAATGTAATAGGATTTAAGTAGGTGAAATGGGAGAGGATGGAAAAAGAACAAAAGTGAAGTTCTGTGACAGGGAGACATTAAAGGTTAATACAGTTTGTGTTGCAAAGACAAAGGGAGTTGTCATGGGAACAAGTAAAGAAACAGAAAGTATGTCCAGAGGAACTGTAAATGACAGAATAATGAACAGCTGCCGTCTGAAATCAAAAACAGGAGAAAAACAAAACTAAGACCAAAACATGTAAAGAAAATGAAACAAAAAGGGGAGAGAGATTCCATTCTGAAATTGCTGAACTCAGTGTTGAGTCCGGAGGGCTGTAAACTGCCCAGTCAAAAGATGATCTGCTGTTCCCTGAGCTTACATTGAGCTTCATTAGAACACTGCAGCAGGTCAAGGACAGAGGTCAGTGTGAGAGCAATGTGGAGAATTAAAATGTTAGGACACCGGAAGCTCAGGGTCATGCTGCAGATTGAAGAGAGATGTTCTGTAATGTGGTGACTGAATCTGTGTTTGGTCTCCCCAATGAAGAGCAGATCACATTGTGAGCAGTAAATGCAGTATACTACATTGAAAGAAGTACATGTAAATCACTGTTTCAACTGCAAGGTGTGCTCGGGGCCTTGGATGGTGAGGAGAGAGGAGGTAAAAGGGCAGGTGTTGCAACTCCCATGCTTGCATGGGAAGTTGTTGTGAGAAGTGGACAGGGTATTGGGGGTTATTAAGTAGTGGACCAGAGTGTTGCAGAAGGAACGGTCTCCTCAGAATGCTGAAAGTGTAGGTGAGGGGAAGATGTGTTTGGTGGTGACATCACACTCATAAGATCATAAGAAATAGGAGTAGGAGTGGGTCATTTGTCCCCTTGAGCCTGCTCCACCATTCAATAAGATCATGACTGATCTGAGTGTGGCCTTAACTCCCCTTTCCTGCCTGACCCCATCACCCTTGACTCTCTTGTAGGTCAAAACTCTGTCTAACTCAGTGTTGAATATACCCAGCCTCCACTGCTTGCTGGGGAAGAGAATTCCAAACACTAACAACCCTCTGAGGGAAGAAATTCCTCCTCATCTCCACCTTACAAGGCAAACCACTTATTTGGAAACTGAACACCCGAGTTCTAGATTCCCCCAAGAGGGGAAACATCTTCTCAACATCCACCCTGTCAAGACACCTCAGAATCATCATAAGATCACCCCTCATTCTTCTAAACTCCAATGTGTACAGGACAACCTGTTCAACCTTTCCTCAAAAGACAATCCCTTCATCCCAGGAATCAGTCCAGTGAACCTTCTTTGAACTGTTTGCAATGCAAGTATATCCCTCCTTAAATAAGGAGATGAAAACTGTACACAGTACTCTAGGTGCAGTCTCACCAATGCCCTGAACAGGTGTAGCAAGACTTCTCTACTTTTATACACCATCCCCCTTGCAATAAATGCCAACATTCCATTGTCCTTCCTAATTACATGCTGTACCTGCAAGCTAACTTTTTGTTACTCATGTACGAGGATACCCAGATCCCTCTGTACGACAGCATTCTGCAATCTCTCTCTATTTAAATAATATTTTGCCTTTCTATTCTTCCCACCAAAGTGGATAACCTCACATTTCCCACATTATACTCCAACTGCCAAATTTTTGCCCTCTCAGTCAACATAGATTGGTAGGTAAATTGGCCATTATAAATTGCCCCAAGTATAGGTAGGGAAATATAGGGACAGGTGGGGATGTGGTAGGAATATGGGATTAGTGTAGGATTAGTATAAATGGGTGGTTGATGGTCGGCACAGACTCGGTGGGCCGAAGGGCCTGTTTCAGTGCTGTATCTCTAAACACTAAACACTAAACACATATCTATATGTCTTTGCAGACACTTTGTGTCCTCCTCACAACTTGCTTTCCTACTTAGCTTTGTATATGCCACAAATTTGGTTACAATACACTTGGTCTCTTCATCCAAGTCATTGAGTGGATCCTAAATAGTTGAGGCCCCAACACTGATCCTGGTGGCACTTCACCAGTTAGTTTCCCAACCTGAAAATGCCCCATTTACCCTGACTCTCTGTTTCCTGTTAGTGAGCCAATCCTCCATCCATGGTAATATATTACCCCCAACACCATGAGCTCTTTTCTTGTGCAGTGACCTTTCATGTGGCACCTTATCGAATGCCTTTTGGAAATTCAAATACACTACATCTACTAGTTCCCCTTCATCCACCCTGTTTGTTACATACTCAAAGAACTCTAATAAGTTTGTCAAACACAATTTCCCTTTCATAAAAAGATGTTGACTCTGCCTGATTGCATTATGATTTACTAAAAGTCCTGCTACTATTTCCTTAATAATGGATTCTACCATTTTCCCAAGAACAAAAGTTCAGTTAACTGGCCTATAGTTTCCTGATTTCTGTTGCCCCCTCCCCTTTCTTAAATAGACGTGTTACATTTGTGGTTTTCCAATCCGCTGGGACCTTTCCAGAATCGAGAGAATTTTGGAAGATCACAACCAATGCATCTACTGTCTCTGCAGCTCCTTATTTTAAGATCCTGGGATGCAAACCATCAGGTCCAGGGGACTGTTCACCCTTTAGTTCCAATAGTTTTCCTAGTACTTTTTCTCTTGTGATAGTGTTGGTTTTAAGTTCTTTTTGCCTCTTGATTTTCTGCTTTTTGTGTCTTTTACTGCAAAGACAGATATAAAATATTTGCTCAAAGTCTCTGCCTTGTTTCCAATTATTAATTCCCCAGTCTCATTCTCTAAGCGACCAAAACTTACTTTAGCTACTCTTTCCTCTATATATTTGTAGAAGCTTTTACTGTCTGTTTTTATATTTCTTGCTAGTTTACTTTCAGACTTTATTTTCTCCCTCTTCATTATGATTTTAATTATCCTCTGCTGGTTTCTAAAATTTCCCCAATCTTCTGACCTATCACTAATCTTTGCAGCATTGCATGCCTTTTCTTTCACTTTGATACTATCTTTAACTTCATTAGTTATCCACAGATGGTGCATCCTTGTCACAGAGTCTTTCTTTCTCAATAGAATGTATCTTTGTTGAGAGTTATGAAATAGCTCCTTTACGTCTGCACCCACTTCTCGAGGGTCTTACCTTTTAAGTTATTTTCCCAGTTGTCCACTTTAGCCAACTCTGTCTTCATACCCTTGTAATTACCTTTATTTAAGTTTAAGACATGAGTTTCAGACCCATCATTCTCTTGTCTCTTGTGGAGTCCTGTAAATGTGCTGTCAGTAAATGCATGGCATCTGAAGGACAGTCCTGGTCTTCAAAGATGATCAGAAATAAAAGATTTGAAGAGGTCAAAGGTGGAAAATTCCTCAGGTTTGATGTGACACAACTACAATATTCCAACAGTAACCACAGGAAATCCCAATGTAGAATTGGAGAATACAGCGACATATCTCCAGAGGCTGAATGTACGTTTTGCTGGGACTATTGTCTTGAATAGTTTTTCCATTGAATGTTTTGTTCCTATCAGTATCTGTAGAAGTATGTGTACAAGAGAAAGTGACAGAATAATGATGGGTTCACCAGTCTCCAGGGATGTCCTGATCCATCCTGATATCGTGCAGAATCCGGCATTGAACCTCATTGATCATTGGGGCAATAATCTAAAACTTGAATGTAGGATAATAAAACAGAACTTTCCCCAGGGATGGAAGAGGAATAATAGGGAAAAGAAGATGTTTGTACTGATAAATAAATAGAATTTTCTCCACCCTAGAGTTTGAGTGTCTGGTTTTAGTGTTTCATGGATTGTGAAAAGTGTTTGTACTTTGTCTTTACAGCAATCAGTCACTTATTTCTGGACTGGAGACTTCTGACTGCTGTTTTTATTCACACCCACATATCTAACAAATTCCTGTGGGTGAAAATGTCAATTTACTATTTTAGAGCTGCTTCACTTTGTTGCCAGTCCATCTCAGGAGACCCGAGCAGAGGGGAGCAGCCACAAGGGTTACTGACAGTTTCCTCATGTCCTCTTCCAAATGGTTCCCACCTGGAGAAACATTAACTGGGAGGCAGGGTTAGTCCCCTCCCCCTCATTTCCCTGTTATTACAATGTCTCTCCATGTTGGAGACACAGATGCTGCACCCACTTTCCCAGGACAAGCTTCGAGAATCCCAGTGCTGGAGGGACTGAAGTCGAGGCTCCACCCTTTCCTCCTCTCCTTTGAACCTGGGAACGGAGCATTTCCAACACATAGAAGAGGAATATAGGAGTCTGTATGGTGGGCACTGAGGAAATGGCTTATTACCTGCACCAGATTCCACCCCCCCTCCCCCCCTTTACCCCCCTTCCACCCCCCCCACCCCCGTCCCCTTCCCTGCTCCACCCTCTCAGCTCACCTCCTCACAACCCCGTCCCAGCCCGCCCCCCCCTCGCACCATCTTCACCCCGCACCCCCTTCCCCTGCACCCCCCCCCCCACCCCCTCCCTCTACCCCTCCCCCTTGCATCCCCTCCTCCCACCGGCACCATCCTACACCTGTGTAGGGGCCCCAACAACCCCACTGCCTTGTGGGCGTCTCGGGAGAGACCAAGGCTAAGGGAGTAAACCCTAACAGAAAATCCGGAGCGGAACCCCGTAGGCGGTCATGTGTCACCTTTGGCATGTTTCCGGCAGTTCCTGCAGCCATACTGGTGCCAAACGTCGTGTCCTGCACTCCTTTGGACCCCACCAGAAAGGCCGAGAGGGGGGTTTTGACGACTGGGCAACTCTCAACCTCCATAAATTTGCCCAGGCATGCGCCATGGAGAGGTCACTCCATAGTTGCCTCACAGCGACTGAAACAACACGGAAGGCAGCAGTTACGGGTTATAAGTCCAGATAAATTGGCGTAGAAACTGGGCGCCACGGGTTGCCTTTGTCGGTGGGAGAGGTCATTGCACCTCACTGGACAGCTACCGCCCGCCTCAAACCGGGCAGCCCCCGGTCAATAAGGTTCTGTCCCGCCACAGTCTGCCTGCTTCAATGGGTGCTTGGAGCTCAGGGTCATTGCCCGAAAGGTGGACTGATACACCGCACCAAACAACATGAAAAAAGGAAAGAAGGTACCAGCCCTTCGCTTTGCAAGCTGGAACGTCAGAACTATGTGTCCTGGCCTGTCGGAAGACCTTACACAAATCAACGATTCTCGGAAGACCGCCATCATTAACAACGAGCTCAGTAGACTCAATGTGGACATTGCAGCACTTCAGGAGACTCGCCTCCCCGCGAGTGGCTCTCTAGCAGAGCAAGACTACACCTTCTTCTGGCAGGGCAGGGATCCTGAAGAACCAAGATAGCATGGAGTGGGCTTCGCCATCAGAAACTCCTTGCTCAGCATGATAGAGCCTCCCTCAAATGGCTCGGAACGCATACTGTCCATCCGACTGCTCACCACCTCTGGTCCAGTACACCTACTCAGCATCTATGCTCCAACACTCTGTTCCGCACCTGAAGCTAAAGACCAGTTCTATGAACAACTCCATAACATCATTAGCAGCATCCCCAACACCGAACACCTATTCCTGCTGGGGGACTTTAATGCCAGGGTTGGGGCCGACCATGACTCATGGCCCTCCTGCCTTGGGCGCTATGGCGTTGGAAGGATGAATGAGAATGGGCAGAGACTGCTTGAGTTGTGTACCTATCATAACCTCTGCATCACCAACTCGTTCTTTCACACTAAACCCTGTCACCAGGTTTCATGGAGGCACCCAAGATCACGTCGTTGGCACCAGCTAGACCTCATTGTCACAAGGCGAGCCGCCTTAAACAGTGTTCAAATCACACGCAGCTTCCACAGTGCGGACTGCGACACCGACCACTCCCTGGTGTGCAGCAAGGTTAGACTCAGACCAAAGAAGTTGCATCATTCCAAGCAGAAGGGCCACCCGCGCATCAACACGAGCAGAATTTCTCACCCACAGCTGTTACAAAAATTTCTAAATTCACTTGTAACAGCCCTTCAAAACACTCCCACAGGGGATGCTGAGACCAAGTGGGCCCACATCAGAGACGCCATCTATGAGTCAGCTTTGACCACCTACGGCAAAAGTGCGAAGAGAAATGCAGACTGGTTTCAATCTCATAATGAAGAGCTGGAACCTGTCATAGCCGCTAAGCGCATTGCACTGCTGAACTACAAGAAAGGCCCCAGCGATTTAACATCCGCAGCACTTAAAGCAGCCAGAAGCACTGCACAAAGAACAGCTAGGCGTTGCGCAAACGACTACTGGCAACACCTATGCAGTCATATTCAGCTGGCCTCAGACACCGGAAACATCAGAGGAATGTATGATGGCATGAAGAGAGCTCTTGGGCCAACCATCAAGAAGATCACCCCCCTCAAATCTAAATCGGGGGACATAATCACTGACCAACACAAACAGATGGACCGCTGGGTTGAGCACTACCTAGAACTGTACTCCAGGGAGAATGCTGTCACTGAGACTGCCCTCAATGCAGCCCAGCCTCTACCAGTCATGGATGAGCTGGACATACAGCCAACCAAATCGGAACTCAGTGATGCCATTGATTCCCTAGCCAGCGGAAAAGCCCCTGGGAAGGACAGCATTACCCCTGAAATAATCAAGAGTGCCAAGCCTGCTATACTCTCAGCACTACATGAACTGCTATGCCTGTGCTGGGACGAGGGAGCAGTACCCCAGGACATGCGCGATGCCAACATCATCACCCTCTATAAAAACAAAGGTGACCGCGGTGACTGCAACAACTACCGTGGAATCTCCCTGCTCAGCATAGTGGGGAAAGTCTTTGCTCGAGTCGCTCTGAACAGGCTCCAGAAGCTGGCCGAGCGCGTCTACCCTGAGGCACAGTGTGGCTTTCGTGCAGAGAGATCGACTATTGACATGCTGTTCTCCCTTCGTCAGATACAGGAGAAATGCCGTGAACAACAGATGCCCCTCTACATTGCTTTCATTGATCTCACCAAAGCCTTTGACCTCGTCAGCAGACGTGGTCTCTTCAGACTACTAGAAAAGATCGGATGTCCGCCAAAGCTACTAAGTATCATCACCTCATTCCATGACAATATGAAAGGCACAATTCAACATGGTGGCTCCTCATCAGAGCCCTTTCCTATCCTGAGTGGTGTGAAACAGGGCTGTGTTCTCGCACCCACACTTTTTGGGATTTTCTTCTCCCTGCTGCTTTCACATGCGTTCAAATCCTCTGAAGAAGGAATTTTCCTCCACACAAGATCAGGGGGCAGGTTGTTCAACCTTGCCCGTCTAAGAGCGAAGTCCAAAGTACGGAAAGTCCTCATCAGAGAACTCCTCTTTGCTGACGATGCTGCTTTAACATCTCACACTGAAGAATGCCTGCAGAGTCTCATCGACAGGTTTGCGTCTGCCTGCAATGAATTTGGCCTAACCATCAGCCTCAAGAAAACGAACATCATGGGGCAGGATGTCAGAAATGCTCCATCCATCAATATTGGCGACCACGCTCTGGAAGTGGTTCAAGAGTTCACCTACCTAGGCTCAACTATCACCAGTAACCTGTCTCTAGATGCAGAAATCAACAAGCGCATGGGTAAGGCTTCCACTGCTATGTTCAGACTGGCCAAGAGAGTGTGGGAAAATGGCGCACTGACACGGAACACAAAAGTCCGAGTGTATCAGGCCTGTGTCCTCAGTACCTTGCTCTACGGCAGCGAGGCCTGGACAACGTATGCCAGCCAAGAGCGACGTCTCAATTCATTCCATCTTCGCTGCCTTCGGAGAATACTTGGCATCAGGTGGCAGGACTATATCTCCAACACAGAAGTCCTTGAAGCGGCCAACATCCCCAGCTTATACACACTACTGAGTCAGCGGCGCTTGAGATGGCTTGGCCATGTGAGCTGCATGGAAGATGGCAGGATCCCCAAAGACACATTGTACAGCGAGCTCGCCACTGGTATCAGACCCACCGGCCGTCCATGTCTCCGTTATAAAGACGTCTGCAAACGCGACATGAAATCGTGTGACATTGATCACAAGTCGTGGGAGTCAGTTGCCAGCATTCGCCAGAGCTGGCGGGCAGCCATAAAGACAGGGCTAAATTGTGGCGAGTCGAAGAGACTTAGTAGTTGGCAGGAAAAAAGACAGAGGCGCAAGGGGAGAGCCAACTGTGCAACAGCCCCAACAAACAAATTTCTCTGCAGCACCTGTGGAAGAGCCTGTCACTCCAGAATTGGCCTTTATAGCCACTCCAGGCGCTGCTTCACAAACCACTGACCACCTCCAGGCGCGTATCCATTGTCTCTCGAGATAAGGAGGCCCAAAAGATCACAACCAACGATCCCTCCTCCTGTCCATGTCTGATGTACCAGCTGCCAACTCCAGCTCCTGCCCACGGGAAATACAACTGATGAATTGTAACCAGGGGCTAAAATCTGTCTCCAGGTGACATCACAAAGGGAGCCAGGAGCCAATCACACAGCAGCCAGCACAGGCCCCGCCCACTGGTGGTTTTACAGGGTCACATGACCAGGCTCTGCTCCTGCTCCAGTCTCACTGGATTGGGAGCACAGGTTACAGGATCAGCCCAATCGTGTGATGGCCGTGTCCCCAACCCGAGCTCCCGTCTAACGACACTGCAGACAGGGAGCACAGTCTCCAAATATTACCCTTTATAAATGTTACATCCCAACCTCTTAATGTGAGGTCCCACTATTCAATGTCCTTCACCTCCCAATGTCTTCACATATTTTTCTTCTCCATTGTAACTGGGAACTAAGCATTTTCCAGATTCATAGAAGAGGAATATCGGGCCTTGTGTCACATCCAATGATTCCTCCTCCTGTCATTGTCTGATGTAAAGCTGGACATTGTCCCTGCTCTCCTGATCATTATATATACACTAATCATCTGTCAGATCAGCAGGATGCATGGGGCCAGCTTCCACAAGAAGATAAATGACATTCCCCACCTCCTCCATTAACCTCAGGGTGTCGTCACTCTCTCCAACTGTCTGTCCAACATTTCGATCTGGATGAGACAAAAGTTTCTCCAGATAAATGTCGGTCAAACTGACTCCGTCCTCTTTGACTCGCACAAACACGAACACAATCCCTGCCCCTGGAATGGTTGATGGGACAGTGAAGAAGGAGCTTTACTCTGTACCTAACCCGGGCTGTACCTGCTCTGGAAGGATTAACAGACACAGTGTAGAAGGAGCGTTAATCTGTCTGTAACATGTGCTGTATCTACTCTGGGAGTGTTTGTTGGGGACAGTGTTCAGGGTATGTAACTCTGTATCTAATCAGTGCTGTACCTGACCTGGAATGATAAAACAGTGTAGAGGGTGTTTTACTCTGCAGCTCCCCATGCAGTGCATGTCATGGACTGTTGAATTGGACAGTGCACAGTGAGCTTTACTCTCTACCTAACCCATTGCTTTGCCTGCCTGGGAATGTATGATAACGCAGTACAGAGGGAACTTTTCTCAGTATCTCACTCCTTGCTTTGCTTGTCCTGTGAGTGGATGATAAGGCAGTGCAGAGGGAGCTTTGCTCTGCTCTTGGCCTCAGTGTGTTTGAAGGGCAGTTTAGAGGTGGTTAAATTCTGTATCTAATACCTACTGTACCTGCTCTGTGAGTGTTTGATGAAGCACTGTACAGGGAGATTTATTCTGTATCTATCACATGCTACACCTATGCCAGCAGTGCTTGGTGGGTCAGTGTGAAGGGAGCTTTACTCTGTGTACAGCCGATGTTGTCCCTGCCCAGGGAGTGTTTCATGTAACACTGTGTATAGGGCAATTTACTATGCATTTATCTCAGGCTTTACTCACCCTGGGAATGCTGATGGGAGAGTGAGAGGGAGCTTTACCCTCTATCTAACCGGTGCTTCACCTGCCTGGGTGTGTTTGATGGGGCTGTATAGAGGGAGATTTACCCTCTATCTAACCCGTGCTTTACCTGCACTGGGAGTGTTTGATGGGGCTGTATAGAGGGAGATTTACCCTCTATCTAATCCGTGCTTTACCTGCACTGGGAATGTTTGATGGGACAGTGTACAGGGATCTTTACTCTGTTCCTAACATACACACAGTCTTACAGACAACTCATTCTCTCTCACACACACATATACAGGTAATCAAACACACGTTTGCACACAGACACACACACAATGATAAACAGACACAGATAAACAGATAGACACTCATGCACAGTGATAAACACACAGACATCTACACACACACACAGACAGACAGTCAGTCAGTCATACACTCACACACAAAGACAGACAGTCACTCACACCAACAGACCGATAAACACACCCTCAAACTCATATGCACTCTCACTCAGACACCCACAGATGCACAGACGGACACACTCACATACAGACATTCACACACACAGATACACAGACACTCTAACTCACTCCAAAACACAGACTGACTGTTCCAGCCAGGTGAGAAGTGGTAGAATGACTCCCCTCTCTTTCTGCCTCTCGGTGACTGCAACAGGTATCTTTAAAAGAATTTGCCCGTCACTGTAGTGAGTGTCTAACTGTTTAGGTGTTGTGACTAAAAAAGAGATACACAGACAGGTTTTCTTGTAAAGAAAAGGAAATAGTGTTTATTGTTCTTAATCCCTGTGAAATAAAAATTAATAAAAACGCTCCAACTCACATTCACACAGGCAGCCAAGAGATTCACACACACACAGACACACACACACACACACACAGACACACACACACACTCAGACACACACACAGACCCACACACACACAGACACACACACACAGACAGACACACACACACACACACACATAGACACACACACAGACGCACACACAGACACACACAGACACACAGACGCACACACAGACCCACACACACACAGACACACACACACAGACAGACACACACACACACACACACACATAGACACACACACAGACGCACACACAGACACACACACACAGACACACAGACACACACACACAGACCCACACACACACAGACACACACACACACACACAGACACACACACAGACACACACACACAGACACACACAGACACAGAAGTAAGCTACAAGGAGGGACAGCAGGTTAAATTGAGAGTGTCCAAAGGAAAGTCAATCACATACTGATCCTGTAGGCTGATACATTGGATGGTTTCAGGCTGTTTTTTGTTGATTTTTTTCTGGATTCTGCACAGAGATGATTTAAAGTCTGGATGGACGATCTCTGTCTTTTCCTCTGAAGTCAGCAGCTGTTTGGTTTATGTTGAAGATGCTGCCTGCAGTGTTTAGCTGGTCACATACAGGCAGGGCACACACCAGCAGAACAGGGATTATTCATCAGAGCTGAGGCAGGAAGGAGTTTTTCACTTTCTGTTTTCCAGCTCACACAGAAAAGAGATTTTATTCTGAACACATGTTCTGTTTCTTTCCCCTCGAGAGTTGGAACTATTTACCGTTATGAACCGGAGAGGTAATCACTTCCACTCAACATAATGTAAAACGTTAATCAAGAACCAGCCGACCCTCACCCTGCGATCCGGCCGACCCTCACCCCGCGATCCGGCCGACTCTCACCCCGCGATCCGGCCGACCCTCACCCCGCGATCCGGCCGACCCTCACCCCGCGATCCGGCCGACCCTCACCCCGCGATCCGGCCGACCCTCACCCCGCGATCTATCACATGTTTAAGCTGATTGTTCTGCTGGTTCACTTCCACACAGCACGTCTCCTTTCTGATAGCTTTGTCATTTACAAACTGAAGTCATGTCAATGTTCGACCACTTTACAAACTGCTGTCCAGGCCACACAAACACAATGCTCCTCAGTCACTTTATAAAACACATCCTGTGGTTTCAGTCCACTCAATAAACAAAGTCATTCTTGATGAAACATGGTTTTGGTCTCCTTACCTAAGGAAGGATATACTTGTCAGAGAGGGAGTGCAATGAAGGTTCACCAGATTGATCCCTGGGATGACAGGATTGTCCTATGAGGAGAGATTGAGGAGACTGGGCCTGTATTCTCTAGACTTCAGAAGAATGAAAGGTGATCTCAATAGAAGCAAACACAATTCTTACAGGGCTCGACAGGGTAGATGCAGGAAGGATGTTTCCCCTGGCTGGGGAGTCGGGAATCAGTGGACACAGTCTTTGAATACAAGGAAGGCCATTTAGGACAGAGATGAGGAGGAATTACTCAGAGGGTGATGAATCTTTGGAATTCTCTACCCCAGAGGGCTGAGGGGACTCAGTTATTGAGTATGTTCAAGACAGGATTTGATAGATTTCCAGATATTAAAGATATCAAGAGATATGGGGAGAGTGTGTGGAAATGCATGAGGTAGAAAATCAGTCATAATCTAGTGAATGGCCGAGCAGGTTCAAGGGGCCGAATAGGATATGCCTGCTCCTATTTCCGATGTTCCTGTAACACCGACACACACACACACACACGTCATCTCTACAACATTCAGACTGACCGACACAGACACACTCACTGACTCACAGCCAAAGCAGGAAGATGCTCCATTTAGGTTCTGCCAGGAGAACTCAGCTCCAGATCTCATTACAGCCTTTGTCTAAACATGGACCAAAGAGCTGAATTCCAGAGCTGAGGTCAGGGTGACTGCCCTTGACATCAAGGCAGCTTTTGGCTGAAAGTGGCATCAAGGAGGCCTAGTAAAATTGAGGTCAAGTGAGGTCAGTGGCTGGAGTCACACCTAGCACCTACTGTGAATACAAGAGCAGGTCAGAGTCTGGGAATTCTGCAGCGAGTAACTCACCTCCAGACTCCCCAGAATGTTCCCATCATCTCCAAGACACAAGTCAGGAATATGATCGAATATTTTCCATTTTCCTGGATGAGTGAAGCTTTAACAACACTCAAGAAGCTCAACACCATCCAGTACAAAGCAGCCCAGTTGATCGGTACCCCATCTACCACCTTTCTCCAATATTCACTCCCTCCACCACCAGTGCACAGTGGCAGCAGTGTGTATCATTAACAAGATGTACTGCAGAAACTCACCAAGGCTCCTTCGACAGCACCTTCCAAACCTGCAACCTCTACCACCTACAAGAACAAGGGCAGCAGGAACATGGGAACACCACCACCTGCAAGTTCCCCTCCAAGGTCACACACCATTGGGCGGCACAGTGGCGCAGTGGTTAGCACCGCAGCCTCACAGCTCCAGCGACCCGGGTTCAATTCTGGGCACTGCCTGTGTGGAGTTTGCAAGTTCTCCCTGTGTCTGCGTGGGTTTCCTCCGGGTGCTCCGGTTTCCTCCCACGTGCCAAAGACTTGCAGGTTGATAGGTAAATTGGCCATTATAAATTGCCCCTAGTATAGGTAGGTGCGAGGGAAATATAGGGGACAGGTGGGGATGTGGTAGGAATATGGAATTAGTGTAGGATTAGTATAAATGGGTGGTTGATGGTCGGCACAGACTCGGTGGGCCGAAGGGCCTGTTTCAGTGCTGTATCTCTAAACTAAACTAAAAAACTAAACCATCCTGACTTGGAAATATATATGGGGAGAGGTTCTTCTGATTTAAAATGGGACCAGCGGGAATTGGAATTGACCTTTAGATTTGAAATTCATTGGGAGTTTGGAGACAGTGAATGTTATAAAGGATATGTACTCAGATTAGCGGGGAGACTGGGAGTTGGGAAAAGTCAGGAACAGCAGAGTTCTCTGAGAAACCGGGCTGTGTGAATCACCTGAGAACAAGGTCCTGTTTCATCATCAGACAGGTGACATTTCCCATTGTTCACTGGAACCGACTCTTTCAAGATGAACATGACTGACTGACAATTTCTGTCATTATTTTCTAATATAAATACAGATTCATAAAACAACAGGACGTGGAACTGACAAGAGAACAGGATTTACTGGATATAGGAATGAGTAATGAGCAGGATTTAATTCATATTCTGACAGTAAATGAACATCTAACAATGAGTGACCACACTCTGTTAGAGACAGACATTCAGTTCATGGAGAAATGTCCCCCACATGCTATGGTTTTAACCTTAGCAAGGCTGACTGGGATGGAATGAGACGTAAACTGAACACGTTAAACTGGACTGAGCTGTTAACAGACAAACATGCAGTAAAACAATGAGAGTCTCTAAATGAAGTATTTATGATAATAAGTATGGAATCAGCTTGGTGAATTACTGCAGTGTGTCCTGTAGATCAGACATAGTTCAAACCTGCCTCTTTCTCTCAGTGCCTAGTGTGTCAGCTCAGCTCAGTCTGTGAATTCGACTGCTGCTGTGACCCTGACTGCTTCACCATGGACATCAATGTCTTCTATGTGCCTGGCAGTGAACTGTAAGTGTCTGTTAGTGAGTTGTTACATTAGATCCCAGTCCGGTAATGGCTCAATTTTAGCATTCTCATCCTCATGTTCAAATCCCTCCATGGCCTCACCACTCCCGATCACTTTCACCTCCTCCAGCCCTACAATTCCCATCCTCATCTTCAAATTCCCCAGCCTTTCCCCCTCCCTATCTCTGCTGTCTTTTCCAGCCTTACAACACAACCGAGATCTCTGCACTCCTCCAGTTTTGGCTTCTTTCACATCTTCAAAGTTCTTCGCTCCGCCATTGGATGCTCTGCTTCCACCTGCCAAGACCCCAATCTCTTTAATTCCCTCCTAAACTTCTCTTCCTTTAAGACCATCCTTACAATATAACTCTTTGACCAAGATTTCGGTCACGTCCCCTGATACGTCCTGACAAGGCTGGATGTCAAATTTTCCTTTTAAACGCCCCTGTAGAGCACCTTGCGACATTTTACAATGTGAAAAATGTAATATCAGAGAGTGGTTACAACACAGAAGGAAGCCATTTGGCCCATCATGTTTGTACTAGCTGTCTGCAAGTGCAACCCATCTAGTCCCACTCCTCCGCCTTTTCCCTGCCACCCTGTGATTTTTTCTCTCCAGATAATTAACCAATTCTCATTTGAAGGTCTCAATTGAATCTGCCTCCACTGCACTCCCAGACAGTGCATTCCAGGTCTGAACCTCTCACTGCGTAAAAATTGTTTTCCTTATGTCACTGTTGTTTCTTTTGCCCATCCCCTTAAATCAGTGTCCTCTGGTTCTCGATCCTTCCACCAATGGGAACAGTTTCTCCCTATCTACTCTGTCCAGATCCCTCATAATTTTGAACACCTCTGTAAAATATCCTCTTAATCTTCTCTTCTGTAAAGAGAACAGCCCCAGCTTCTCCAACCTATCCATGTAACTGAAGTTCCTCATCTCCAAAACCATTCTCGGGAATCTTTACTGCACCCTCTCGAATGCCTTCACCTCCTTCCTAAAGTGTGGTGTCCAGAACTGGACACAATATTCCAGTTGAGGCCGAACAGTGTTTTATACAGGTTTAGTATAAATTTCTTGCTTTTGTACACAATGCCCCTATTTCTGAAGCCCAGAATCCCATGTGTTTTATTAACCAGTTTCTGGAATATAATGTGGAAAAATGTGAAGGTATCCACTTTGGTAGGAAAAACAGAAATGCAGAGTATTTCTGAAATAGTGAGAGATTGAGAAGTGTTGATGTACAAAGGGACCTGGTTGTCCTCATCAATAAATCACTGAACACTAACATGCAGGTGCATCAAGGAATTAGGAAGGCAAATGGTCTGTTAGCATTTATTACGAGAGGATTTGAGTACAGGAATAAAGAAATCTTGCTGCAATTATATATAACCTTGGTGAGACCACACCTGGCGATTGTGTACAGTTTTAGTCTCCTTACCTAAGGAAGGATATACTTGCCATAGAGGGATTGCAATGAAGGTTCACCAGACTGAATCTGGGATGGCAGGATTGTCTTATGAGGAGAGATTGTGGAGGCTGGGCCTGTATTCTCGAGAGTTTAGAAAAATGAGAGGTGATCTTATTGAAGCATAGAAAAGTCTTACAAGGCTCGACATGGTGGATGCAGGATGGATGTTTCCGCTGGCTGGGAGGTCTACAACCACAGAACACAGACTCAGAATAAGAGGGAGGCCATTTAGGACTGAGATGAAGAGCGATTTCTTCACTCAGAGGGTGGTGAATCTTTGGAATTCTTTACACAGAGGGCAGCGGAGGCTCACTCATTGAGTATGTTCATGACAGAGATTGATAGATTGTTAGATATTAAAGATATCAATGGATATGGGGATAGAGTGGGATAATAGCATTGAGGTAGAAGATCAGCCATGATCTGGTTGAATGGTGGAGCAGGCTCGAGGGGCCGGACGGCTTACTCCTGCTCCTATTTCCTATCTTGCTATTTTCCTATGTTCACCCTGCCCTGCCACCTTCAATGATTTGTGTATATATATTCACAAGTCCCTCTGCTCCTTCATCCCTTTTCGAATTGTATCCTTTATATTGTCTCTCCTCATTCATCCGACCAAAATGAAGCACTTCACACACTTCTCTGCATTAAATCTCATCATCCATTCCACCAGCCTGTCTATGTTCTCTTGAAGTTTATCACTATCCTCCTCACAGTTCACAATACTGACAAGTGTTGTGTCATCCACATATTTTGAAATTATACCCTGTACACTCAGGTCTAGGCCATTAATATATACATCAAGAAAAACAGGGGTCCCAGGACCAACCTCTGGGGAACCCCACTATATACTGTCCTCCAGTCTGAGAGTCTGGGAGTCAGTTGCCAGCATTCGCCAGAGCTGGCGGGCAGCCATAAAGACAGGGCTAAATTGTGGCGAGTCGAAGAGACTTAGTAGTTGGCAGGAAAAAAGACAGAGGCGCAAGGGGAGAGCCAACTGTGCAACAGCCCCGACAAACAAATTTCTCTGCAGCACCTGTGGAAGAGCCTGTCACTCCAGAATTGGCCTTTATAGCCACTCCAGGCGCTGCTTCACAAACCACTGACCACCTCCAGGCGCAAAGCCATTGTCTCTCGAGATAAGGAGGCCCAAAAGGAGTCTGAAAAGCAACAGTTTACAGCTACTCTCCATTTCCTGTCATTCAGTGAATTTTGTATCCATGCTGCTCTGTTCCTTCTATTCCATGTTCTCTAACTTTGTTGACAAGCCTGTTAGCTTTATCAAATGGCACTTTATCAAATGCCTTTTGGAACATGCCACGTATACCACTTCAACCCCATTACCCTCATCAACCCTCTCTGTTACCTCATCAAAGAACTCAAGCAGGTTAGTTAAACACAATTAGCCCTTAACAAATCCATGCTGCCGTTCCTGAATTTATCCACATTTGTCCAAGAGACAGTTAACTTTGTCCCGAATTATCATGTTGAAAAGCTGTCCCACCATTGAGGTTAAACTGACTGACCTATAGTTGCTAGGCTGATCCTTACACCCCTTTTTTAATAAGGGTGTAACAGTTGAAATTCTCCGTCCTCCAGCAGCTCCCCTGTATCTAAGGAGGATTGGAAGATTATGGCCAGTGCCTCCGCAATTTCCACTCCACTGTGTTGTGGAGAAGATGCAAAGTGGCTTCAAGGGGATTTGGACAGACTTAGTGAGTGGACAAGAACGTGGTAGATGGAATGTAATGTGGAAAAATGTGAGGTTATCCATGTTGGTAAGAGGAATAGATATGCAGAGTATTTCTTAAATGGTAAGAGGTTAGAAAGTGTTGATGTACAAAGGGACTTGGGTGTCCTCGTCAAAAAGTCACTGAAAGCTAACATGTAGGTGCAACAAGCAATTAGGAAGGCTCATGGTATGTTAGCCTTTATCGCAACAGGATTTGAGTACAGGACTAGTGAAGTCTTGCTTCAATTGTATAGAACCTTGGTTAGATCGCACCTGGAGTACGTGCCAGTGAGGCTATAAATAGGAAGATAATGCAGCTAAACATGTGGCTAAACAGCTGGTGTAGGAGGGAGGGTTTCAGATATCTGGATCATTGGGATCTCTTCCGGGACAGGTGGGACATGTACAAGAAGGACGGGTTGCATCTAAACTGGAGGGGCACAAATATCCTGGCTGCAAGGTTTGCTAGCGTCACTCAGGAGGGTTTAAACTAGTGTGGCAGGGGGGTGGGAACCAGAGCAGTGGGACCACAGGTGAAGTAACTGAGGGGAACTAGTAAATAAGGCCAGTAAGACGAAGAGGAAGAGCAGGCAGAGAGATGTTGCTGAGCACAGCGGGACTGGTGGTCTGAAGTGCATTTGTTTCAATGCGAGAAGTATAACAGGTCAGGCAGATGAATTTAGAGCTTGGATTAGTACTTGGAACTATGATGTTGTTGCTATTACAGAGACTTGGTTGAGGGAAGGACAGGATTGGCAGCTAAACGTTCCGGGATTTAGAAGCTTCAGTCAGGATATAGGGGGATGTAAAAGGGGTGGGGGAGTTGCATTACTGGTTAAGGAGAATATCACAGCTGTACTGCCGGAGGACACCTTGGAGTGGTCATGCAGTGAGGCAATATGGGTAGAGCTCAGGAATAGGAAGGGTGCAGTCACGATGTTGGGGGTTTACCACAGGCCTCCCAACAGCCAGCATGAGATAGAGGAGTAGATATGTAGACAGATTTTGGAAAGATGTAAAAGCAACAGGGTTGCAGTGGTGGGTGATTTTAACTTTCCCTATATTGACTGGGACTCACTTAGTGCTAGGTGCTTGGATGGGGCAGAATTTGTAAGGAGCATCCAGGAGGGCTTCTTGAAACAATATGTAGATTGTTCAACAAGGGAAGGGGCCATACTGAACCTGGTATTGTGGAATGAGCCCAGCCAGGTGGTCGAAGTTTCAGTAGGGGAGCATTTCAGGAACAGTGACTCTCATTCCATAAGTTTTAAGATACTTGTGGGTAAGGATAAGAGTAGTCCTCGGGTGAAGGTGCTAAATTGGGGGAAGGCTAATTATAACAATATTAGGCAGGAACTGAAGAATTTAGATTGGGGGCGGCTGTTTGAGGGTAAATCAACATCTGACATGTGGGAGTCTTTCAAACGTCAGTTGATTAGAATCCAGGACCGGTATGTTCCTGTGAGGAAGAAGGATAGGTTTGGCAGGTTTTGCGAACCTTGGATAACGCGGGATATTGTGAGCCTAGTCAAAGAGAAAAAGGAAGCATTCGTAAGGGCTAGAAGGCTGGGAACAGTCGAAGCCCTTGAGGAATATAAAGAAAGTAGGAAGGAACTTCAGCAAGGAGTCAGGAGGGCTAAAAGGGGTCATGAAAAGTTATTGGCAAACAGGATTAAGGAAAATCCCAAGGCTTTTTATACGTATATAAAGAGCAAGAGGGTAGCCAGGAAAAGGGTTGGCCCACTCAAGGACAGAGGAGGGAATCTATGTGTGGAGCCAAAAGAAATGGGTGAGGTAGTAAATGAGTACTTTGCTTCAGTATTCACCAAAGAGAAGGATTTGGTGGATGATGAGTCTAGGGAAGGGAGTGTAGATAGTCTGGGTCATGTCAATATCAAAAAGGAGGAGGTGTTGGGCATCTTGAAAAACATTAAGGTAGAAAAGTCCCCAGGGCCTGATGGGATCTACCCCAGAATACTGAGGGAGGCAAGGGAGAAATTGCTGGGGCCTTGACAGAAATCTTTGTATCTTCATTGGCTACAGGTGAGGTCCCAGAGGGCTGGAGAATAGCCAATGTTGTTCCTTTGTTTAAGAAGGGTAGCAAGGATAATCCAGGAAATTATAGGTCGGTGAGCCTTGCGTCAGTGGTCGGGAAATTATTGGAGAGGATTCTTCGGGACAGGATTTACTCCCATTTGGAAACAAATGAACTTATTAGCGAGAGGCAGCATGCTTTTTTGAAGGGGAGGTCATGTCTCACGAATTTGATTGAGTTTTTTGAGGAAATGACGAAGATGATTGATGAAGGAAGGGCAGTGGATGTTGTCAACATGGACGTCAGTCAAGCCTTTGACAAGATCCCTCATGGCAGACTGGTACAAAAGGTGAAGTCACACAGGATCAGAGGTGAGCTGGCAAGATGGATACAGAACTGGCTCGGTCATAGAAGACAGAGGGTGTCAGTGGAAGGGTGCTTTTCTGAATGGAGGGCTGTGATTAGTGGTGTTCCACAGGGATCAATGCTGGGACCTTTGCTGTTTGTAGTATATATAAATTATTTGGAGGAAAATGTAGCTGGTCTGATGAGCTGATGACACAAAGGTTGGTGGAGTTGCGGATAGTGATGAAGAATGTCAGAGGATACAGCAGGATACAGATTGGTTGGAGACTTGGGCGGAAAAATGGCAGATGGAGTTTGTTCCGGACAAATGTGAGGTAATGCATTTTGGAAGGTCGAATACAGGTGGGAAGTATACAGTAAATGGCAGTACCCTTAGGAGTATTGACAGGCAGAGAGATCTGGGCATACAGGTCCACAGATCACTGAAAGTGGCAACGCAGATGGATGAGGTAGCCAAGAAGGCATACAGCATGCTTGCCTTCATCGATCTGGGCATAAAATATGAAAATTGTCAAGTCATGCTTCAGCTTTGCAGAACCTTAGTTGGGCCACACTTGGAATATTGCATGCAATTCTGGTCGCCACACTACCAGAACGATGTGGAGGCTTTGGAGAGGGTACAGAAGAGGTTTATCAGGATGTTGTCTGGTCTCGAGGGTATTAGCTATGAGGAGAGGTTGGATAAACTCGGATTGTTTTCACTGGAACGACGGAGGTGGAGGGGCGACATGATAGAGGTTGACAAAGTTATGAACGGCATGGACAGAGTGGATAGTCAGAAGCTTTTTCCCAGGGTTGAAGAGTGAGTTACTCGGGGAGATAGGTTTAAGGTGCGAGGGGCAAAGTTTAGAGGGGATGTGCGAGGCAAGTTCTTTACACAGAGGGTGGTGAGTGACTGGAACATGCTGCCGGGGGAGGTGGTGGAAGCAGGTACGATAGCAACGTTTAAGAGGCATCTTGACAAATACATGAATAGGATGGGAATAGAGAGATACGGACCCTGGAAGTGCAGAAGGTTTTAGTTTAGACAGGCATCAAGATCGGCGCAGGCTTGGAGGGCTGAATGGCCTGTTCCTGTGCTGTACTGTTCTTTCTACTTTGTTCTTTGTCCTAGTTGAGCTGTGACATTTGCCTCCAACGCCAGCCAGTTTCTGGCCATGCTTCCTCAGCAGGGCTCAGGTGAACTCCCAGTTAGTGGACGTGCATGCCTAACTCCTCCAGCAAGTCATCCACCTGCCACTGACCCACCAGGAGTCCGGAACATTTCTCCCAATTCCTCTCAGAGGACACGGCAGAAAAGGTTTGCTGGCACTTGCGTATATTCTGCAAGTCAACGGGATCTGTGACCATGAGGAGCACGTCTATGGCGTAAGCTGAGAGGACAACCTGCATGTCTGGCCCACGCAGAGCCAAACACACCAACCTCCTCCCAGGCAGGCACAGGAATGTCTCCACACAGATGGTATATAATTGGCCAGACATGGGGCATCCCTGAAGTACACATCTGTCAAAGTGAAGGGACACCGTCAAGGACCTGTTAACTTTGACCAGACACTCTGTGGCAGTGGAGAAAAGTCAGACCCGGGCCACAAATTGCAGCCTGAGTACGAACGTGTGCAGAGTCTAGAAATAATATTTGTGATCCACATTGTCGAGTCCCTTTTCCTGATCGAAGGAGGGAAAGGTGACTGACAAACCAGTCCTCTTAGAAAGATGGATCATGTCCAGGACCAGGTGGATGTTGTACTGGATGTACCGGCACGGGACCGTGTAGGACTGGTCAGGTTGGATCATGTGGGCCAACAGGGAGCCCAGACAAGTAGACCTAGCCAGGGAAAAGATCTTATAATCCATGCTGAGGAGGGAGACCAGGCACCAGTTCCCAAGCAGGTGGAGATCACCCCTCTTTCGCCCTGCGCCATGAGAAGGGCATCTCCCCGGTTACCAGGCTTTCCCCCAGGATCTGTACATAATGGCGCCCCCCCCCAGGATTTCCCAGAACCCCATGGTCAGCCTGTCGAACTCTGTAGATTTTCCCTTTGAGAGCTGGTGGAGGGCGCTGATCAACTCTGCAGAGCCTCCAGTCGACCAGCACCCTCTGGGCTGACCTTCAGCAGGTCCTCTCAGAAAACTCCGCACGCATCCTCGCTGGTCAAATCCGGAGAGATCCATGTGCTGTAATAAGTATGTACCAAAAAGCCCATTCCTTCTGGATCTGTGATGGAGGATCCGTCATCAGCCAGCAGCTCTGACCATGGCACCAACTGCATGGAGACCATCGAGACCCACGAAACATATGCCTACAAAATGTAGAGGTTGTCAATTCGGGAGCCTCCTCCTCCAGACCTGCAGCTGAAGGCACTGGAGTCGGGATTGAGATTCCACCAGACGTTCACCAAGGCGAGGGTGCTGATCAGTTCCCTCAACTTCTCCAAGGCAGTTGCAGCAAGTGTTAGATGAAGTAATGCTCATTGTACACATCCCCATCAGTGACTCTTCAAAACATAGATTTTTATGAAAGAACAGGGTTCTGCTGCATTGCTGCCTGCACATGAAGTGTTAGATTCCCTCTACACTTTCCCATCAAACACTCCCAGGGCAGTTACAGCTCTGATTGGTTGGTACATTTGGAGCATTTTCTGTTTGCAATCAGGTGAAACAGCTGCACCTGTGCAGACTGGTGGGAGCTGAGATTGGAGAGAGCTGAAACATTTACAACAGACAAATGTGGAACTGATTCCATCCATTGTCGAGAAACAGGATCTGTGAGTTATTTTGGAGAGGTGGGTGTTGGAGCACTGGAGAACTGTTTTGCTTGGACTGTTGGGGGAGGGAGGAGATGCCGGAATATCCAGGGGTGGGGCACAAAGATTCGATAGGGAGCCCCTGTATTTTCTCTTGTGCTTTCCTCCATCTGGCACAAATGGAGCACCTTCCCCACCCCAACTGCATGGCTCAGGACAGCTGGAGCCACCTGGGTGAAGAAAGTCTTTGTCAGAACAGCAGAAAGTGGAAAGAACAGGACGGCTCCAGCCGACCGGGCAAAGAATTCCCCCACCGCCCCCCCACTGGAAGATTGAGCTTTGTACTATTTCCAGTAGGGTGCTCCAACCACCTATTCAAGAGGAACATCCTTGCAGCCTTTCTCTCCCTTCCACCACTCAGCCACCTATTCTCTCCTTTTCCATTTCCTTTCCACCCCTATCTCCTCTACTCCCACCCCCCCCATCGTATCCTTAAAGTTTAAAAAAACTGCTATTTGCTTTGTTTCTCGGGTGGGTCTGGCTCTTCGACCCCAGGGGAAGCCCCTCTTTACTGGTGGCAGGGCCTTCTCACACATATGCTGCTGCAGCTGCACCTGTTGCCCCGTCACCATTTACGCCATTAACATCAAAGCATGGGGTCGAGAGCTACGTCCACCCCAATATGTCAATAGAGGCACGTGTAAAAACAATGGCTGAGGTTGTCGGCCCCTCGGCCATTGTTGCTGGCTCGAAAAGTGTTTTCCAGAATAGCGAGTGGGTGGTGTCCTTGGCCCTGAGCAAGGGGCTCACTGTGGGCGGGACCTTTCTGCCAGAGGACCTGCGAGAGGCCACGGCGCAGCGGGTCACCTTGTCAAATGTCCCACCCTTCATTCCTGGTGAGCTCCTCCTCCCCCATCTGGGGGAGATAAAGACGGGGCTTACCCCAATCCCACTCGGTCTTTGGGAGAACAGCCTCCGGCATGTATACTCCTTCCGCTGACAGCTCTTTATGCAGCTGGCCCGGGAAGAGGTCACGGAATGCCAATTTAATGTGGAATTCTGGGGACGGCCTATCGTGTCTTCTGGAACTCGGACGGAGCACAGTGCCATGCCTGTAACGGGGTGGGGCATGTTTGGAAGAGCTGCCACAACCTCCGGGCTGCCAGCTGTACCTCGGCAGTGCAGGGTGGCACTGCTGCACCTCCCCTTACTCCCCCGACCCCTGCAACAACTGCCGCTCAGGCAGTCCCGGAGGCCGTGGTTTTCATAGCATCCGTTGGGGAGGGGAAGACCCGTCCAGGTGGAAGGAAGGCCCAGTGCAAGTCAAAACACCCAAAGACATGCTGCCTGGACACAAAACAACAACCTGAGCCTAAGGTTAGCCCTCGGCCTGATACAGGGAAGCCCACCTGCCCCGCGGCAGAGCTCGGGCCCAAATGATCTGGGCAGTGGGGTACAGAGGTAGAAGCAGTGACCTCGACAAAGATGGAGGTCTCAGAGCCTCTGTGCTCCTCCCAGAATAAGAAAAGGAGGTGCCCCTCCTCTGAAGAGGACCCTGAATTACAGGGTCCATCACCTGGCGCGGGTCCTCAGGCTCCCCCCGCCACCAGCAGGATCAGCGCCTCGAAACATGAACGGGAACTACCTATCACTTAGAAGGGCAAGGGGAGAGATGCCCCTGTAAATTTGGCAACTCCCAAGGTGGGGGGCCCTCCCATTGGTGGGGGAGCCTGTGGACCCACCAGCAGGAAATACTCCATCTGCCACTGTTTCGGGTGTTCTGCGTGGGGACAAGACCCATGAGGGTCAAACCCCCAGCAGCTTGATGCTGCCATCCAGGATGTTCCAGACCCAGAGGCCATTTTCCATAGTGCACCGTCTGCTGGGCCTGTAGGAGCTGGCAGGGTGGAGATGGCCTCTGCTCTCCGCGTCCGGTCGTGGCTCCAGCTGGATTTCCAGTGTCGGGAACTCTTAAAGTGCATACAGGAGAGCTTTTTCAGCCAGTATGTAGAAAGTCCTACAAGAGAAGGGGCAGGACTGGACCTAATCCTAGTGAACGAAGCTGGACAAGTGGTAGAAGTGTCAGTGGCGGAACATTTCGGGGATAGTGACCATAACTCTGTAAGATTTAAGGTAGTTCTGGCAAAGGACAAAGATGGACCGGAAATAAAGGTACTGAATTGGGTGAAGGCCGATTTCAATATGATAAAACAGGATCTGGCCAAAGTGGACTGGGAGCATCTACTTGCAGGAAAGTCGACATCACATCAGTGGGAGTCATTCAAAGAGGAAATTGTGAGAGTTCAGAGCCAACATGTGCCTGTTAAGGTGAAGGGTAGGACTAACAGGCCCAGGGAACCCAGGGATGTCAAGGGGTATAGAGGATTGGATCAGGAAAAAGAAGGAAGCTTATGGTAGATCCCGAGCGCTGACAACAGCGGAGGCACTAGAGGAGTATAGAAAGTGTAGGGTGGCACTTAAAAAAGTAATTAGGGGAGCAAAGAGGGGACATGATAAAACACTGGCGGGCAAGATAAAGGAAAATCCCAAAGATTTTTCTAAGTATATTAAGGGTAAGAGGATAACCAGGGAAAGAGTAGGGCCCATTAGGGACCAACATGGCAATCTTTGTGTGGAGCCAGAGGACATAGGTAAGGTTTTAAATGATTACTTTTCATTGGTGTGCCCTTTGGAGAAGGATGATGTAGGTGCAGAGATCAGGGAGGGGGATTGTGATATACTTGAACATATTAGCATTGAAAGAGAGGAAATATTCGCTGTTTTAGCGGGCTTAAAAGTGGATAAATCCTCAGGCCCAGATGAGATGTATCCCAGGCTGCTATGTGAGGCAAGGGAGATGATAGTAGGGGCTCTGACACAAATTTTCAAATCCTCTCTGGCCACAGGAGAGGTGCCAGAGGACTGTTGGACAGCGAATGTGGTACCATTATTCAAGAAGGGTAGCAGGGATAAACCAGGTAATTACAGGCCGGTGGGTCTAACATCAGCGATTGGGAAAAATTCTGAGGGTGAGGATTGAACTCCACTTGGAGAGGTAGGGATTAATCAGGGATAGTCAGCATGGCTTTGTCAGGGGGAGATCATGTCTAACTTGATTGAATTTTTCGAGGAGGTGACTAGATGTGTCGATGAGGGGAAAGCAGTTGATGTAGTATACGTTGGATTTCACTCAGGCTTTTGATAAGATCCCGCATGCGAAATTGGTGAAGAAGGTAAGAGCCCATGGGATCCAGGGCAATTTGGCAAATTGGATCCAAAATTGGCTTAGTGGCAGGATTCAGAGGGTAATGGTCAAGGGCTGTTTTTATGATTGGAAGCCTGTGACCAGTGGTGTGTCACAGGGATCAGTGCTGGGGCCCTTGCTGTTTGTCGTGTACATTAATGATTTAGACGTGAATATAGGAGGTATGATCAGTAAGCTTGCAGATGACACGAAAATTGGTGGTACTTTAAATAGTGAGGAGGAAATCCTTCGATTGCAGGGAGATATAGATGGGCTGGTAAGATGGGCGGAGCAGTGGCAAATGGAATTTAATCCTGAAAAGTGTGAGGTGATGCATTTTGGGAGGACTGACATGGCAAGAGAATATACAATGGATGCTAGGTCCCTCGGAAATACAGAGGGTCAGAAGGACCTTGGTGTACATGTCCATTGATCACTGAAGGCAGCAGCACAGGTGGATAAGGTAGTTAGGAAGGCATATGGGATACTTGCATTTATTAGCCGAGGCAAAGAATATAAGAGCAGGGAGGTTATGATGGAGATGAATAAAACGCTAGTTAGGCCACAGCTGGAGTACTGTGTACAGCTCTGGTCGCCACACTATAGGAAAGATGTGATTGAACTGGAGAGGGTGCAGAGGAGATTCACCAGGATGTTGCCTGGGCTGGAGCATTTCAGCTATGAAGAGAGACTGAAAAGACTAGGGTTGTTTTCCTTGGAGCAGAGAAGGCTGAGTGGGGACATGATTGACGTATACAATGTAATGAGGGGCATAGATTGGTTAGATAGGAAGAACAGTTTTCCCTTAGCGGAGGGGTCAAGATCCAGGGGGCATAGATTTAGGGTAAGGAGCAGGAGGTTTGGGGGGATTTGAGGAAAAATGTTTTCACACAGAGGGTGGTTGGAATCTGGAACACACTGCCTGCAGAGGTGGTGGAGGCAGGATCCCTCACAGCATTTAAGAAGTATTTAGATGAGCACTTGAAATGTCATCGCATATAATGCTACGGGCCAAGTGCAGGAATATGGGATTAGAATAGTTGGGTGCTTGATGGCTGGCACAGACAAGATGGGCCGAAAGGCCTGTTTCTGTGCTGTTTAACTCTATGACTCTAAACTGTCCCATCAAACACTCCCAGGACAGGTACAGCACAGGATTGGCTGGGCAATTTGTGAAGCACTTCCTGTCTGCAATCAGGGGGAGCAGATGCAACTGGAGACTGGAGTAACTGGAGAGAGTGACTGTAGAGTGAAGAGAGCTGCAATTTACAACTTTAACTGTGGAACTGTTGCTATCTTACAAAAACAGAGAAAAGCTACATGTTATTTTGGAGAGGTGGGTGTTGGAGCACCAGGGAACTGTTTGTTGTTTGGATTGTTGGGGGAGGGAGGAGGCAACAGAAAATCCAGGGGTGGGGCTGCCAAATTCTATAGGGAACCTCGGTATCTGCTGTTGTGTTTATCTTCCATCCTGCACAAAGGGGGCTCCCTCCCCACCCCAAACTGTGTGGCTCGGGACGGCTGGAGCTGCCTGGCTGAAGACAATCTTTATCGAACTGAAGGAAGAGAGAACTGGGCGGCTCTAGCCGACGGGGCGAAGATCCCTCCCCTGACTGGAAGACTGGACTGTAGACTCTGCAGCAAGGTGCTCCAATCACCAATTGAACAGTAACATCCTTGCAGCCCTTCTCTCCCTTCCATCACTCGGCCACCTATCTTCTCCTCTCCTTGTCCTTTTCAGCCTCATCCTATTCTACTCCCTTTCCCTCCCCCCACCTTCCACCATCATATTGCTTGATTTTAAAACAAAACTGTTGTGTGCTTTGTTTCTTGGGCTTGACTCTTCAACCCCATGGATAGCCCCTCTTCGTTGGTGGCGGGGCCTTCTCGCACATATGCTGCTGTGACTGCTGCAGCTGCCCCGTCACCGTTTGCGCTTGTAACATCGAAGCATGGGGTCAAGAGTTACGTCCATCCCATTATGTCAATAGAGATATACATGAAGGCAATGGCCCAGGTTGTTGGCCCTTCAGCCATTTTTGCTGCCTTGAAAATGTACGGGAAGGCTGTGTTTTTCCTGAAGACCGAGCGGACGGTATCGCTGGCTCTGAGCAAGGGGCTCACTGTGGGCGGGACATTTCTGCCAGTGGACCCCCTGGAGGCCACTGCGCAACGGGTCATTCTGTCGAATGTCCTGCTCTTCATTCCTGGTGAGCTCCTCCTTCCCCACCTGCACCTTTTGGGGGGAGGTAAAGACAGGGCTCACCCCAGTCCCGCTCAGTCTTCGGGAGAACAGCCTCCGGCACGTGTACTCTTTCCGCCACCAATTATTTATGCAGCTGGTGCGGGAGGAGGTCACAGATTGCCATTTCAATGTCGAGTTCCAGGGGACGGCCTACCACATCCTCTGGACCTTGGATGGGGCGCGGTGCCATGTTTGCAAGGGCGTGGGGCATGTCCGTAAGAACTGCCCCAACCTCCCGGCTGCCAATTCCACCTCGGCAGACCAGGGTGGCACCGCTGCCCCTCCTCCCACTCCCCCTACACCTCCACCTCCACCAGGCACCATTCAGTCGGTGCCGGAGGCTGGGTTTTCACGGCCTCAGGTGCGGAGGGAGGTGTCTGTCCAAGTGGAGGGAAGACACGGAGGGAAAATAAACATCGAGAGGCTCATCCCCTGGACACCATGGCACAACCCGGGCCTGAGATCATCCTAAGGCCCGCTCCTGGGTAATCTACCTGCCCCAGGGCTGGGCTCAGACCCAGGGTGACCAGGCAAAAGCTGGGCGCAGAGGCAGAGGCCCCTGATGACATGGAGGTCTCTGAGCCTCCGCGCCCCTCCCGAAATAGGAGTAGGAGAAGTCCCTTCTCTGCAGAAGGCCCTGAACCATGGGATCCATCTCCCAGCGTGGGTCCTCAGGCACCCCCTGCCTCCCGAAGGATCAGGGCCTCGAGCCCCGGGCGGGACCCCTTCACCCCTCGGAAAGGAGGTGGGGAAGATGGCCCTGAAATCTTGTCAGCTCCTGAGGTGGGGGCTGGGCCCTACGGGAGAAATCATTCCTTTGGCCGATCGGGTGGGTGTCCTGGGTGTGGGCAAGGCCTGTGAGGGGCCACCTTCCCAACAGCCTGACTCTGCCACCCGGGATGTACCCGACCCAGCAGCCAATCTGTGTAATTCCCTGTCTGCTGGTCCTGTAGGCACCAACAGAATGGGAGATCGCCTCCTCTCTCCGCCTCCAGTCCCGCCTCCAGCTGGATTTCTGGAGTCGGGCACTTCCATCTCCCCTGGACCACTCATTGGCCTGGGGACGGAGGTGGAGGGGGTTCCTGAAGTGCTGGCACCCACTGGCTCCAGTTCCATTCCAGAACCCAGAGAGGACTCCTCCGCCATCGATCCTGGGGCTGGGATCGTGACGGAGGTGTGACCAGCTGGCGCGGCTGGGACGTCCGCCCTACAGAGTGTGGTGGGTGTGTCGGTCGCTGGCGGTGACGAGCCGCAGGAGGATGGAGACTCGCTGCGGGGCACGGAGGATTATCTTGCTTCCATCGCCAGTGAGGTGGTGGAGTCCCTCGTGCCTCCCACCCGAGCCTCCTCTCATCCTCACAGCAAAACTATGGCACGCTAACAACCGGCTGCTGGAAGACGAGCGATTCCAGGACTTAGTCCATCGATTCTGTGCTGACTGGAGAAGGAAGCTTCCCCTCTTTGAGTCTATGGTGGGATGTGGGCAAGATTCACATCCGTGTCTTCTGTCAGGAGTATGCAAAATGGTCAACCAAGAGAAAGGAAGCTAAGATCGGGCACCTAGCGAGGGAGGTGCTCGACTTGATGTCCCGCCTCGGTCATGCCATTGCAGACCCAGCCCTTTGGCAGGCGTACAAAGAGAAGAAGGGCGCACTGAGGGACCAGCAGTTCATAGGGTTCCGAAGCACATACGTGAGGTCGCGGATGCAGATCCTACAAGATTTGGACCACGCCTCACCCTTCTTCTACTCGCTGGAAAAATGGTAGAGGGTCCGTAAGCAGCTCATCGAGCTGCTGGCCGACGACGAATCCTCCATCACGGATCTGGAAGAAATGGGCCTCCTGGTCCGTACTTATTACAGTGCGTTGTTCTCTCCGGATCCGTCTAGCAAGGACGCGCGCAGAGTTTTGTGAGAGGACCTGCCGGAAGTCAGCCTGGAGGGCGTCGAAGGATTGGAGATTCCGCTCACGTTTGGCAGAGCTGACCAGTGCCCTCCACGAACTCTCGAGGGGCAAATCTCCCGGGGCTGGACAAGCTGACCATGGAGTTCCTCAGGGCTTTCTGGGACATCCTGGGGGACGTTTGCATGCGGGTCCTGGGGGAACGCCTGGCGACCAGGGAGATGCCCCTCTCATTATGCAGGGCAGTCATCGTCCTGCTGTTGAAGAGGGGCGATCTCCGCCTGCTTAAAAACGTGTGTCCGGTCTCCCTCCTCAGCTTGGATTATAAGATCTTTGCCCGGGCTATGTCTACCCGCCTGGGCTCGGTGCTGGCCCACATGATCAACCCCAACCAGTCCAACACGGTCCTGGGCCAGTCCATCCAGGACAACATCCACCTGGTCTGGGACCTGATCCATCTTTCCCAGAGGACTGGTCAGTCGGTCACCTTTCTCTCCCTTGATCAGGAGAAGGCATTCGACAGGGGGAATCACGAACACCTTTTCGGGACTCTGCGCGCTTTCGGACTCGGGCCGCATTTGGTGGCCTGGGTCCGAATTTTATACAGCACTGCAGGGTGTCTGGTCAAAGTTAACGGGTCCTTGACAGTGCCCCTTCTCTTTGGGAGAGGAGTGCGTCAGGGATGCCGCATGTCCGGCTAATTGTACACCATCTGCGTGCAGCCCTTCCTGTGCCTGCTTTTCAGGAGGTTGACGGGATTGACTCTGCGTGAGCCAGCCATGTTGGTCATCCTCTCGGCTTACGCCGATGACGTGCTCCTCGCGGTTACAAATCCCGTTGACTTGTGAAGGATGCGTGACTGCCAGCAGACCTTTTCTGCCGCGTCCTCCGCAAAGATCAATTTGGAGAAATGTTTCGGTCTCCTGGTGGGTCAGTGGCGGGTGGAATCCCTGCCGGAGGAGTTGACACCTTTTGCTTGGAGCACCACGCACCTCCTCTATCTGGGAGTCCACTTTAGCCCCGCTGAGGAAGCCTGGCCAGCAAACTGGCAGCAGTTGGAGGCGAATGTCACCACTCGGCTGGGGCACTGGACAGGACTGTTCCGAGTACTTTCCTGCAGGGGCCGAGAGCTGGTCATAAACCAACTGGTGACCTCGATGCTGTGGTACAGGTTGGTCACTTTGGCCCCGCCCCCTGTATTTGCCACCAAGATGCAGAAGAAACTCGGCAATTTTTTCTGGGCCAAGAGGAAACACTGGGTCACTGCCGCGGTCCTGGACTCACGATCGAGGAGGGCGGCCAGTCGCTGGTGTGCATCCACACTCAGGCTGTGACTCTCTGCCCTCGGACCCTGTAGAGATACCTGTCCGTTGAGTGTCCTCCCAGTTGGTGTGCGCTGGCGACGTATTTTTTCCGCCAGTGTCACTGCCTTCAAGACGACACGCAGCTGCTTGCACAGACCGTTAGCCACGCCTCTCTGAGGGAGTTGTCTGTCTTTTACCGGGATCTATTCAGAGTCTGGAACATGGTCACCTCCAGTCAGGGCGCGCCCCCACCGGCGGAGGTGAGCGCCTTGGCTGTCCGGGTGGCCGACTCCAAGGACGGACCAGCAGGCGGAGGAGTAGCTGAAGCCCCCAGGACGCCCCTCACTGCGGGTGGCGAGGGGGCGAGGGAGAGCGGAGTGCTCCCGGTTGAGCTGAACCCCGCTCTGCTGGAACTGCTCATCGGACCCAGGCCCCGAAACCCTCGTTGGGAGCCGGTCCCACACAACCCGAGCCACCTCTCGGAAATGCCCTCTGTGCCATTCCAATCGGCGCAGAGGGGTTTCCTGTAAGGCCTGTTCCTGCACACTTTCCATTTCCTCGCCCTCGTCAGCCTCGGCCATCTGGTGGCGAGGGGAAACCCCGATGAAGGTTTCTCTATGCGGAAGTCCTCCCCCTTTACATTTGGGACCTGGGGTGGAGGGTGCTGCACAGGGCAGTCCCATGTTATAGGCTGTTAAGTAGGTTCCCGGACTCCCAGGCCACCTGTACTTTCTGCAGCTTGGACGTATATATGGAGTGTGTGAGGTTGCAGCCCCCTTTGAGTATTTGAAGGGGCTGCTCCTCAAGCTTTGGCTGCACTTCAGTCTCATGCTCCTAATCTTTGGGCACCCGGAGCGGAGGGGCGTGGGCCGGGGGGAGGATCTCCACGTCAGTCTGCTCCTGGGCCTGGCCAAGATGGCAAATCACTGGTCCAGGCTGCAGGCTGTCAGGGGGTCCGTCCTCCCTGATTGCCTGCCCCTCTTCCACGGTTATGTTCACACCCAGGTGTCCCTGGAGAAGGAGCAAGTGGTGTCCGTCGGTACGCTTGAGACCTTCCGCGACCAGTGGGCACCACAGGGAGAGGAGTGCAAAATCGACGCCAAGAATGGGATTTTAATTTGAGTTTTTTGTTTATTTATTTGATTTTAATAAATTTATTTTAAAAAATATGTATATAAATGGGGCCTGAGGAGTAAAGACCCCCTCGACATTAAAATATATAAAAGGGGCCTGGGGTATAAATGCCATGTTTAAAAAAAAATTTTTTTTTAAATGGGGTTAGATCCAGAGTAAATCTCCCTCCAAAAAAAAACAGGTTAGACACAGATTAAAGTTCTCTCTTCACTGTCTGATCAAACATTACGAGAGCAGATACAATACAGGTTCGATACAGAGTAAAGCTCCCTCTACATTTCCCCATCAACCATTGCAAGCAGCAAATAGGCTCTGGAGTTCAATTCAGTTATCATTTTCAAAACTATGGTCAATAGTGTCTGGATCACTGAAACACAAGGCTGCTGGTTCCTCACACACTGAGCCCTCACATTTACTCACTCTTCAGCTGGGTCTAGATTACTGGGCCCCGAGACTGCTGGTTCCTCACACACTGAGCCCTCACATTTACTCACTCTTCAGCTGGGTCTAGATTACTAGGCCCCGAGACTGCTGGTTCCTCACACACTGAGCCCTCACATTTACTCACTCTTCAGCTGGGTCTAGATTACTAGGCCCCGAGGCTGCTGGTTCCTCACACACTGAGCCCTCACATTTACTCACTCTTCAGCTGGGTCTAGATTACTAGGCCCCGAGGCTGCTGGTTCCTCACACTCTGAGCACTCACATTTACACACTCTTCAGCTGGGATTAGATTACTCGGCCCTGAGGCTGCTGGTTCCTCACACACTGAGCCCTCACATTTACACACTCCAGCTGGGTCTTGATTACGAGGCCCGAGGCTGATGGTTCCTCACACACTGAGCCCTCACATTTACTCACTCTTCAGCTCGGACTAGATTACTCGGCCCCAAGGCTGCTGATTCCTCACACACTGAGCCCTCACATTTATACACTCTTCAGCTGGGTCTAGATTACTAGGCCCGAGGCTGATGGTTCCTCACACACTGAGCCCTCACATTTACTCACTCTTCAGCTGCGTCTAGATTACTAGGCCCGAGGCTGTTGGTTCCTCACATACTGAGCCCTCACATTTACTCACTCTTCAGCTGGGTCTAGATTACTAGGCCCCGAGGCTGCTGGTTCCTCACACACTGAGCCCTCACATTTACTCACTCTTCAGCTCGGACTAGATTACTCGGCCCCAAGGCTGCTGATTCCTCACACACTGAGCCCTCACATTTATACACTCTTCAGCTGGGTCTAGATTACTAGGCCCGAGGCTGATGGTTCCTCACACACTGAGCCCTCACATTTACTCACTCTTCAGCTGCGTCTAGATTACTAGGCCCGAGGCTGTTGGTTCCTCACACACTGAGCCCTCACATTTACTCACTCTTCAGCTGGGTCTAGATTACTAAGCCCCAAGGCTGTTGTTTCCTCACACACTGAGCCCTCACATTTACTCACTCTTCAGCTGGGTCTAGATTACTAGGCCCGAGGCTGCTGGTTCCTCACACACTGAGCCCTCACATTTACTCACTCTTCAGCTGGGTCTAGATTACTAGGCCCCGAGGCTGCTGGTTCCTCACATTTACTCAGCCCTCACATTTACTGACTCTTCAGCTGGGTCTAGATTACTCGGCCCCGAGGCTGTTGGTTCCTCACATACTGAGCCCTCACATTTACTCGCTCTTCAGCTGGGTCTAGATTACTAGGCCCCGAGGCTGCTGGTTCCTCACACACTGAGCCTTCACATTTACTCACTCTTCAGCTGGGTCTAGATTACTAGTCCCCGAGGCTGTTGGTTCCTCACACACTGAGCTCTCACATTTACTCACTCTTCAGCTGGGTCTCGATGACTAGGCCCCGAGGCTGCTGGTTCCTCACACACTGAGCCCTCACATTTACACACTCTTCGGCTCGGTCTAGATTACTCGGCCCCGAGGCTGCTGGTTCCTCACACACTGAGCCTTCACATTTTCGTTCTCCTCAGCTTTGTCTGGATCACTGAAAGCTGAGGCTGCTGGTTCACTCAGGTCATGGTCCAGGCTCAATGTGAAGACGTTGGCCTTAGCAGTGAGTGAACTCTCCAGCGACCAATACATGGCTGCTGGAAGCTGTAAGACATTCTGCGACTTTCCAGAAGAGCACACATTAAGCTGAGAAGGAAATGTAAAGACACTGTAAAGGGATATAGACAGGTTCAGTGAGCAGACAGGGACATGGCAGATGGAATATAACGTGAGGAAGTGTGAAGTTATCCACTTTGGTCGGAAGAATACGAAAACAAGATGTTTAAATGGTTTGTGATTTTGAAATGGTATTATTCAGTGGGTCCTGGATGTCATTGCACAAGGATCACAGAAAGTTTGTGTGTAAACAAAGCAAGCAATTAGGGAGGAATGTTCAATGTTAACCTTTATAATAACGGAATTGGAGTATCAGAGTAATTGCAATTACAATTACCTGGGATCTTGGTGTGACAACACCTGGAGTACTGCATGTGATTTTGGTCTCCTTACCTCAGGGAGGATAGACTTGTCTTAGAGGGAGTGCAACAAAGATTCGCTGGTCCGATTCGCGGATCGAGAAAATATCTTATGAAGAGAGATTAAGTAGATGAGGAAAATGTTCCCGGAATTTAGAAGGATGAGAGATGATCTCATTGAAGCAGATCAATTCCTTAACGGGCTTTACATGGTAGATGCTGGGAGGATTTTTCACCTGGCTACACCTAGGTGTCACAGTCTCCGAATTAGGGGTCGACCATTTTGGACTGAGAGGAGGAGAGATATCTTCACTAAAAGGGTTGTGAGTCTTTGGAATTCTGTATCCCTGAGGGCTGTGGATGTTCAGGTGGTGAGTGTATTCAAGACAGAGATTGATAGATTTTGTGCACTGATGAACTTCAGGAACATGGGGATTGTGTGGGAAGGTGGAGTTGATGTATATGATCAGCTCGGAACATAGGAGCGGGGGTAGACCATTCAGCCCATCCAGCCTGTTCTGACATTCAATTAGATCAGAGTGAATCATCTACCTCAATACCACTTGCCTGAGTTATCCCAATATTCTTTGATGTCATTAGCATCCACATATCTTTTGATTTCTGTCTTGAGCATGCACAATGATTGAGCTTCCACAGGACTCTAGGGTAGAGAGTTCCAAAGATTCACAGACCTCTGAGTGAAGAAGTTCTAAGTTTTAAATGGTCTACTCCTTATTCAGAGACTATGTCCCATGGTTCTAGACTCACCAGCCATGGGGAACATCCTATCTACATTAACCCTGTCACGTCCTGGAAGAATTTTGTAAGATTAAATGAGATCACATTTCACTCTTCTGGACTCTAGAGAATACAAGCCCAGGTTTCTCAATCTTTCCTCATAAGACAATCCCACCATCCCAGCTCTGATCTTATTGAATGGCAGAGCAGGATGACAAATGGTAGAAGTGTCAGTGGGGGAGCAATTCGAGGATAGTGACCATAACTCTAAGATTTAATGTCGTTATGGAAAAGGACAAAGATGGACCAGAAATAAAGATACTGAATTGGGGGAAGGCCGATTTCAATATGATAAAACAGGATCTAGCCAAAGTGGACTGGGAGCAGCTACTTGCAGGAAAGTCTACATCAGACAAGTGGGAGCCATTCAATGAGAAAATAGTGAGAGTTCAGGGCCAACATGTTCCCGTAAAGGTGAAAGGTAGGGCCAACAAGTCCAGGGAACCCTCAATGACAAGGGATATCGAGGATTGAATAAGGAAAAAAAAGGGAGACATACAGCAGATTCAGAGGGCTGAAAATGGCGGAGATCTGAGAGGAGTATAGAAAGTGTAGGGGTGTACTTAAAAAAGTAATTAGGAAAGCAAAGAGGGGGCATGAAAAAACACTGACGGGCAAGATAAAGGGAAGTCCCAAGGTATTTTATAGGTATATTAGGGGCAAGAGGATAACCAGGGAAAGAGTAGGGCCCAGTCGGGACCAAAGCAGCAATCTGTGTGTGGAGCTGGATGACGTAGTGAGATTTTAAATGATTACTTTTCATCTGTGTTCACGATGGAAAAGGACAATGTTGGTATCGAGATCAGGGAGGGGGATTGTGATATACTTGAAAAAAATAGCATTGAAAGGGAGGAGGTATTAACGGTTTTAGTGGGCTTAAAAGTGGATAAATCCCCAGGCCCAGGTGAGATGTATCCCAGGCTGCTATGTGAGGCAAGGGAGGAGATTGCAGGGGCTCTGACACAAATTTTCAAATCTTCTCTGGCCACAGGAAAGGTGCCAGAGGACTGGAGGACAGCAAATGTGGTACCATTATTCAAGAAGGGTAGTAGGGATAAACCAGGTAATTACAGGCCAGTGAGTCTAACATCAGTGGTCGGGAAACTATTGGAAAAACTTCTGAGGGATAGGATTAATCTCCACTTGGAGAGGCAGGGAATAATCAAGAATAGTCAGCATGGCTTTGTCAGGAGGCGATCATGTCTCATAAATGTGATTGAATTTTTTGAGGAGGTGACTAGGTGTGTAGATGAAGGTAAAGCTGTTGATGTTCTCTACATGGCATTCAGTAAGGCTTTTGATAAGGTCCCGCATGGGAGATTGGTCAAGAAGGTAAGAGCCCATGGGATCCAGGGCAATTTGGATCCAAAATTGGCTTCGTGGCAGAAGGCAAAGGGTGATGGTCGAGGGTTGTTTTTGCGATTCGAAGCCTGTGACTAGTGATGTACCACAGGGATCGGTGCTGTTTGTCATGTACATTAATGATTTAGACGTGAATATAGGAGGTATGATCAGTAAGTTAGCAGATGGCACGAAAATTGGTGGTGTCGTAAATAGTGAGGAGGAAAGCCTTAGATTACAGGACGCTATAGATGGGCTGGTAAGATGGGCAGAGCAGTGGCAAAAGGAATTTAATTTTGAGAAGTGTGAGGTGATGCATTTTGGGAGGACTAACAAGGCAAGGGAATATATAATGGATGGTAGGAACCTAGGAAGGACAGAGGGTCAGAGGGTCCTTGGTGTACTTGTCCATAGATCACTGAAGGCAGCAGCAGAGGTAGATAAGGTGGTTAGGAAGGCACATGGGATTCTTGTCTTCATTAGTCGAGGCATGGAATATAAGAGTAGGGAGGTTATGATGGAGCTGTATAAAATGCAAGTTAGGCCACAGCTGGAGTACTGTGTACAGTTCTGGTCACCAGACTAGAGGAAGGATGTGATTGAACTGGAGAGGATGCAGAGGAGATTCACCAGGATGTTGCCTGGGCTGGAGCATTTCAACTATGAAGAGAGACTGGATAGGCTAGGGTTGATTTCCTTAGAGCAGAGAAGGCTGAGGGTAGGGTGGGGGGCTGATTGTGGTATACAAAATTATGAGGGGCACAGATAGGGTAGATAGGAAGAAACTTTTTCCCTTAGTGGAGGTGTCAATAACCATGGGGCATAGATTTAAGGTAAGGGGCAGGAGGTTTAGAGGGGATTTGAGGAAAATCTTTTTCACCAAGAGGATGTTTGGAATCTGGAACACACTGCCTGAAGGGGTGACAGAGACAGGAACCCTCACAAAAGTTAAGTATTTAGATGAGCAATTGAAACGTGAGAGCATGTAAGGCTTTGGGCCAAGTGCTGGGAAATGGGATTCGAATAGATAGGTGCTTGATGGCCGGCACAGATACGATGGGCAAATATACAGAAGTATTTCCTTTCATTTCTGCAGAATTGACTGGATATGGAGAATTGAATGATTTATGTCAATGTGACAGTATCCAGTGAAATGGAGAGTCAGAATGTTTTTGCTAACTGAAACCTCAGTAACTGTTGAGGAGAGCTCGGTGCTAGTGTAACTGTTTTATTGCTCACATTGCTCGGATGTTATTGTTGTCACGGTGCACACCCTCTCCCACAACCCACCCCGTCCGAGGATCACAGAAACCTGACAGTGGGCCCTCGACCAACGAGGCCACTTCTTCCTGAAGTGAAATTCAGCTGCCGTCTCCCCCTGCTGCTGCTCAACATTTCACACTTTTTCTCCTCATTGACATAAATACAGGAAGTGCACTGTTGAAAGCATCACTTTTCATTGACAACAATGCAGGGACTCACTGCTGCAAACATGGACACAGATACAGGTGACAAGCTATCACATACACCACTGATAATAGACACAGATACAGGGGACTCACTGCTGCAAACATGGACACAGATACAGGTGATAAGCTATCACATACACCACTGATAATAGACACAGATACAGGGGACTCACTGCTGCAAACATAGACACAGATACAGGGGACTCACTGCTGCAAACACCACTGATAACAGACACAGATAGAGGGGACTCACTGCTTCAAACATAGACACAGATACAGGTGACAAGCTATCACATACACCACTGATAATAGACACAGATACAGGGGACTCACTGCTGCAAACATAGACACAGATACAGGGGACTCACTGCTGCAAACACCACTGATAACAGACACAGATAGAGGGGACTCACTGCTTCAAACATAGACACAGATACAGGTGACAAGCTATCACATACACCACTGATAATAGACATAGATACAGGGGACTCACTGCTGCAAACACCACTGTTAATAGACACAGATACAGGGGACTCACTGCTGCAAACACCACTGTTAATAGACACAGATACAGGGGACTCACTGCTGCAAACACCACTGTTAATAGACACAGATACAGGGGATTCACTGCTGCAAACACCACTGATAATAGACACAGATACAGGGGACTCACCGCTGCAAACACCACTGATAATAGACACAGATACAGGGGACTCTGCTTCAAACATAGACACAGATACAGGTGACAAGCTATCACATACACCACTGATAATAGACACAGATACAGGGGACTCACTGCTGCAAACACCACTGTTAATAGACACAGATACAGGGGACTCACTGCTGCAAACACCACTGATAATAGACACAGATACAGGGGATTCACTGCTGCAAACATAGACACAGATACAGGTGACAATCTATCACATACACCACTGATAATAGACACAGATACAGGGGACTCACTGCTGCAAACACCACTGATAATAGACACAGATACAGGGGACTCACTGCTGCAAACACCACTGATAATAGACACAGATACAGGGGACTCACTGCTGCAAACACCACTGTTAATAGACACAGATACAGGGGACTCACTGCTGCAAACACCACTGTTAATAGACACAGATACAGGGGACTCACTGCTGCAAACACCACTGATAATAGACACAGATACAGGGGATTCACTGCTGCAAACATAGACACAGATACAGGTGACAATCTATCACATACACCACTGATAATAGACACAGATACAGGGGACTCACTGCTGCAAACACCACTGATAATAGACACAGATACAGGGGATTCACTGCTGCAAACATAGACACAGATACAGGTGAAAATCTATCACATACACCACTGATAATAGACACAGATACAGGGGACTCACTGCTGCAAACACCACTGATAATAGACACAGATACAGGGGACTCACTGCTGCAAACACCACTGTTAATAGACACAGATACAGGGGACTCACTGCTGCAAACACCACTGTTAATAGACACAGATACAGGGGACTCACTGCTGCAAACACCACTGTTAATAGACACAGATACAGGGGATTCACTGCTGCAAACACCACTGATAATAGACACAGATACAGGGGACTCACTGCTGAAAACACCACTGTTAATAGACACAGATACAGGGGACTCACTGCTGCAAACACCACTGATAATAGACACAGATACAGGGGATTCACTGCTGCAAACACCACTGATAATGGACACAGATACAGGGGATTCACTGCTGCAAACACCACTGTTAATAGACACAGATACAGGGGACTCACTGCTGCAAACACCACTGATAATAGACACAGATACAGGGGACTCACTGCTGCAAACACCACTGATAATAGACACAGATACAGGGGACTCACTGCTGCAAACACCACTGTTAATAGACACAGATACAGGGGACTCACTGCTGCAAACACCACTGTTAATAGACACAGATACAGGGGACTCACTGCTGCAAACACCACTGTTAATAGACACAGATACAGGGGATTCACTGCTGCAAACACCACTGATAATAGACACAGATACAGGGGCCTCACTGCTGAAAACACCACTGTTAATAGACACAGATACAGGGGACTCACTGCTGCAAACACCACTGATAATAGACACAGATACAGGGGATTCACTGCTGCAAACAACACTGATAATAGACACAGATACAGGGGATTCACTGCTGCAAACACCACTGTTAATAGACACAGATACAGGGGACTCACTGCTGCAAACACCACTGTTAATAGACACAGATACAGGGGATTCACTGCTGCAAACACCACTGATAATAGACACAGATACAGGGGACTCACTGCTGCAAACACCACTGATAATAGACACAGATACAGGGGATTCACTGCTGCAAACACCACTGTTAATAGACACAGATACAGGGGAGTCACTGCTGCAAACACCACTGATAATAGACACAGATACAGGGGATTCACTGCTGCAAACACCACTGATAATAGACACAGATACAGGGGACTCACTGCTGCAAACACCACTGATAATAGACACAGATACAGGGGACTCACTGCTGCAAACACCACTGATAATAGACACAGATACAGGGGACTCACTGCTGTGAGTCACGCCACTGTTCACAGGCGCTGGTAAAGGGAACATATTCCTCAAAACATCACTGTTCATACATAGCAGGACAGGAGACTGCTGGAAACATCACTGCTCAGAAATACAATTCCTGAGGACTCACGACCAGAAAGGCTATTGTTCAGAGACACAAGCCGAGGAGTCTTACTGCAGGAAACACCACTGTTTATAGACTCAAGTGCAGAGGATCACTACTGGAAAATCCGCTGTTCATAGACACATGTTCAGAAGTGTCATTGTTCTAACCTCAATACTGAGTGTCCAAAAATTCACAGAGCTGATTCTGAAAGATAGGCTGTTTCCGAAATCCAGAGAGAACAAGTCCAAACAGCAAATTCCCTTCACTATAATGATCTGTTTATTTTTCTGCAAGTAATTCACAGACATTTGCCCTTCATCTCCTGATTTTATTAGACATCAATCGGGGAGAGGCTTATTCTACTTTCACATGCTCCTAGTATTTCCCACATGTTCTGATGCAGATTCTTTATTTACCCGGACATTTTTCAACCAGCCTATGCCTCAGTGCTGCGTCTTTTATCTTCATGGGTTCATGACTAGGATTTAATCCAGTGAAATGCCTACCCCTATTACCATCTGGATATTGCCTTTGTCACTGATTTCTACATTGAAAATACAGCCTGTGTCAGATATTGCCCAGCATTATATCTGGAGCAGAGTGAGGCAGAGGTGGAATCCGTTCAGTTCAGACATGAGACACAAATAACATTGGAATGGGATATGAGATGCAATTCAGATTCAATTCTGGGAATTCCTGTGTTATTTTCTATGTTTCAATAATTTAAATATTATTCTCACTGGAGATGTTACCCCATTCTTCAGCTCCTCTCTGAATTTAGTCTGGGTCACTGCATAAATACACGTGTTTGTGCAGCAGCTTAAAAGCAGGAGCATGTAGCTGGTATAGTCTGCGATAGTCATCGGGTCATTGAAATCTGTTAAATAATAATGGTTTGTAATTTGTATTAATAGGAAATATATCACATACGTCATCCATAGTAGTATGAAGTTTCCGGATATAGCGAACAGTAAAATGATAGATTTCCTTCTGCTCTCCATCTCCGGATCATTATGATCCATTTCATTCTTTCTGCCTCTCAGCCTCCTGCGGACTCGATTGGCCGCCAAAATGTGTCCAATGGTCAGAGCATTGAGCAGTAATATCAGGAATGTTGGGAGCAGTGGGGTGAGACAGCGGTCAATCCAGCTAAATGCTACCCATGCAGTTAATGTGTAATACTGCAGCTTTTGATAACAGCCCCAGGGTATGTTGTCGATTGTAATGTAGGGTTCAAATATAAAGTACCAGGGAATGTTTTTTAAACAGAACAGCAGACACACAGTTCCTATAACTACAGCTGCCGTTTTCTCGGTGCAATATTTAGTCCTCAGTTTCTGGTAACAAATAGTAACAAAACGATCAAAAGTGAAAGCGACTGTTAACCAGACAGAAATATCAGTGGCTGCACGAAGCAGGACGATGTTGAAAGAGCACACAGGGGTGAGTAACAGGAAGGTATTCGGGAAATAATAATCATTAATCCGAAAAAATATCACGTCAGTGATAACGACCAGTAGATCCGCCCCCGACATGGCGACCAGGTAGTGAGTGATACATCTGGAGAGACCGCACTTTCCCCGGGACAGGATCACAATTGTCATCACGTTAGCTGTAAAAGAGAACATAGAACATAGAACAGTACAGCACAGGACAGGCCCTTCGGCCCACGATGTTGTGCCGACCCTTTAACCAACTCTAAGATCAAACTAACTACATATCCTTCATTCTACTATCATCCATGTACCTATCCAAGAGTTGCTTAAATGTCCCTAATGTATCTGCTTCTACTACCACCGCTGGCAGCGCATTCCACGCACCCACCACTCTCTGTGTAAAGAACCTACCTCTGACATCTCCCCGAAACCTTCCTCCAATCACCTTAAAATTATGCCCCCTGGTGATAGCCCTTTCCGCCCTGGGAAAAAGTCTCTGGCTATCCACTCTATCTATGCCTCTCATCATCTTGTACACCTCTATCAAGTCACCTCTCATCCTTCTTCGCTCCAATGAGAAAAGCCCTAGCTCCCTCAACCTTTCTTCATAAGACATGCCCTCCAGTCCAGGCAGCATCCTGGTAAATCTCCTGTGCACCCTCTCTAAAGCTTCCACATCCTTCCTATACTGAGGCGACCAGAACTGAACACAATACTCCAAATGTGGTCTAATCAGGGCTTTATAGAGCTGCAGCATAACCTCGCGGCTCTTAAACTCAATCCCCCTCTTAATGAAAGCCAACACACCATACGCCTTCTTAACAACCCTATCAACTTGGGTGGCAACTTTGAGGGATCTATGGACGTGGACCCCACGTCTGTGGGCGGCACAGTGGCGCAGTGGTTAGCACCGCAGCCTCACAGCTCCAGCGACCCGGGTTCAATTCTGGGTACTGCCTGTGTGGAGTTTGCAAGTTCTCCCTGTGTCTGCGTGGGTTTCCTCCCACAGCCAAAAGACTTGCAGGTTGATAGGTAAATTGGCCATTATAAATTGCCCCTAGTATAGGTAGGTGGTAGGGGTATATAGGGACAGGTGAGGATGTGGTAGGAATTTGGGATTAGTGTAGGATTAGTATAAATGGGTGGTTAATGGACGGCACAGACTCGGTGGGCCGAAGGGCCTGTTTCAGTGCTGTATCTCTAAATCTAAATCTAAAAACAAATCTAAGATCCCTCTGTTCCTCCACACTGCCAAGAATCCTTTCTTTAAGCCTGTATTCTGCATTCAAATTTGACCTTACAAAATGAATCACTTCACACTTTTCCAGGTTGAACTCCATCTGCCACTTCTCAGCCCAGCTCTGCATCCTGTCAATGTCCCGTTGCAACCGACAACAGCCCTCCACACTATCCACAACTCCAGCAACCTTTGTGTCATCGGCAAGCTTACTAACCCAGCCTTCCACATCCTCATCCAAGTCATTTATAAAAATCACAAAAAGCAGAAGTCCCAGAACAGATCCCTGCGGAACACCACTGGTCACCTAGCTTCAGGCTGAATACTTTCCATCTACTGCCACCCTCTGTCTTCTATGGGCCAGCCAATTCTGTATCCAGACAGCCAAATTTCCCTGTATCCCATGCCTCCTTACTTTCTGAATGAGCCTTCCATGGGGAAACTTATCAAACGCCTTGCTAAAATCCATATACACCACATCCACTGCTCTTCCTTAATCAATGTGTTTTGTCACATCCTCAAAGAATTCAATAAGGCTTGTGAGGCATGACCTGCCCCTCACAAAGCCATGCTGACTATCTCTAATCAAACTATGCTTTTCCAAATAATCATAAATCCTGTCTCTCAGAATCCTCTCCAATAATTTGCCCACCGCCGACGTAAGACTGACTGGTCTGTAATTCCCAGGGTTATCCCTATTCCCTTTCTTGAACAAGGGAATAACATTTGCCACCCTCCAATCATCTGGTACTACTCCAGTGGCCAAATGAATTTGGCCTAACCATCAGCCTCAAGAAAACGAACATCATGGGGCAGGACGTCAGAAATGCTCCATCCATCAATATTGGCGACCACGCTCTGGAAGTGGTTCAAGAGTTCACCTACCTAGGCTCAACTATCACCAGTAACCTGTCTCTATATGCAGAAATCAACAAGCGCATGGGTAAGGCTTCCACTGCTATGTCCAGACTGGCCAAGAGAGTGTGGGAAAATGGCGCACTGACACGGAACACAAAAGTCCGAGTGTATCAGGCCTGTGTCCTCAGTACCTTGCTCTACGGCAGCGAGGCCTGGACAATGTATGCCAGCCAAGAGCGACGTCTCAATTCATTCCATCTTCGCTGCCTTCGGATAATACTTGGCATCAGGTGGCAGGACTATATCTCCAACACAGAAGTCCTTGAGGCGGCCAACACCCCCAGCTTATACACACTACTGAGTCAGCGGCGCTTGAGATGGCTTGGCCATGTGAGCCGCATGGAAGATGGCAGGATCCCCAAAGACACATTGTACAGCGAGCTCGCCACTGGTATCAGACCCACCGGCCGTCCATGTCTCCGTTATAAAGACGTCTGCAAACGCGACATGAAATCGTGTGACATTGATCACAAGTCGTGGGAGTCAGTTGCCAGCATTCGCCAGAGCTGGCGGGCAGCCATAAAGACAGGGCTAAATTGTGGCGAGTCGAAGAGACTTAGTAGTTGGCAGGAAAAAAGACAGAGGCGCAAGGGGAGAGCCAACTGTGCAACAGCCCCGACAAACAAATTTCTCTGCAGCACCTGTGGAAGAGCCTGTCACTCCAGAATTGGCCTTTATAGCCACTCCAGGCGCTGCTTCACAAACCACTGACCACCTCCAGGCGCGTATCCATTGTCTCCCGAGATAAGGAGGCCCAAAAGAAAAAAGAAAGAAAGAACTCCAGTGGACAGTGAAGACGCAAAGATCATCGCCAAAGGCGCGGCAATCTCTTCCCTCGCTTCCCGTAATAACCTTGGGTATATCCCAAACGAACAGAAATAGGGAATCACCCACCTGGTTAAAACAAAATAGTCTGATGGTATTTGATGTGAAATATACTTTACTGCAGGAACTGGGGATGGGAACTGAACTCTTTACAGCTGCTAGAATTGTGTAATTGATTGAATTTTACTATCAAATTGCCATGTGATGTATAGAGTTTGGAGTGAATACATTTAAATCTTTTAGAAAAGACCATAGACTGATCAAATACATACTTTTGAAATTCCAGTTGAGCTGCTTTTGTTCCATTACAAACTCTATCGAAAGTGCGGTGGAAACACAGCAGAGCTCTGGGTAAATGTCCGGTCATTTAACTATACGAGTAAATGAACAGCGAGGTAATGAAATATAAATAATTGTCAGAAGTAGCAGCTCAGTGAAGGAAACACAAATAAACCAATAAAAAGAAAACACAAGGAAACTAACTGAAAATAAGTAATACATTATCAATTATAAATTGGGAGATAAATGGTCGATGGGGAGCAATGAGAAATAAAAAGGCTCAAAACGTATTCAATGCTAAACGGAGAACAGCAAGAATGAGATCAAACGGCAGGGTTTAGTTCCTGAGTCGGAGAGGGGAGTAAATACCTGGTGAGGGAACTGGCTCAGAGTCGTTAGGTTCTATTCTTAGACTAGTTGTAATGACTAAAGACAGGTGAAGAAAACAGCTGGTAAACAACATATTAGATAAATAATTGGTATGATTGAACTCGGTCACTTAGCATCAAATTAACAATACAGATGGTGACACGATTTTCCCTCTCTGTAAATCCCAGACACTCCCATCAGCGACCTGAACAGTGCAAAACCATCTGGACAAAATCCAACAATGGCTACAAGGTGGGGAAGCTGAGAGTTGAGCAGCAACAAACAACAATACTTTACCTGTGGATCCCAGGAACAAAGAAACTTTCTAAAGCAGACGATCGAGGAAGGACAACAAACCCGTCCTCGCTGTCCTCACCTCTGATATTGCAGGAAAATTCAGAGGCAGATGACGGTGACTATCTCGAGATCCCTGCAAAGATCAGTTCAAGTGAAAACAGAGCTTACATAGCAAGCTAGGTACCGACCTAGAGTCAGCTTCAGGGAGAATGACTAAGAAGGAGTTCCATCTGAACTGGATGAATCACTCTGTCATATTAAACAGGTACATCAGTTAAATGGAGAATCCCTCTCCCTGGTGTGAAAGACTGTTCTGAAAGCTATTCCAGAGGATCAGGACAATATATATAACTGAGCTCCAGAACAAACAATCAACAATGTAAGAGATACTTTGAATAGTTTGACTCGGATACATCTGATGTGCAGGATAGTGTGAAATATAACAGTTGGTCAATTTGCTATGTGTAAAGAGTGTCATTGATTAATTTGTATAGAAAGAGGTTAAACCGGAGAGTGAGATTGAGAGAGAGTACAACATAGTCCAGAGACATCCCTGTACTGAATATACATCCTGAGCAGTATAGGGCAGCTGGTGCAGAAATAATTAACTGTATTCCTCTAGAAAGGAAGTTGATAGTAAACTCTTAGATGCAAATTATATCGCATGCGTTTCGGAGTGTATAAACTTAATCTAATGTTTTGGTGTGTGTGTATGTGTTTGTGTGTCTGTGTATGTATGTATTTGTGTGCGTGTTTGCATGTGTGTATGTGTTTGCGCATGTCTGTGTATGTGTTTGCGCGTCTGTGTGTCTATGTTTTTAGCATGTGTGTATGTATGTGTTTGTGTGTGTGTTTTTGTGTGTTTGTGTCTATGCGTTTGTGTTTGCATGTGTGTGTTTGCACGTGTGCGTGTATGCTTGCGTGCGTGTGTGTGTATGTATGTGTTTGTGGTGTGTGTTTGTGTGTATGTATATGTTTGCATGTTTGTGTGTATGTGTGTTTGCTGTGTGGGTATGTCTGTGTCTATATGTGTTTGTGTGTGTGTATATATGTGTTTGCGTGCATGTGTGTATATATGTGTTTGCATGTCTTTATGTGTTTGTGTGTGTGTTTGATTGCATGTGTGTGTGTTTGCATGTATGTGTGGGCGAGCGCTGGGCGCGGGGGGGAGGTGGTGGATGTTGGTGTGTGCGCGCTGTGGGGGGGCAGGTGGTGGGTTGTTGTGGGTGCGTGCGCGCTGGGCGGGGGGAGCTGGTGGATGTTGTGGGTGCGTGCGTGCTGGGCGGGGGGGAGGTGGTGCTTGTTGTGGGTGTGTGTGCGCTGGGCGGGGGGAGGTGGTGGTTGTTGTGTGTGTGTGTATGTGCTGGGTGGGGGGAGGTGGTGGTTGTTTGTGTGTGTGTGTATGTGCTGGGTGGGGGGAGGTGGTGGTTGTTTGTGTGTGTGTATGTGCTGGGCGGGGGGAGGTGGTGGTTGTTGTGTGTGTGTGTATGTGCTGGGTGGGGGGAGGTGGTGGTTGTTTGTGTGTGTGTGTGTGCTGGGTGGGGGGAGGTGGTGGTTGTTCTGTGTGTGTGTATGTGCTGGGTGGGTGGAGGAGGTGGTTGTTGTGTGTGTGTGTGCTGGGTGGGTGGAGGAGGTGGTTGTTCTGTGTGTGTGTATGTGCTGGGTGGGTGGAGGAGGTGGTTGTTGTGTGTGTGTGTGCTGGGCGGGGGGAGGTGGTGGTTGTTGTCTGTGTGTGTGCTGGGTGGGGGGAGGTGGTGGTTGTTCTGTGTGTGTGTGTGTGCTGGGCGGGAGGAGGTGGTGGTTGTTGTGGGTGTGTGTGTGCTGGGTGGGTGGAGGAGGTGGTTGTTGTGTGTGTGTGTGTGCTGGGCGGGGGGAGGTGGTGGTTGTTGTCTGTGTGTGTGCTGGGTGGGGGGAGGTGGTGGTTGTTCTGTGTGTGTGTGTGTGCTGGGCGGGGGGAGGTGGTGGTTGTTGTGGGTGTGTGTGTGCTGGGTGGGTGGAGGAGGTGGTTGTTGTGTGTGTGTGTGCTGGGCGGGGGGAGGTGGTGGTTGTTGTGTGTGTGTGTGTGCTGGGCGGGGGGAGGAGGTGGTTGTTCTGTTGTGTGTGCTGGGTGGGGGGAGGTGGTTGTTGTGTGTGTGTGTGTGTGCTGGGTGGGGGGAGGTGGTGGTTGTTGTGGGTGTGTGTGCTGGGTGGGTGGAGGAGGTGGTTGTTCTGTGTGTGTGTATGTGCTGGGTGGGTGGAGGAGGTGGTTGTTATGTGTGTGTGTGCTGGGTGGGTGGAGGAGGTGGTTGTTGTGTGTGTGTGTATGTGCTGGGCGGGGGGAGGTGGTGGTTGTTGTGTGTGTGTGTGCTGGGTGGGGGGAGGTGGTGGTTGTGTGTGTGTGTGCTGGCCGGGGGGTGTTGGTGGGTTGTTGTGGGTGTTTGTCTGCTGGGCAAGGGGAGGTGGTGGTTGTTGTTGTGGGTGTGTGTGTGCTGTGCCGGGGGGGGGAGGTGGTGGGTTCTTGTGAGTGTATGTGTGCTGGCCGGGGGCAGGTGGTGGGTTGTTGTGGGTATGTATCTGTTGTGCCGGAGGGGGAGGTGGTGGGTTGTTGTGTGTGTGTCTCTGCTGGGCCAGGGGAGGTGGTGGGTTGTTGTGGGTATGTGTGTGCTTGACGGGGGGAGGTGGTGGGTTGTTGTTGGTGTGTGTCTGCTGTGCCGGCGGGGAGGTGGTGGGTTGTTGTGGGTGTGTGTGTGCTGGCCGGGCGGAGGTGGTGGGTTAAACAAAGAACAAAGAACAAAGATAATTACAGCACAGGAACAGGCCCTTCGGCCCTCCAAGCCTGCGCCGATCCAGATCCTCTCTCTAAACATGTCGCCTATTTTCTAAGGTTCTGTATCTCTTTTCTTCCTGCCCATTCATGTATCTGTCTAGATACATCTTAAAAGACTCCATCGTGCCCGCATCTACCACCTCCGCTGGCAATGCGTTCCAGGTGCCCACCACCCTCTGCGTAAAGAACTTTCCACGCATATCCCCCCTAAACTTTTCCCCTTTCACTTTGAACTCGTGTCCTCTAGTAATTGAAACCCCCACTCTGGGAAAAAGCCTCTTGCTATCCACCCTGTCTATACCTCTCATGATTTTGTACACCTCAATCAGGTCCCCCCTCAACCTCCGTCTTTCTAATGAAAATAATCCTAATCTACTCAACCTCTCTTCATAGCTAGCGCCCTCCATACCAGGCAACATCCTGGTGAACCTCCTCTGCACCCTCTCCAAAGCATCCACATCCTTTTGATAATGTGGCGACCAGAACTGTACGCAGTATTCCAAATGTGGCCGAACCAAAGTCCTATACAACTGTAACATGACCTGCCAACTCTTGTACTCAATGCCCCATCCGATGAAGGAAAGCATGCCGTATGCCTTCTTGACCACTCTATTTACCTGCGTTGCCACCTTCAGGGAACAGTGGACCTGAACACCCAAATCTCTCTGGACATCAATTTTCCCCAGGACTTTTCCATTTACTGTATAGTTCACTCTTGAATTGGATCTTCCAAAATGCATCACCTCGCATTTGCCCTGATTGAACTCCATCTGCCATTTCTCTGCCCAACTCTCCAATCTATCTATATTCTGCTGTATTCTCTGACAGTCCCCTTCACTATCTGCTACTCCACCAATCTTAGTGTCGTCTGCAAACTTGCTAATCAGTCCACCTATACTTTCCTCCAAATCATTAATGTATATCACAAACAACAGTGGTCCCAGCACGGATCCCTGTGGAACACCACTGGTCACACGTCTCCATTTTGAGAAACTCCCTTCTACTGCTACGCTCTGTCTCCTGTTGCCCAGCCAGTTCTTTATCCATCTAGCTCGTACACCTTGGACCCCAAGCGCCTTCAATTTCTCCATCAGCCTGCCATGGGGAACCTTATCAAACGCCTTACTGAAGTCCATGTATATGACATCGACAGCCCTTCCCTCATCAATCAACTTTGTCACTTCCTCAAAGAATTCTATTAAGTTGGTAAGACATGACCTTCCCTGCACAAAACCATGTTGCCTATCACTGATGAGCCCATTTTCTTCCAAATGGGAATAGATCCTATCCCTCAGTATCTTCTCCAGCAGCTTCCCTACCACTGACGTCAGGCTCACCGGTCTATAATTACCTGGATTATCCCTGCTACCCTTCTTAAACAAGCGGACAACATTAGCAATTCTCCAGTCCTCCGGGACCTCACCCGTGTTTAAGGATGCTGCAAAGATATCTGTTAAGGCCCCAGCTATTTCCTCTCTCGCTTCCCTCAGTAACCTGGGATAGATCCCATCCGGACCTGGGGACTTGTCCACCTTAATGCCCTTTAGAATACCCAACACTTCCTCCCTCCTTATGCCGACTTGACCTAGAGTAATCAAACATCTGTTCCTAACCTCAACATCCGTCATGTCCCTCTCCTCGGTGAATACCGATGCAAAGTACTCGTTTAGAATCTCACCCATTTTCTCTGAGTCCAAGCATAACATTCCTCCTTTGTCCTTTAGTGGGCCAATCCTTTCTCTAGTTACCCTCTTTCTCCTTATATATGAATAAAAGGCTTTGGGATTTTCCTTAACCCTGTTTGCTAAAGATATTTCATGACCCCTTTTAGCCCTCTTAATTCCTCGTTTCAGATTGGTCCTACATTCCCGATATTCTTTCAAAGCTTCGTCTTTCATCAGCCGCCTAGACCTTATGTATGCTTCCTTTTTCCTCTTAGCTAGTCTCACAATTTCACCTGTCATCCATGGTTCCCTAATCTTGCCATTTCTATCCCTCATTTTCACAGGAACATGTCTCTCCTGCGCGCTAATCAACCTCTCTTTAAAAGCCTCCCACATATCACATGTGGATTTACCTTCAAACAGCTGCTCCCAATCTACATTTCCCAGCTCCTGCCGAATTTTGGTATAGTTGGCCTTCCCCCAATTTAGCACTCTTCCTTTAGGACCACTCTCGTCTTTGTCCATGAGTATTTTAAAGCTTACGGAATTGTGATCACTATTCCCAAAGTAGTCCCCTACTGAAACTTCAACAACCTGGCCGGGCTCATTCCCCAACACCAGGTCCAGTATGGCCCCTTCCCGAGTTGGACTATTTACATACTGCTCTAGAAAACCCTCCTGGATGCTCCTTACAAATTCTGCTCCATCTGGACCTCCAACACTAAGCGAATCCCAGTCAATGTTGGGAAAATTAAAATCTCCTATCACCACCACCCTGTTGCTCCTACATCTTTCCATAATCTGTTTACATATTTGTACCTCTATCTCACGCTCGCTGTTGGGAGGCCTGTAGTACAGCCCCAACATTGTTACCGCACCCTTCCTATTTCTGAGTTCTGTCCATATTGCCTCACTGCTCAAGTCCTCCATAGTGCCCTCCTTCAGCACAGCTGTGATATCCTCTTTGACCAGTAATGCAACTCCTCCACCCCTTTTACCTCCCTCTCTATCCCGCCTGAAGCATCGATATCCTGGGATATTTAGTTGCCAATCATGCCCTTCCCTCAACAAAGTCTCAGTAATAGCAATAACATCATACTCCCAGGTACTAATCCAAGCCCTAAGTTCATCTGCCTTACCTACTACACTTCTTGCATTAAAACAAATGCACCTCAGACCACCAGTCCCTTTATATTCATCATCTGCTCCCTGCCTGCTCTTCCCCTTAGTCACACTGACTTCATTATCTAGTTCCTTACAGGCTTTTGTTACTACCTCCTTACTGTCAACTGACCTCAATTGGTTCCCATCCCCCTGCCACATTAGTTTAAACCCTCCCCAACAGCGTTAGCAAAAGCACCTCCAAGGACATTGGTTCCAGTCCGGCCCAGGTGTAGACCGTCCAATTTGTAATAGTCCCACCTCCCACAGAACCGGTCCCAATGTCCCAAAAATCTGAACCCCTCCTTCCTGCACCATCTCTCAAGCCACGCATTCATCCTGACTATTCTTTCATTTTTACTCTGACTATCACGTGGCACTGGTAGTAATCCTGAGATTACTACCTCTGAGGTCCTACTTTTTAACTTGGCTCCTAACTCCCTAAACTCTGCTTGTAGGACCTCATCCCGTTTTTTACCTATATCATTAGTGCCTATGTGCACAATGACAACTGGCTGTTCACCCTCCCCCTTTAGAATGTTCTGCAGCCGATCTGAGACGTCCCTGACCCGTGCACCTGGGAGGCAACATACCATTCGGGAGCCTCGTTTTCGACCACAGAACCGCCTATCTACTCCCCTTACAATCGAATCCCCTACGACTATAGCCCTTCCACTCTTTTTCCCGCCCTTCTGAACAGCAGAGCCAGCCACGGTGCCATGGACCTGGCTACTGTTGCCTTCCCCTGGTGAGCCATCTCCCTCAACAGTATCCAAAACGGTATACTTGTTTTGGAGGGAGATGACCGCAGGGGACTCCTGCGCTGCCTTCCTGCTCTTTCTCTGCCTTTTGGTCACCCATTCCCTTTCTCCCTCAGCAATCCTAATCTGCGGTGTGACCAATTCACTAAACGTGCTATCCACGACCTCCTCAGCATCGCGCATGCTCCAAAGTGAGTCCATCCGCAGCTCGAGAGCCGTCATGCGGTCTAACAAGAGCTGCAGCTGGACACACTTCCTGCACGTGAAGGAGTCAGGGTCATCAGCCATGTCCCTGAGCTCCCACATTGAGCAAGGGGAGCATGATACGGGTCTGAGATCTCCTGCCATGTTTAACCTTAAGTTTAAACTTAGTTAAATGAAAAAGGAATGAAAAGTTTTTACCAATCACAATAAAACCAGAGAAATCGAAAAAGCCTTACCTTATAAACACCCCACCGAGTCCTTTTTTTTTGGTTAGAGGAGGAGGGCGGGTGGGAGACACTACAAGTGTGGTGTCTCTGGTTCAGAAACCGCCCAAATATATAGTGTTTTACTTACCCAGCAGCCCCCTGGCCTCCGCCGAAAAACAAAAGGAAATTAAATTTACTTTCAAACTGACTTTCCCAGCTGCTCACTCGCTCACACTCTGCTCCCGAAAAAGCTGCTGCACTGAAAGGAAAGTTATTTTAAACCGCCCAAATATATAGTGTTTTACTTACCCAGCAGCCCCCGGCCTCCGCCGAAAAACAAAAGGAAACTAAATTTACTTTCAAACTGACTTTCCCAGCTGCTCACTCGCTCACACTCTGCTCCCGAAAAAGCTGCTGCACTGAAAGGAAAGTTATTTTAAACCACCCAAATATATAGTGTTTTACTTACCCAGCAGCCCCCTGGCCTCTGCTGAAAAACAAAAGGAAATTAAATTTACTTTCAAACTGACTTTCCCAGCTGCTCACTCGCTCACACTCTGCTCCCGAAAAAGCTGCTGCACTGAAAGGAAAGTTATTTTAAACCGCCCAAATATATAGTGTTTTACTTCCCCAGCAGCCCCCTGGCCTCCGCCGAAAAACAAAAGGAAATTAAATTTACTTTCAAACTGACTTTCCCAGCTGCTCACTCGCTCACACTCTGCTGCCGAAAAAGCTGCTGCACTGAAAGGAAAGTTATTTTAAACCGCCCAAATATATAGTGTTTTACTTACCCAGCAGCCCCCTGGCCTCCGCCGAAAAACAAAAGGAAATTAAATTTACTTTCAAACTGACTTTCCCAGCTGCTCACTTGCTCACACTCTGCTCCCGAAAAAGCTGCTGCACTGAAAGGAAAGTTATTTTAAACCGCCCAAATATATAGTGTTTTACTTACCCAGCAGCCCCCTGGCCTCCGCCGAAAAACAAAAGGAAATTAAATTTACTTTCAAACTGACTTTCCCAGCTGCTCACTCGCTCACACTCTGCTCCCGAAAAAGATGCTGCACTGGGACGGGGGAGGTGGTGGGTTGTTGTGGGTGTGTGTCTGCTGGCCGGGAGGACGTGGTGGTTGTTGTGGGTGTGTGTCTGCTGGCCGGGGGGAGGTGGTGGGTTGTTGTGGGTGTGTGTCTGCTGGCCGGCGGGAGGTGGTGGGTTGTTGTGGGTGTGTGTGTGCTGGGACGGGGGAGGTGGTGGGTTGTTGTGGGTGTGTGTCTGCTGGCCGGGAGGACGTGGTGGTTGTTGTGGGTGTGTGTCTGCTGGCCGGGGGGAGGTGGTGGTTGTTGTGGGTGTGTGTCTGCTGGCCGGGGGGAGGTGGTGGGTTGTTGTGGGTGTGTGTCTGCTGGCCAGCGGGAGGTGGTGGGTTGTTGTGGGTGTGTGTGTGCTGGGACGGGCGAGTTGGTGGGTTGTTGTGTGTGTATGTGTCTGCTGGGCGGGGGGAGGTGATGGTTGTTGTGTGTGTGTGTCTGCTGGCCGGGGGGAGGTGGTGGTTGGTGTGTGTTTGTCTGCTGGCCGGGGGGAGATGGTGGTTGGTGTGTGTGTGTCTGCTGGCCGGGGGGAGGTGGTGGTTGTTGTGTGTGTGTGTGCTGGGAGGGGGCAGGTGGTTGTTATTGTGTGTGTGTGTCTGCTGGGCGGGGGGAGGTGGTGGATTGTTGTGGGTGTGTGTGTGCTGGGCAGGGGGAGGTGGTGGTTCTTGTGTGTTTGTGTGTCTGCTGGGCGGGGGGAGGTGGTGGATTGTTGTGTGTGTGTGTGTGCTGGGTGGGGGGAGGTGGTGGTTATTGTGTGTTTGTGTGTCTGCTGGGCGGGGGGAGGTGGTGGATTGTTGTGGGTGTGTGTGTGCTGGGCGGGGGGAGGTGGTGGTTATTGTGTGTTTGTGTGTCTGCTGGGTGGGGGGAGGTGGTGGTTTGTTGTGGGTGTGTGTGTGCTGGGCGGAGGCAGGTGGTTGTTGTGTGTGTGTGTGCTGGGTGGGGGGAGGTGGTGGTTGTTGTGGCTGTGTGCGCTGGGCGGGGGAAGGTGGTGTTTGTTGTGTGTGTGTGTGTGCTGGCCGTGGGGAGGTGGTGGGTTGTTGTGTGTGTGTGTCTGCTGGTCGGGGGGAGGTGGTGGGTTGTTGTGGGTTTGTGCACTGGGCGGGGGGAGGTGGTGGGTTGTTGTGGGTGTGTGCCTGCTGGTCGGGGGGAGGTGGTGGTTGTTGTGGGTTTGTGCGCTGGGCGGGGGGAGGTGGTGTTTGTTGTGGGTGTGTGCCTGCTGGCCGGGGGGAGGTGGTGGTTGTTATGACTGTGTGCGCTGGGCGGGGGGAGGTGGTGGCTTGTTGTGTGTTGCTGGAGCAGTTACAATTGATGCAGAAGTATGGTGGAAATGTTCCAACAAAAAAGTTGAAGTAACCCGAAAACAGAGAGAAGAGATAGGGCGAGCTTTCCAGTTTCCCCGAGAGGTGGAGATGGGCCATTTTCTTGAACCATTGCTGTCCCCCTGGTGAAGCACTCTTACAAACCAGTTAGGTGGGGTGTTTCAGAATTTTAAACTAGTGAGATGCAACAAATGTGAAAGTATAATATTTCTGAATGTTACAAACATTTTTAGTTTGGTCACTAACTTATCTATCTAAAATATTCAGAAATACACATTGCTAAAATCATGTCACAATATTCATTATTCATCAAAAATTAATTGATAAACAATTGGATCAGCGTTTCAAGGATTTATTAATGATGGTCTCTGTCTTACTTAAAGAGAATCACAGTGAAAGAAGTGGTGACACTTAATGAACAATTTAACTCAGGTTTGTCCAATTTTTTAGCGAGGGGGCCTCATGCTCATTTCATCTCATCTTGCATAGGCAGCCGGTGAGAGATAATTTCAGAAAGATAAAGGCATGAAATATTTTTTAGAATTAGAATTAGAACATTACAGCGCAGTACAGGCCCTTCGGCCCTCGATGTTGCGCCGACCTGTGAAACCATCTGACCTGCACGATTCCATTTTCATCCACATGTCTATCCAATGACCACTTAAATGCCCTTAAAGTTGGCGAGTCTACTTCTGCTGCAGGCAGGGCGTTCCACGCCCTTACTACTCTCTGAGTAAAGAAACTACCTCTGACATCTGTCCTATATCTATCACCCCTCAACTTAAAGCTAAGTCCCCACGTGTTTGCCATCACCATTCGAGGAAAAAGACTCTCACTATCCACCCTATCTAACCCTCTGATTATCTTATATGTCTCTATTAAGTCACCTCTCCTCCTCCTTCTCTCCAATGAAAACAACCTCAAGTCCCTCAGCCTTTCCTCGTCAGACCTTCCCTCTGTATCAGGCAACATCCTAGTAAATCTCCTCTGCACCCTTTCCATAGCTTCCACATCCTTCCTATAATGCGGTGACCAGAACTGCACGCAATACTCCAGGTGCGGTCTCACCAGAGTTTTGTACAGCTGCAGCATGACCTCGTGGCTCCGAAACTCGATCCCCCTACTAATAAAAGCTAACACACCATATGCCTTCTTAACAGCCCTATTAACCTGGGTAGCAACCTTCAGGGATTTATGCACCTGGACACCAAGATCTCTCTGTTCATCTACACTACCAAGAATCTTCCCATTAGCCCAGTACTCTGCATTCCTGTTACTCCTTCCAAAGTGAATCACCTCACACTTTTCCGCATTAAACTCCATTTGCCATCTCTCAGCCCAGCTCTGCAGCCTATCTATGTCACTCTGTACCCTACAACATCCTTCGGCACTATCCACAACTCCACCGACCTTAGTGTCATCTGCAAATTTACTAACCCACCCTTCTACACCCTCTTCCAGGTCATTTATAAAAATGACAAACAGCAGTGGCCCCAAAACAGATCCTTGCGGTACACCACTAGTAACTAAACTCCAGGATGAACATTTGCCATCAACCACCACCCTCTGTCTTCTTTCAGTGAGCCAATTTCTGATCCAAAGCTCTAAATCACCTTCAACCCCATACTTCCGTATTTTCTGCAATAGCCTACCGTGGGGAACCTTATCAAACGCCTTACTGAAATCCATATACACCACATCCACTGCTTTACCCTCATCCACCTGTTTGGTCACCTTCTCGAAAAACTCAATAAGGTTTGTGAGGCACGACCTACCCGTCACAAAACCGTGCTGACTATCTCTAATGAACTTATTCTTTTCAAGATGATTATAAATCCTGTCTCTTATAACCTTTTCCAACATTTTACCCACAACCGAAGTAAGGCTCACAGGTCTATAATCACCAGGGCTGTCTCTACTCCCCTTCTTGAACAAGGGGACAACATTTGCTATCCTCCAGTCTTCCGGCACTATTCCTGTCGACAATGACGACATAAAGATCAAGGACAAAGGCTCTGCAATCTCCTCCCCAGCTTCCCAGAGAATCCGAGGATAAATCCCATCTGGCCCAGGGGACTTATCTATTTTCACACTTTCCAAAATTGATAACACCTCCTCCTTGTGAACCTCAATCCCATCTAGCCTAGTAGCCTGAATCTTAGTATTCTCCTCAACAACATTTTCTTTCTCTGCTGTAAATACTGACGCAAAATATTCATTTAACACTTCCCCTATCTCCTCTGATTCCACACACAACTTCCCACTACTATCCTTGATTGGCCCTAATCTAACTCTAGTCATTCTTTTATTCCTGATATACCTATAGAAAGCCTTAGGGTTTTCCCTGATCCTATCCGCCAATGACTTCTCGTGTCCTCTCCTTGCTCTTCTTAGCTCTCCCTTTAGATCCTTCCTGGCTAGCTTGTAGCTCTCAAGCGCCCTAACTGAGCCTTCACGTCTCATCCTAACATAAGCCTTCTTCTTCCTCTTGACAAGCGCTTCAACTTCTTTAGTAAACCACGGCTCCCTCGCTCGACAACTTCCTCCCTGCCTCACAGGTACATACTTATCAAGGACACACAGTAGCTGCTCCTTGAATAAGCTCCACATTTCGATTGTTCCCATCCCCTGCAGTTTCCTTCTCCATCCTACGCATCCTAAATCTTGCCTAATTGCATCATAATTTCCTTTCCCCCAGCTATAATTTTTGCCCTGCAGTATATACCTGTCCCTGCCCATCGCTAATGTAAACCTAACCGAATTGTGATCACTATCACCAAAGTGCTCACCTACATCTAAATCTAACACCTGGCCGGGTTCATTTCCCAGTACCAAATCCAATGTGGCATCGCCCCTGGTTGGCCTTTCTACATACTGTGTCAGAAAACCCTCCTGCACACACTGGGCAAAAACTGACCCATCTAAAGTACTCAAACTATAGTATTTCCAGTCGATATTTGGAAAGTTAAAGTCCCCCATAACAACTACCCTGTTACTCTCGCCCCTGTCGAGAATCATCTTCGCTATCCTTTCCTCTACATCTCTGGAACTATTCGATATGAATCCCTCATCTCTGAAATACATCCGCAGGCCGGATGGAAACCTTTGGCGGCCAGATCCTGGCCAGCGGGCCGATGTTGGATAACACCTATTTATCTACTTATAAAACAATTACAGTCCTTTCTGCTGGCAGCTGTTTGCAAGTGTCAGGGCCCAAAGCAAAGCAAAGAATGTCCATCGTTCACAGAATACAACCACCAATGTCGCCAGTTAAGTATAAAAATCTAATTGGAACTGTGTGTTAATGCCTATCTGTTCACAGCTCTGGATTCCTTCAGCCTCAGGGTTTACAGCCCATACAATGTACAGGATATAAACATCTCAATGTGTTTTACAACTGACTGTAGAATTATTATCATACACTTTTGTGACGATAGATCTGAACTTGAATTAGTGCAGTATAGAAGCATTGAATATGATGCATTTCCAGTGTGGTTTCAGGATACCATTGACAATGCAACAATGTTACCAGCGACATCAACACAGGGATCCTTTAATTTTCCAGAAATTCCATGGAAAATAACACTGGTAAATTTCACTCACACTGTGTTAATAAGGGCCTTCACCTTCTGTCCGCAGATAGTTACTTTGGCTTCCCAGCGCACCTTGTAAAACAATTAAATGTGAATTTGCACACAACAAGGTCCCACAATATCATAATCCATTGACATGATGTCGGTTTGGAACACTTTGATCAAAACAGTTCCATAGGAAAGACATCACATTCAGCAGTGCAACTGACTGGTCAACACATAAATGCTGGCCTAGCCAGCGACGCCCACATCCCATGAACGAACATAATAAAATATATACTGATTTTCTGTAATCCAGTTGTGCAGCATAGCACCAGTACTTCACTGAACTATCAACCTGCACTTCCAAAGGCTGCTGAAACCATATCCTCCTGACTCAGAGGGGAGAGTGGAACCACTGAACCATGGCTGCTGCAGTGAAGAGTGAGGAAGATAAAGTGACCAGAGAATGTTCACAGGAGAACATTCACCAAAGGCCCCTGTCGCTGCTGCAGATTAACTGGAACTACTACATAATCTGAGAATATCCCATTGTGTGAATGGTGTTCACATTGTTCAATAAAACCGCAACAGTCAATCAATGTAAAAAAACCATTGGAGGTTTAGTTGGAATTCGAAAGAACATTATCCTATCAACAAACATCCCACAAAAGGAAGAGGGAGGAAAGGTAATGCATGATATTCTCGTAATTTCTGTTTTAGACCTGAAATCAGCGAAATAATGACTTTAGGACTAAGAGAGCAAATGAACAGAGGCACAGGGAGAGCAGTCATAGAGAGACACACAGATTTATACCATCAGTAACAAGTTACAAAGACTGACGGGAACTCAAAGGGTCCAAGAATAACGTCAGAAACCAGTTGTCCCAATAGTTACAGTGAACCTGGACATGTGATTAATGCAAGTCTCATTTCAGAAGAGATGATGATCTCCTGGTCATTGATGCAGAGGAATATAGGAACACAGGAGGAAGTCGATCAGCACAATAAGTCTTTTCCATCATTCAATTAGAGTCATAGGGTCATTGAGTTATAGAGTTATACAGCACAAAAACAGGCCCTTCGGCCCATCCTGTCTGTGCGGGCCATCAAGCACCTATCTATTCTAATCCCATTTTCCAGCACTCGGCCTGTAGCCTTGTCTGCTTTGACGTTTCAAGTGCTCATCTAAATACTGATTAAATATTGTGAGGGTCCTGTCTCTACCACCACTTCAGGCAGTGTGTTCCAGATTCCAACCATCCTCTGGGTGAATATTTTTTTACCCTCAAATCCCCTCTAAACCTCCTGCCCCTTTCCTTAAATCTATGCCCCCGGGTTATTCACCCCTCAGATAAAGGAAAAAGTTTCTTCCTATCAATCCTATCTAAGCCCCTCATAATTTTGTATACATCAGTCAGGTCCCACCTCATCCTTCTCTGCTCTTAGGAAAACTTGAGAAAACTTAAGAAGACTTGCAGGTTGATAGGTAAATTGGCCATTATAAATTGTCACTCGTATAGGTAGGTGGTAGGGAAATATAGGGACAGGTGGGTATGTTTGTTGGGAATATGGGATTAGTGTAGGATTAGTGTAAAATGGGTGGTTGATGTTCGGCACAGACTCGGTGGGCAGAAGGGCCTGTTTCAGTGCTGTATGTCTAATCTAATCTAATCTAAACTAAACTAAAACAACACCAGCCTATCCAATCTCGCTTCATAGCTAAAATGCTCCAGCTCAGGCAACATCCTGGTGAATCTCCTCTGCACCCTCTCCAGTGCAATCACATCCTTCCTAAAGTGTGGCAACCAGAGCTGTACACAGTTCTCCAGCTGTGGCTTAACTAGCATTTTATACACCTTATCTACCTGCGCTGCTGCCTTCCCTCTGACCCTCTGTACTTCCTAGGGTCCTACCATCCATTGCATATTCCCTTCCCTTGTTAGTCTGCTCAAAATGCATCACCTCACACTTCTCAGGATTAACTTCCATTTGCCACTGCTCCGCCCATTTTACCAGCCTATCGATATCGTCCTCTAATTTAAGCCTTTCCTCCTCACTATTTACGACACCACCAATTTTCATGTCATCTGTAAACTTACTGATCATACCTCCTATATTCACATCAAATTCATTAATGTACACTACAAACAGCACAAACAGCACGATCCATGTGGTACACCACTGGTCACAGGCTGCCACTCGCAAAATCAACCCTCGACCATTACCGTCTGCCTCCTGCCACTAAGCCAATTTCGGATCCAATTTGCGCAATTGCCCTGGATCCCATGGGCTCTGACGTTCTTAACCAATCTCCTATGCAGGACATTATCAACAGCAATTAGATCCTGGTAAATCTGCTCTTTATCTCCACTCAGCCGTCTTCGTTCCATATGTTTTGACATTCTTACCTTAAAAGTTCCATTGTTTTCAGTCCTGAAAACATTCATTGAGCAAGCAGTACTAGACTTCAAAGAGAAGGTGTTCTGGATTTCCGCTAACCCCTGTATGAAAAATTGCTTCCTGCTTTTTCTGCTAAATGGCATAACTCGAATTTTAATAGCATTTCCCCTTGTTTTTGATTGCACGGCGCCAAGAAACAGTTTCCTTCCTGTACCATTCTTTTATCAATTTAAATACTTCAGTCATATCACACATAACCTTCTAAAAGCGAGGGAACATAAGCCAAATTTATGAAACAGGCTTCTGGATTTGACCGTTTGAGTCCTGACATCATTCTATTGAATCTACACAGACCCTGGATCCCCTCCCCGCCCTGTCCCACCACCTGTGACCCCCGGTCCACTCCCCACCCGCCCCAAATCCAATACATAGTCCCAGTAGTGCAGTGCTTAAAACTGAAAGCATGAATGCAGCAGGGGTCTGACCAAGGCTCTGTACAACTGAAATAAAAACAAGAAATGCTGGAACCACTCAACAGGTCTGGCAGCATCTGTGGAAAGAGAAGCAGAGTTAACGTTTCAGGTCAGTGACCCTTCTTCATAGCTATGTGGCCTTGTCCAATCTACACTTTCTCCTTTGTTATCTCTTGCCCCACCCCCGCCTCACTTGCTTATAACCTTTGACATTTGTAATATTTGTCAGTTCCCAAGAAGGGTCACTGACCTGAAACGTTAACTCTGCTTCTCTTTCCACAGATGCTGCCAGACCTGCTGAGTGGTTCCAGCATTTCTTGTTTTTATTTCAGATTTCCAGCATCTGCAGTATTTTGCTTTTATTTTATCTGTACAACTGAAGCAGCTCTTGTTCACTTTGTCATTCAAACACCAGTGAGATAAAGAAAAACACTACATTATCATGGTTCCCCCAAACTCTGTATCATAGCTTGCAAACAATTACCTCCAATTCTGTATCTTTTCATTGTTGGTAATAATCTCTGTGTGAACGCTTAACAAGATACTGGACAGAAACGCTTTTGGAATACGATTTGAGAATATAGGAACGGAAAACCATTGAATCATGAACTGAAGATAGTTGAAATTAAATTTACACCAGATGATAGGACATTGCATGAAGCTAACAATTGGGAGCTTTCAGAAACAAGAACTATTTATATCGCGTCTTCGAGGTAATTAAACGTCCTAAGGTGCTTCACAGGAGTACTATAAAGCAACGATGATACAGAAGCACAGACAGAGATAGTAAGTCAGATGACAAAAAGGCTTGGTAAAAGCTGTAGGCTTTAAAGACTTTCTGAAAGGAGAACAGCGGGGGAGAGAGGCAGAAAGTGTAGGGAGGTTATACCAGGGTGGAGGAAGGGTCTTTCGTTGAATATTTTAACTACACTATGATCTCAATGAACATATCACACAGGTAAAGTGGCGGAATGGGATAATGTAATACGCAATTAAACTCTGACCTTGAATGAGAAACAGCAAAATAAACACGTCAGAAGAAACAAAACTATATTAGAACACGGACCAAGAGCGGTAATACCGTTAAATCATTAAATAGGCTCAGCAGAATGTCAAGAATAAAACCTCGAACTGTATCGTTGATATTTTCATTTGCTGTCAATGTGAAACTGTAATTGACATGACAATTGTGAAACGGAAGGGTTGGGAAGAAACTCATGACAGTATTGAAGGAAACTGATCTCCCTTGCAATGTTTGTATTTTTTGGTGTTTGAAACTGTTTGACAATGTAATTTTTGCAGATTTTTATGAATAAAGTATATTTTGGAAATTAAAAAAAAATTTCAAGAATAAAAGCCGGAGCATTGGAGTTTAATGTCGGTCGTATTTCTTCAAAAATAAATCTGGAAGGGTTCAGTGTCCTCTGGAGGTGGGGACTCGTTCCACTGATTGTGAGATTTTACTTTCACAACTCAAGTGGGGAATTTGAGTCCGTGGTACAGTAAGGGTTAAACTGCATCATTTTCACACACTGGGATCTGTCACATTAAACTGTAAATGTGAGGGAGAAGAAAGTAACAGCGACATAGATTACAGGACGATATAATGGAAGTGTTTAAAGTTATGGAAGAGTGGGAGAAGGTGGATGGAAGAACATTGTTTCGAAACAATGAGACAGTGAAGAAGGAGGCAGCAGAGTTGAAAGATTAAATGGAAGATATTTGGAACAGAAAACAGGAGAAACCTCTTCACAAAGAGAGTTGGGAAACGGTGCAGTTCAGTTCCAGGAGAGTTGAGGCAGAAACTATATCCAGATACAGAGTAGATTGAACAGGTGGATGGAGGAAGAGGTGGTGAAGGTTTAGGGGGACAGGGTGTGTAAATATGATTAGGATATCTTCTATGTACAAGAATCTGGAGTTAAATTACATGGTATTTGAGAGGACCAGTGATTTGACTGGGTGGACGGACATGCTCAGAGTGCAGCGTTTTTGTATCAACCTGAAGCGTGAGATTGGTAAAATCCGGATGGTGGAAGCTGAAACGAGTTTCTCAACTGGGGCAACGCAGGACTGTTTCACAGAGTCCCGCTGCAGTGTTTAAATCACTCTTTCACTGCATTGAATTCCCTGCCCCACCTGCAGGAAGGTCTGGGACAGAAACCAGCTGCCTCCCACCGGCTGAAGGGAACAGAATACCCGCTCGGTGGGAGAAGAGGTAACTGAGAACAGGCTGGTAACCGGCCAGGAGAGAAGATCAGAGGGAGAGTCTGTGTTCCTTCACGGAGCACAAATCCACACTCGGAGTGGATTGTGATCATCAGGAACAAGATCCAACACATTGTGGAAACAGACCGAGAACAGTGAGAATATCTGAATAATGGGACTGAACAAATCCCTGTGCTGACTGTCCGTACTCACATGTATATATCTGTCAGCAGATCTGTCCTCAGCAGAAATCAGAGGGGGAGAAACTGGGGCATTTTATAAAGCAGTGAAGGAAGAGTAAAAGTTATTGCTTGTCAGATATTACTGACTGTTCCTGGAATGGAGAGGAGAGTGAGTCTGTTGGGCAATGGAAAAATTAAACTGAAATAGTCCGTTTTATCACACTGCACTGATTCTCAGTTCAGACGGAACCAGTTTGAAGATGTTAAATGAAGAAAATAAGCTGCAGGCTTTGATAGAGATTTAAAAGAATATTTTAACGTCAACAAATAATCTGTCAATGAGTAGAGGAGAGTGGAAAATACAAAGAATGTGGTTCTGCTTTTGGATTGGCGTGAGAGAAAAAAAGTGAAAAGGAACAATTCCCGAGATAAGAGCAGGAATACAGTTAACCTCTACTTTATACATTTAGTGACTGAATATAATCACTTACCTGGGATTCCAACTGCTGCTATAATCGGATAGTAAATCATTACTGTCTGTAACATTGGTGGTAACATTTTAAATGGATAAAAGCTGTATGGAACTCTCATTCTGTCTGAGAAGTGATGGTGACTCTTGCCGCTGGACACGGAACTCCAACTAACTGTGGGATGAGAGATGAAGAGAAATCCCATATTTATAATTGAGAGACACCTCCCGTGAGATCCTGAAGCAGGGGAGCATTGACATTATTTCCAGTCATTTGAACAAGCAGCCAACACCCTTCAATGTAATAAAAGCAAAATACTGCGGATTTGGGCTGCTCTCGTTATACTGGCAAATAGACATTGTAATTGTTTTTGTTTAAAGAAACAGGCCAGAATCGGAATTACATTTTCTTCACATTTCTATCTAACAACATACTGAATGCCTGGCCCTGACTGCATCACTTCTGCGCGTTAAACAAAAGCAGCTTTGGTTTCTGTTGTTATGTGAATCGGTTCATCTTTGTCGATGCACCCACCATGTGAATTCTCAAACTGATTTTAAGGTTTTACACCAGCTCGGCGATGGAAACTTATCCGGTTTTTCAAGCGGGTAGAGGAGCCGTAACTGAATTAGAAAGTTATGTGTTCTGACTGTGAACAGTTCTGGCTTTGCACTAACTCATGAAATACAATAAATTTAAAATATCAGATAGAAATAGATTATCATGGACACTGGCTTGGGAAATCCAGTTTCACTGATATTTACATTCTGTGAAGGTTGCAGCTGATGTTAAAAGAGATCCCATTCAGTTCTAAGAAGCTATAGGGAGTTGTACAATACTGAAATAGGGTCTGACACATTTGAAGGAAAATCTCTTTGGAAATCTACATCCCCCCGGATTCTCTTTCCGGTGGTGGGGATTCGACTTTCTGCTCAGTTTATTAGTTTCTATTGTTGTCCAATCCAGTTAGTTTTACTTTGAACTTTCTGGTGAAGTAATAGAAGATGAAGACTTGTAACATGAGCACATTAAGACCATTAGCAGGTCATTCAGCCTCTCAGTCCTGCTCCGCCATTCTGTTAGATCATTGTGATCTGCAGTTCAGCTCCGTTCCCCTCTGCCTCCTCCCCGCCCCCACGTTTGCTCCATATCGTTTGCTACCTACAGCTTAAAAAAAAAATCACTGCCCTGAAAAGCTATAAATAAAACCGCAGCATTCACAGCTTTTTGACAAGAGGATTTTAAATTTTAGCTCTCTTCGTGTCAAAAAGTGCTTCCTGATATCACTTTTGAAGGACGTCACTCGCATTGAACATTCATTGTACAGAATTATATAGAATTTACAGCACAGAAGCAGACCACTCGGCCCATCTGGTCTCTGTTTATCCTCAACAGGAGCTTCCTCTCACCTCTCTTTATCTAACACTATCACTATGACCTTCTATTACTATTACACGCATTTCATCTGAAAAAATGAGCTTCCTTTTAAATACATCGATGATATTTGCCTCAACTGCTCCTTGTGGTGTGAAATCCACAATATGTTCCATTGTGCTTTATTCTTCCAGCAGAGGAAAGAGTTCTCTGTATCTACTCGAAAGAAACATTTAACATTTGTATTCACTTCTCAATGAGCAGCCCTCAATCTTCCACTGAAGGAAATATAAACCAAATGTTTTCCACCTGTTCTCATAATCTAACCCGTTTTAACCCGGTATCATTCTGTTGAATCTGTGCTTCATCCACGACAAGGTTATTATATCCTTCCTGAACATTGATTCCCAGAACTATAAGCAGTGTTCCTGATTGGTTCTGAACAAGTCTGTCTCTAAATGAAGAACTGAATAATTGCATTTGTATTCCAGCCAGCATTCTGTTGGCCATTTTGATAACCTTTTTATACTTGTTATTAATGATTTTTGCATTTGGACTCCCAAATCTTTCTGTTGTCTGCAGCCTGAGGCTGACCCTGATTTTTATTCTTTGTGCATGGGGTGTAGGCGTTACAGACAAGGACAGCATTTGTTCCCATCCCTAATTACCCTGAACAATCTGAAGTCCATCCAGATTAGCTATAGGACTGTTAGGAAGGCATTTGACCCAACGGCAGTGAAGGAACAGCGATATATTTCTAAGTCTGGATGGTGTGTGACTTGAAAGGGGAAGGCAGGTGGTGTTCCCATGTATTGGGGTGAACGCTGTGGGTTTGGAATGTGCTGTTGAAGGAACCTTCATGAGTTTCTACAGTGTATCCGGTAGATAGTATACACTGCAGCCACTGTGCACCAGTGATGGAAGGAGTGAATGTTAAAGTTTGTGGATGGAGTGTTGATCAAGCGGGCTGCTTTGTATTGGATGGTGTTGTAGGTAGATTTGGGGAGTCAGATTTTAGCTTAACTTGACCATTTTTATATTGTATCCATTGCAATGAATAACAAGGTCAAGGAAGCCGTTTTAATACTAACAAGTGACCAAAGTGACGAAATACAGAGCGAGTATATACCAATGAGAGGAAGAAGCTCCACTTCACAGAAAAAACGGCCATGGACAACGAAAGAGATTTGGGATAGCATCAAGCAAAAAGAAATGGCTTACAGAAATGCAAAACGCAGCACAGATCCGGCCGAATAGGATCGACACAAAGACCAGTAAAGGGTCACAAAGCAGCTTATAAGAGCTACTAAAAGAAATTATGAAAGGAAACTTACAAGGAACATCAAAATCAATAAGAAGAAATGTTATAGTTACATAAAGGGAAAACGGGTGGGCAAGAGCAATGTAGATCCACTAAAAGCTGAAACTAGAGATATTGTCATTAATAATGGGGAAATGGCAGACATGGTGAACAACTACTTTGCCTCAGTACGTACAGTTGAAAAGGAGGATAACTTGCTGGAAGTCCCGAAAAAATTAATAGCCGCTAGGGGACAGGGACTTAATACAATTAATGTAAGTTAATCATCAGTAACAAGGAAATTAATGGAACTAAAGGGTGATAAATCCCCAGGACCTGATGGTTTCCATCCGAGGGTGTTAAAGTAAGTAGGCGTGCACATTGTAGATGCCCTAACTATAGTCTTTCAGAGTTCCCTAGATTCAGGAGTGGTCCCTCTGGATTGGAAAGTTGCACATGTCACTCCACTTTTTAAGAAGGGTGAAAGGGGGATCCAAGGAAATTACAGACCAGTTAGCCTGACATCTGTGGTGGGCAAGTTTCTGGAGTCTATAATCAAGGTTAGGGTGACTGAACACCTCGGAAAATTTCTGTTAATTAGGGACATCCAGCATGGATTCATGACGGGAAGGTCATGCCTGACAAATGTCATTGTATTTTTTTGAAGAGGTGACAGGGGAGTGTCCATGGATGTTATTTATATGGACTTCCAGAAGACATTTGATAAAGTCTCACATAAGAGACTGTTAACTAAGGTAGAAGCCCATGGAGTTGAGGGCAAATTATTGACATGGTTAGAAAGTTGGTTGAGTGGTAGGCAACAGAGAGTGGGGATAATGGGTAAGTACTCCGATTGGCAGGATGTAACTAGTGGTGTCCCACAGGGATCTGTGTTGGGGCCTCAATTATTCACATTATTTATTAACGACTTGGATGATGGCATAGTAAGTCATATATCCAAATTTGCTGATGATACAAAGTTAGGCGGCATTGTAGACAGTCTAGATGATCGCATAAAATTGCAGAGAGATATTGACAGACTAGGTGAGTGGGCAAAACTGTGGCAGATGGATTTCAATGCGGGCAAGTGTGAGGTTATCCATTTTGGACCAAAATAGGATAGAGCAGGGTACTTTCTAAATGGGAAGAGGTTAAGTACAGTGGATATCCAAAGAGACTTGGGGGTTCAGGTGCATCGATCTTTAAAATGCCACGAACAAGTGCAGAAAATAATCAAAAAGGCTAATGGAATGCTAGCCTTTATATCCAGAAGATTGGAGTATAAAGACACAGAGGTTATGCTGCAGCTGTACAAAACCCTGCTTCGACCCCACTTGGAGTACTGTGAGCAGTTCTGGGCACCACACCTTAGGAAGGATATATTGGCCTTGGAGGGAGTGCAATGTAGGTTTAGAACATAGAACGTAGAAAATAGAACAGTACAGCACAGTACAGGCCCTTCGGCCCACGATGTTGTGCCAAACCTTTAACCTACTCTAAGATCAAACTAACTACCTACCCTTCATTCTTCTATCATCCATGTACCTATCCAAGAGTCGCTTAAATGCCCCTAATGTATCTGCTTCTACTACCACCGCTGGCAGCGCATTCCACACACCCACCACTCTCTGTGTAAAGAACCTACCTCTGACATCTCCCCGAAACCTTCCTCCAATCACCTTAAAATTATGCCCCCTGGTGATAGCCCTTTCCGCCCTGGGAAAAAGTCTCTGGCTATCCACTCTATCTATGCCTCTCATCATCTTGTACCTCTCTATCAAGTCACCTCTCATCCTTCTTCACTCCAATGAGAAAAGCCCTAGCTCCCTCAATCTTTCTTCGTAGGACATGCCCTCCAGTCCAGGCAGAATCCTGGTAAATCTCCTCTGCACCCTCTCTAAAGCTTCCACATCCTTCCTATAATGAGGAGACCAGAACTGAACACAATATTCCAAGTGTGGTCGAACCAGGGCCTTATAGAGCTGCAGCATAACCTCACAGCTCTTAAAATCAATCCCCCTGTTAATGAAAGCCAACACACCATACGCCTTCTTAACAACACTATCAACTTGGGTGGCAACTTTGAGTGATCTATGGACATGGACCCCAAGATCTCTCTGTTCCTCCACACTACCAAGAATCCTGTCTTTAAGCCTGTATTCCGCATTCAATTTCGACCTTCCAAAATGAATCACTTCACACTTTTCCAGGTTAAACTCCATCTGCCACTTCTCAGCCCAGCTCTGCATCCTGTCAATGTCCCGTTGCAACCTACAACAGCCTTCCACACTATCCACAACTCCAGCAACCTTCGTGTCATCGGCAAACTTGCTAACCCAGCCTTCCACTTCCTCATCCAAGTCATTTATAAAAATCACAAAGAGCAGAGGTCCCAGAACAGATCCTTGTGGAACACCACTGGTCACCAAGCTCCATGCTGAATACTTTCCATCTACTACCACCCTCTGACTTCTATGGACCAGCCAATGTTGTATCCAGACAGCCAAATTTCCCTCAATCCCATGCCTCCTCACTTTCTGAATGAGCCTACCATGGGGAACCTTATCAAACGCCTTGCTAAAATCCATGTGCACCACATCCACTGCTCTTCCTTCATCAATGTGTTTTGTCACATCTTCAAAGAATTCAACAAGGCTTGTGAGGCATGACCTGCCCCTCACAAAGCCATGCTGACTGTCTCTGATCAAACCATGCTTTTCCAAATAATCATAAATCCTGTCTCTCAGAATCCTCTCCAATAATTTGCCCACTACCGACGTAAGACTGACTGGTCTATAATTCCCAGGGTGATCCCTATTCCCTTTCTTGAACAAGGGAACAACATTTGCCACCCTCCAATCATCCGGTACTACTCCAGTGGACAGGGAAGACACAAAGATCATCGCCAAAGGCGCAGCAATCTCTTCCCTCACTTCCCGTAATATCCTTGGGTATATCCCATCTGGCCCCGGGGACTTATCTGTCCTCATATCATTCAAAATTTCCAGCACATCCTCACTCTTAACCTCAACCTGTTCAAGCATATCAGCCTGTTCCACGCTGTCCTCACAAATGACAGGGTCCCTCTCACTAGTGAATACTGAAGCAAAGTATTCATTTTGGACCTCCAATACCTTCTCCGACTCCAGGCACAAGTTCTCTCCACTATCCCTGATCGGCCCTACCTTCACTCTGGCCATCCTCTTGTTCCTCACATAAGTGTAGAACGCCTTGGGATTTTCCTTAATCCTACCCGCCAAGACTTTTCCATGTCCCCTTCTAGCTGATACCTGGACTACAGGGGTTAACTTACAAGGAGAAATTACACATATTACGCCTGTTTTTGTGAGAATTTAGAAGGTTAAGGGGTGATCTGATTGAAGTCTTCAAGATATTAACAGGAAAAGAGAGGCTCGATAAAGATAAACTATTTTCACTGGTTCGAGATTCTAAAACTAGGGGACATAGTCTAAAAATTAGGACCAGACCATTCAGCAGAGATATTAGGAAGCACTTCTTCATGCAAAGGGTGGTAGAGGTTTGGAACTCACTCCCACAAACAGCAGTTGAAGCTGGAACAGTTGTTAATTTTAAATCTGAGATAGATAGATTTTTGTTAAGAAAAGATATTAAGGGATATGGGTCAAAGGCAGTTAGATGGAGTTAGGCCGTGGATCAGCCAAAATCTCATTGAATGGCGGGACAGGCTCGAGGGGCTGAATGGCCTACTCCTATTCCTATCTTCCTATGTTCCGATGTTGCTATTTTGTATTGTGTGTTAACTGATGACGAGTTACCCATCAGGAAAACAGATGATTGTAAAAGTAATGAACTTCGATTTAGTTATAATTAATGAATCAATAATCATTTTAGATAGAATGGGTTTTCATTTAAAGCTTATTAAATTTACTTACTGTAATTTTCTATTTCTGTGTCAGTGCAGTTTCAGCCAAAAGTGATTAAACATTAGACTTTTCTAGGATCCTGATAAAGCCCAAGAGATGGTACATCGTGACTTTCAAAAGTCTGGCTTTAATGAATAAGATCAGATTTGGAGACAGTTTGAAACCAGTCCATTGTACTCGAACGAACACAGGATGCCGTTAGTGGAAGACATCATTAAAAAACAATTAAGTTTACCCAGCAACAACTAGAACCAAATATTGTTTTACAAGAGCCTGACTGAGATGGTGTGATGGTCATTCAGGGGTTAAAAACAGGGGTCCACAAGGGACACTGGAAGAGCTCGGAGGTAAAGGCACAGACCATCAGCCACGTTCTCCACCTGAGGAGAGATCTGGACCAAAGAAAGAGAACCTCCTCACTCTGTAACCAAGTTCACCTGCTAGAGCTGGAAAGTTATATTCCCAAGTCTGTTAAATATAATTTTACTTTCAATTGTTAAATATTGTTTTACTCTCAATAAACATTCTGGATTTATTAATCAAATATCCTCTTGTCTGAATTGATTAATTTCGTGCCTGAAGTGATTGTCCGCAACAGAGATTTCAGACTTTCAGGGGCGATCATGGCAGGACTAGAATAAACAGGAGAACTCTATTAATAAAGAATAATGCTGTCTCATCAAGGAGAGTACTACAGAAGGAAGGAAGAGGGTGTCTTTTAGGGAAGTGATCACCTTTATTGAAGGACGATTGGAAATAAGAAGTTGAGGGCAGGAAGACTCCGGGCCTTCAGGCATTTGGAACGTACTTTGGTGCCGCGGAAGATGACAAGATCATCAGGAGAAAGAATCGAAACATCCAGGAGTTACAGCAGCTGCTGGAAAGACAGAGAGAGCAAAATGGTCAGGTGTTAGAGGCCTTAAGTATCCAAATGGATCAGCAGATGTTAAGTCTGTAGACCCGTGTTCGCGACCGAGAAAGAGATGCCGACAGAACGGCTGACATGCTACAACAGCAGAGCTATTCAATTGTGACTGCTGGGGCAGTGGATGTTGAAGCACAACAGCTAAGACAGGAACTTGCCGAGTGCAAGGCAGACAATGAAAAGCTTCAGTTAGACCCAGGGGACGCTGGAGGTGTCCTTAGAGAATACATTAATCAGTGAGAGCTGGAGGTAGATTATACTCAGTGTCAGTTATGGATTTGTGAACTAGATTGACAGTTAGGTAGACAGCGGGCTGTGGTCACTGCCGTTACCAGGGGAAGTGAGATACCTGATATATGACAGTATGACCCAGAGGCGTGTGTGTCTGACTGGGAATGGCCAGATCCGTCACCACCCGCAGGGATGACCTGTACCTCACTGATAGGAAGAAGGTGCAATCCTGTGGTACCTTTATTTGCAGCTCCCGTGGAATATACTTTTGTCAAATAGTGCGTGAAGAGCATCTGAATGTCGAGGTTGCAGGACTTGTCCAACCACTCCTTAGATTGAGAGACTGGTGAAGTCATTTTAATCCTCCCAGTTACCAAGGTTCATTATTTCTGTTGTACCCTCCTAGCATGGTAGTTCATCAGACAACACACAGTAACATCCTTCTTTATTAACTGAGTAGTCCCGTGTCCCGCTTCCCCTTCCCACTGAAGAGAAAGTAGAATCAGTTCTGTCACTGCAGTATCAAAGAAGACAGTGAAATATCCAAACGGTGACGTGGTGCATGAGGAGGAGCAATCCGTTCTCCTCATCACCTCTGAGATACAAGCGTGAGAGAGAGCAAATGTCATGGTACAAACGTGAGAGAGAGCAAATGTCATGGTACAAGTGTAAGGGAGAGCAAATGTCATGGTACAAACGTGAGAGAGCAAATGTCATGGTACAAGTGTAAGGGAGAGCAAACGTCATGGTACAAGTGTAAGAGAGCAAATGTCATGGTACAAGTGTAAGGGAGAGCAAATGTCATGGTGCAAGTGTAAGAGAGCAAATGTCATGGTACAAACGTGAGAGAGCAAACGTCTTGGTACAAGTGTAAGGGAGAGCAAATGCCATGGTGCAAGTGTAAGAGAGAAATGTCATGGTGCAAGTGTAAGAGAGCAAATGTCATGGTACAAACGTGAGAGAGCAAACGTCATGGTACAAGTGTAAGGGAGAGCAAATGTCATGGTACAAGTGTAAGAGAGAGCAAATGTCATGGTACAAGCGTAAGAGAGAGCAAATGTCATGGTGCAAGTGCAAGAGAGAGCAAATGTCATGGTGCAAGTGTAAGGGAGAGCAAATGTCATGGTGCAAGTGTAAGAGAGAGCAAATGTCATGGTACAAGCGTAAGAGAGAGCAAATGTCATGGTGCAAGTGTAAGAGAGAGCAAATGTCATGGTACAAGCGTAAGAGAGAGCAAATGTCATGGTGCAAGTGTAAGAGAGAGCAAATGTCATGGTACAAGCGTAAGAGAGAGCAAATGTCATGGTGCAAGTGTAAGAGAGAGCAAATGTCATGGTACAAGCGTAAGAGAGAGCAAATGTCATGGTGCAAGTGCAAGAGAGAGCAAATGTCATGGTGCAAGTGTAAGGGAGAGCAAATGTCATGGTGCAAGTGTAAGAGAGAGCAAATGTCATGGTACAAGCGTAAGAGAGAGCAAATGTCATGGTGCAAGTGTAAGAGAGAGCAAATGTCATGGTACAAGCGTAAGAGAGAGCAAATGTCATGGTGCAAGTGTAAGAGAGAGCAAATGTCATGGTACAAGCGTAAGAGAGAGCAAATGTCATGGTGCAAGTGTAAGAGAGAGCAAATGTCATGGTACAAGCGTAAGAGAGAGCAAATGTCATGGTGCAAGTGTAAGGGAGAGCAAATGTCATGGTACAAGTGTAAGAGAGTTGGGAACAGTACAAGATGGAGATGATCCCTTGAGGTAAATAGGCGCTGGCAGATTTTAGACGGGGTGATTCAGAATTCGAGGATTTGGACCTTAGGCGAATTCCTTTATCTGCCTGTACAAGAGCTCTAAAGGATAATGCAGGCCCAGATGTTTATAATTCATGGACCAATGCGGAAATGGTAGATCACATTTTATGCGTCCTCGGGATTATGGGAGTAAATATAACTGAAAAGATACATCAGACTCAGCAACGCCCAGATGAGTCAGCTCGCACCTTCTCCAACTGATTATATTCTTTGAATAAACGTTCCCAACATTGTCGCCCCTCGAACCATCCACGGAGAGAAAAATCAGATCAGTTTCAAAAATATGTTTTTGAAGCAACTCCATCCAATGGTTCGGAGCACTCTGGCAATTTTGACCAAATCGACCGATCTATGACACCAAGGCGAAGCCAATACCATCAAGGTATGGGTATCCATTAAAGATTCCCTGGCTGCACAATCAAAGGAGCCCCCTAAGGCCAAGAAACCCGCTGCTGCAGTGGAGGCTCTGAAGCAGGTTCCCCACTCACACTTTCCAAACGTCCCAGCAGCGGAAGGGCCGAAGTAACCCGAACACCCACGTGCTCCAAGAGGGGTTAATGGATCCTGTTTCCATTGTGGAAGAACGGGACACATGGCACGAGTCTGTAAAAATCCATGCAAATTTCCCGCAAAGGAGCAAAAGGGACATTCTGCCAATTTAGATCAGGAGATAAAACAGATGTTAGGGAAAACAGCTATCACAGATGATGTTCTTTATTGGAGACCAATATTCCAGTCTGCAGTCGGCAAATACTGTCTGACCAAGTGCACCTGTTGTGAAGAGACACCAATGAAGCGGGTCTGCCCCCTGGTTGGATGTGGGGTTACAGTATGACTGTGATGGGGGAACGATCATTTCTGTTGTTTTTGAGGGGGACCAGCAACAGACTGTGTTAATTGATACGAACTCCGTCATCGCGATCATCCACACCTCACACCCTGAATACTATACAGCAGTGGGAAAGGGTCCACATCACTGACAGGTTTTACCGGGAATGATACTCTGGTGTGTCCTGGAAAGGCTTCTGAACTCCGGTTGGGATACTTTACCTGCACTTTGCCATCACCAGTATATCTGACCATACCGGCAGGAAAGGGGAATGGTGGGAACTGATGTGTTAAATCAGTACGGAGCAATTATTGATTATAACCGTAATTGTATGTGTCACGGATCAGGAAGTAAAAATGTCATGGTAATCCCAGATGTTCAATATGTCGAAGCAGTCAAAAAGGCGTGTGTGTATGAACCTCCTAGGCTTGATAATATTCAGATAGATCAGCTGATTCAAAGACATCTCGCTACTTTTGCAACCAGCAAACTTGACGGTGGACGGATTGAAAGAGAGGAGTCCATCAACAGACCTCCTCACCCATTAATCAAACAATACTAGATCTCCATAGAAAGTCACTCCTGTATCAGAGAAATGATCCAGTCCCTCATTAATCAGGTCATTGTGAGGCCAGGTATTTTCACAGCGAGCTCACCAATTTGACCCGTAAAGAAAACTGATGGCAGTTGGAGATTAACTATCGACTATTGTAAACTCAAATCCGTAATCCCAGCCTGTTCCCCTGTTGTGTGAGAAATTCCCACTCTTCCATCGAAAATACCAGTTGGTTCGAAGTATTTCTGCACATTAGACATTTCTAATGGGTTTTGGATCATCCCCATTAAAAAGGATTAGTATCGGGGAACAAAGTTGCAATTGGACTTATCTGAAACAGGGATTCCACAATGGCCACACAATTGTTCAGAAACGATTGACAGCAGCCCTGAAAGATTTTCTTTTCCAGACCAGAGTTCCTGTTGCAGTATGTAGACGATGTGTTGCTAGTAACCAAGACTTTAGACGGGCCTTTGTAAACAATTTTGACTAAGGCGAGTCTCAAAGTAAATCTGCTTCAGCTCAGTTATTTCAAGAACGAGTTACATTATTTGGAGTTTGAATCTGTCTGGAGGGAATTGGCCGACATGCCCACAAATTAGAAATCATCCCGAGACTGCCGCTCCCTCAATCTAAAACCGTCCTTTAATCGTTTTGAGGTTTGGTTAGCTATCAGTGAAACTATATCCCTAACTTTCCCGAGATTGCAAAGCCGCTGTATGAACTTCTGATATCCAGTCTGACTGAACAGAGTGCCACATTGAAGACAAAACAAAACTTCAAATGGTCTTTATGCAAGCTCTGAGTTAAATCATGCCTGACCCTACTCAGCCATTCCAAATAGAGGTCACATCTACAGAACAAAGTCCATCCGTTGTGCTTTATCAGAAATATGTGGGAAGACTGCAGCAAATTGCATTTGCGGCAGGGATCCTGAAAGGGATTAAAACTCGGTATTCTGCACGTGAACGTCACCTGCTGGACACGTTTTGGGTCATCCACCACGTTACATACATCACAGTTTTGCAGCAGATCATTTTACACACCACACACACCACTGAAGTAACTTATGACGCAAGGAGACTCAGTAGTTTCATCTCAACGATTAAGAAAGTGGACTTTCAAATTACTGAACTGAGATTTTAATACAGCAAAAAAGACATTATTACCACAGTTATTGACTTATGAGGGCGACCCTCATTAGTGTCAACTGCCTCTTATTCATTTTGATTCCCATCCTGTCATGAAGGACCCCATCGAGAGTGCCCTGGATATACATGTGTGGATGATTCCTCCAACCACTTGCAAGACTGACCACATAATGGCTGAACTTGTTAAAGACGCGAGTTCAGCCTCACGTGTAATGTTGCAGCCAGTTAGGGTGCCGCACTGGAGGAAGGATGTGAAAGCATTGGCGAGAGTACAGAAAAGATTCAAGAGAATTCTTCAGGGGATGAGGAACTTCAATTATGAAAGTAAATTGGAGAAGATATTTTTCTTTGTTCATGGGATGTGGGCGGTGCTGGCTAGGCCAGCATTTATTACCCATCTCTAATTGCCATTGAGCAGGTGGTGGAGAACTGCCTTCTTAAACCATTGGAGTCATTGGGTGGACGTACACTAACAGTGTTGTTAGGAAGGGAGTTCCAGGATTTTGACCTAACAACAATGAAGGAATGTCGACATAGTTCCAAGTCAGGATGGTATGTGTCTTGGAGGGGAACTTGCGGGTGGTGGTGTTCTTGTGCATCTGCTGCCCTTGCTTTTCTAGCTGGTAAAAGTCGCAGTTTTGGAAGGTGCTGCGGAAGGAACCTTGGCAAGTTGCTGCAGTGCATCTTGTGGATGGTACACACTGCTGCCACTGTGCGTTAGTGGCGAAGGGATTGAATGTTGAAGGTGGTGGATAAGTTGCCAATCAAGCAGGCTATTTTGCCCTGGATGGCTTCAAGCTTCTTAAGTGTCATTGGAGCTGCACCCTTCCAGGAAAGTGGAGAGTTTTCCATCACACTCCTGACTTGTGCCTTGTAAATGGTGGACAGGCATTGGGGAGAGAAGAGGTGAGTTACTCACCACAGAACTTCCAGCCTCAAACCTGCTATTGTAGCCATAGTATTCATATGATTGATCCAGTGAAATTTCTGGTCAAAGGTAACCCCCAGGATGTTGATTGTGGGGGATTCAGCGATGGCAATGACCCGAAACATTAACTCTGCTTCTCTTTCCACAGATGCTGCCAGACCTGCTGATTGGTTCCAGCATTTTCTGTTTTTATTTCACCTTATAGTTACCTCACTGTTCACTGAATTTACTACTGAGATCCGGGGACACGTCAGTCTCTCCTGCTCGAATAAACCATTGGACATTGCCGCTAATGGAGAGTCACTTGGACATTACTCCAAAACACACCACTCTGCAACCTCAAATGATGCAGTATGAGGGAGAGCCGCATGAAAACCCGCTCCCTCTCCTTAACTTCACGGTATATCCAGTCCGGAAGTCTGCAATCAAAAACACTCCTGATATTTACATCCATAGCTCATCATTCCATATGAACGGGATGTCCATGACTGGGTTTTCTGTTATTCTCCACAACCATGTTCTTCAGTATCGATTTATCATCCATTCCACACAATATACTGAGATGGCAACCCGAGTCATGACATTAATCTAAACTACCGAACAACATGTGAATATTTGATCTGATAGTGCCCATGATATTCACACTCTGCTATACACCACCTGGGGAACCGTCAGCATTATAGGATTGTCTGCTCATTATCGACACATTTAACAAATGGATGGAGGCATTCCCCTGTAAAACCAGCATAATTATGGCAACAAACCAAGTCTGATGGTGTGAGGTGTTGTGCGGGTAGGAAATACATTTTCAAATGGATAGTGAACCGAGGCCCCATTTTACAGAGCAAATCTTTGCTGAATTATTGAAATTGATGGAAGACACTCAAAAGCTAGTCGTGAGTTATCACTCACTATCCTTCGGGGTAGTTGAATGAGGCAATCGGAACTTGAAAATGAACATTGGAAAAGTTTTGTGTCTATGTGCCTGATGACGGTCTGGTCAACATTTCACTCCACCACAGGAATATCCCCTTAACAGGAGCTGATGTGTCAAATAATGAGAATAACAGCAAAATACTGCAGATGCTGGAAATCTGAAATAAAAACAGAAAGTGCTGGAAATTTGCAACAGATCTGGCGGCATCTGTGGAGAGAGAAACAGAGTTGACTTTTCCGGTCTGTGACCTTTCAGCAAAACTGATAAAGGTTAGAAATGTAATAGGCTTTGAGCGAGTGAAAAGGGGAATGGGGGTAGAACAAACGGGAAGGTGTGTGATAGGGCAGGAGAGAGTAAATGAGAAAGATGTCAAGGAACAAAGGCAAAGGGAGCGATAATATTTGTGTTAAAAATCAAAGCATTAGTCCAGAGAATGTGGAAATATCATAACTCAGAGCCTTCCTTCTCTCTTATACCCCTTTGTTAGACTCTGGATGGAGCATCATCATTTACAATGCTTTTCATTTCCTGAAGGGGTGGTAGAGGCAGGGACCCTCACAACATTGAAGAAGTATTTAGATCAGCACTTGAAACGTCATAGCATGCAAGGCTACGGGCCAAGTGCCGGAAAATGGGATTACAATAGTTAGGTTTTTGATGGCCATCACAGACACGATGGGTCGAAGGGCCTGTTTCTCTGCAGTATAACTCCATGACTATATGACTCTAACATGCACAATCTTTAGTGTAAATGGCTGTAACATCAAATTCCAGGGAAACAACATGGGGATCTTTGTTCTGAACTCCTTGTAGAAACACAAATGGGTTGTGGTCTGTATAAACTAGTACTTCCCCCGACTATTGGTACATATACTCAACAAAGTAATTCACGACAACGCTACTTCATCGGAGAACGTCATCAGGATGCGCCGCGGTGCGCACATGCGCAGACGGTCTCATGCCCCCTGCGCATGCGCTGCGGTCCGACTTACCAGGACCGCATTGCGCATGCGCAGACAATCTCTTCATCCCTGCGCATGCGCTGCGTTCCGACCTGCCGGTAAGGTTGTGCGCATGCGCAGAAGACGTCATCGCGTTATTTCGTCTTCCTCGCCGACGCGCCAGTTTGGCCACCTGTTTCCCCATCCGACGTTGAAACAACCATGCAGAGCCTTGGGAGACTCCGCAATTGCCAGTTGCTGCCTGTGAAGCAGAGAGGGCGTCCAAAGGGGTCAAGCACTTGGGGAACATTCAGCAAGAAGAGACTGAGCACTAAAAGAAACAAGCATGCCATGTCCAGTGGTAGCAGAAATGTGAATGCTCTTGCTGTGAACACAACTGGTGATAGTAGTAGGCAGGATTAAATGGGAATGGATGGAAAGACGCACGAGTAACATAACCACTGGCAGGGAACTGCTGGGCTAAATGGCCAGCTTTATGTTCATAGCCCAAAAGAAATGTGCTTCTTTTCCAGCACCCTCACATCATTCATGTTTTCCCTGAGAGCAGCATTGAACCATCACGAGATAGGGGCAGTAACATCATCCTGCCTCCTACAGCTGAGGTGGGTACTAAGTGATTCATTGGCGGTGTTATCAGTACATGCCTTTACCGCAGAACACAAAGCATGCTCAACAGTAATTTCATTGGAGGGAGGGAAGCTCTGACACTGATGTTCTTTCCTTATTTTCTTTCATGTAAAACGTGCCCTTGAGAAAACAATCCTTGACACTTAAGGACGGCATTCCAGCAAAGGAGGCAGTGCAGGAGAGGACGCAAGGATGTGCTGATTCCTGCATCTGAGGTGGGTAATAAGTGCTTCATTGGCGACGTTATCAATTGGTGCCTTCACTGCAGAACTTAAAAAGGTGTGCGCAACAGTAATTTCAGTGGATGGAGGGAGGCAAGCTCTGACTCTGATTTGCTTTATTTCTTTTCATGTAAAACATGCCGTCGAGAAAACAATCCTTGAGACTTAAGGTCAGCATTCAAGCAACGAAGGCAACTAGATCATGCTGCGGAGCTCATCACGATGTGGAAAGGAACATTGCATTTATGGATGAATTGGGAATGCACATTGGGATGCGCTTGGGGAACATTCACCAAGAATAGACTGAGCTCAGACTCTTGTGACTTTGCCTTCTTCACATGGACAATACAGTAGTGGAATAGAGAGCCAAGCTTTTATTCACCACAAGGCTCTCCAGGAACAATCTCTTTAGTTCTGTATAGCAAAGACTTGGCCTGTCTGTCTAACGGGAATGCTGGACACAACACTCATGTATCCATGCACAGCAGTTCCTCGGATACTTAATGAACTTAATAAAACTTTTCAATAATTAAACCCAGAATTGTTGAGGTTTTGTTTTGCATGCTATTTCCCCGACTTTGCAACTGCACTTCAGATATTCAACTGTGGTGGGGGGGGTAGAGGGAGGGGTGTTTGAAGAGGGGGAGGGGTGGGGAGTGCAGGGAGGGGTGGGGAGAGGGAGCATGCAAAATGCAGGGACCAAACAGTTGCAATGCCTGAAGTACTGAGGAGAAGTAGAGAAAGCAACTGGGTAGGGGAGAAAGCAACTGGATTGGGCATCTGCAGCTGGAGGGAACAGCTGAATGGAGAGGGCCGGATGCGAGAGGCCGTAGAGAGCCGCGGGGAGCGAGCGTGCGAAGACCTTGGTGTCACCGGGTCCAGGGACTGGCCGGTAAGTCTTTTGCTGTTGTGTTTATGGCGCATGCACAGAAAAAGGCACTCCTCTTCCGTTCCGCTGCTCCCCCCCCCACTCTCTCCCCTTCCTCCCTCTCCCCCCCAGCTCTCCCCCTCCCCCCTTCCTGACCACTCCCTCTCCCTCTTTCACCCCCTCCCCCTTTCTCTCCCTCTTTCTCCCCCTCGCCCTCTTTCTCCCCTCTCCCTCTTTCTCCCCCCTCCCTCTCTCTCCCCCTCGCCCTCTTTCTCCCCTCTCCCTCTTTCTCCCCCCTCCCTCTCTCTCCCCCTCCCTCTTTCTCCCCCCCTCACTCTCCCTCCCCCCCTCCCTCTCCCGCTTTCTCCCCCTCCCTCTTTCTCCCCCTACCCCCTTCCTGACCTCTCCCTCTTTCTCCCACTCTCCCCTCCCTCTTTCTCCCCCTCCCCCCTTCCTGACCTCTCCCTCTTTCTCCCCCTCTCCCCCTCTCCCCTCCCTCTTTCTCCCCCTCTCCCCTCCCTCTTTCTCCCCCTCCCTCTTTCTCCTCCCCTCCCTCTCCCTCTTTCTCCCCCCTCCCTCTCCCTCTTTCTCCCCCCCTCTCCCTCTTTTTCCCCCCTCCCTCTTTCTCCCCCCCTCCCTCTCCCTCTTTCTCCCCCCCTCCCTCTCCCTCTTTCTCCCCTCCTCCCTCTCCCTCTTTCTACCCCCTCCCTCTCCCTCTTTCTCCTCACCCCCCCCCCCCCCTCCCCGGCACCGCTACCGCTGGTCTCCCCGCGCTGATCTCCCCGGCACCCACGGTGCTGTCCCCGGCCCCCGCGCTGATCTCCCCGGCCCCCGCGCTGATCTCCCCGGCCCCCGCGCTGCTCTCCCCGCCCTCCGCGCTGCTCTCCCCGGCCATTGATTTCTGCCACGTGTTTGTTAGGTTTCATCTCTGTGATTTTTTGAGCAGCGCCATCTTTAGTCCTGGCAGCTGCAACAGTCGCAGGCTGTGACGTTTTCGTGGCACATGCTGTATCTGCGCATGTGCCAAAACAGCGCCTCCTACCGATCGCGTTGTCAACAATTGCGGTCATTGGGAAATGGTTGTTCCCGATGTCAACAGTTGTCACCTGTGAAAGTGATAACGACCCTTTTTTTTTTAAAAAACGGACTTTTAAAATAGCTTTAAGAGAGCGTTCCGCCTTTTGCAACTGTATGAGAATCAGCAGCTGTCACCAGTGAAAGTGACAGCGCAATACTTTAAAAACTGGACTGACAAACCGAAATTTCTCCTCTCCCCTCACGGTGAGGATGAGGAACTGCCCCGGGAACACTTTACACTCGTGCACCGGATGGAAACATTGGGCTGGCCGGTACCCAGCCCGCGGGCCGTCTGTTGGACAACCCTGCTCTAAAGGAAAGATCTGTTTATTGTTCTCCAGGCAATTCACACACATTTGTCCTCCACCTCCTTATCTTCTTTAGATATTTATTAGCGACAGGCTCATTCTCCTTTCACACGCCCCTGATGTTTCCCACATTATCAATGCTTATGTCGCATTTAAACATCCATTCTTCAACCAGCCTAAACCTCAATGTCTTGGGTCCAGGAATCTAACGGAACGCCTACCCCTATTACCATCTGGATAATGAAAGCTCTTCTATCTTGCTCACGAATTCTGACATCAGAAAACGAAGGCTTCCTCAGATATTGGAGCAGAGTCGGACAGAGATGGACTCTATTAAGTTCAGGCATGAGACGCAATGAACGCAGAATGGCATCTGGGATACAATTCAGACTCAATGCTGGGAAATCCTCTGTTATTTACTTTGTTTCAATAATTTAAGTATTATACTCAGTGGATATTTCACCACATTCTTCAGCTCCTCTCTGAATTTAGTCTGGGTAACTGCATAGATACACGTGTTTGTGCAGCAGCTCAAAAGCAGGAGCATAAAGCTGGTATAGTCTGCGATTGTCATCGGGTCACTGAAGCCTGTTAGATAATAAAATGTTGTAATTTGGATTAATAGGAAAACTATCACATACGTCATCCATAGCAGTATGAAGTTTCCGGATATAGTGAACAGTAAGATGATAGATTTCCTCCGGTTCTCCATTTCCGGATCATTATACTCTTCATTATTCTTACTGCCTCTCAGTCTCTTGCGGACTCTACTCGCCGTCAAAATATGGCCTACGGTCAGAGCATTGAGCAGTAATATCAGGAATGTTGGGAGCAGTGGGGTGAGACAGCGGCCAATCCAGCTAAATGCTACCCATGCAGTTAATGTGTAATACTGCAGCTTTTGATTGCAGCCCCAGGGTATGTTGTCGATTGTAATGTAGGGTTCAAATGTAAAATACAAAGGAATGTTTTTAAAACAGAACAGCAGACACACAGTTCCTATAACTACAGCTGCCATTTTCTCGGTGCAATATTTAGTCCTCAGTTTCTGATAACAAATAGTAACAAAACGATCAAAAGTGAAAGCGACTGTTAACCAGACAGAAATATCAGTGGCTGCTCGAATCAGGACATAGCGGAAACAGCACACCGGGGTGAGAAACAGGAAGGTAGTCGGGAAATAATATTCATTAATCCGATTTAGTATCACGTCATTGAATACGACAAGTAGATCCGCCGCTGCCATGGCGACCAGGTAGCGAGTGATACATCTGGAGAGACCGCACTTTCCCCGGTACAGGATCACAATCGTCATCACATTTACTGTAAAATGGGAAACAAACAGAAAAAGGGAGTCACCCACCTGGTTACAGCAAAGATTTAGTTTCATAGTGTTTGGTGTGAAGTGTACTTTACTGCAGTATCTGGGGATGGAAACTGAACTCTTTACCGGTGCTAGAATAGTTTAATTGAAATAATATTAATGCACAATTGCAATGTAATGTATAGAGAGTAGATTACATAAATTTAAATAAATATCTTTAGCAAACAGCATAGATTGAACCAAATAGATTTTTCGGTGAATTTCCTTGGAGATAACTTCGTCAGAAGTGGGTGGAACCCAGGAGAACTCTCCGTAAATTTCCGGTCATTTACCTGTATGTGTAAATAAACAGCGAGATAATGAAATATAAATAATTGCAAGAAGGAACAGCTCAGTGAAGGAAGCACAAATGAACGAATACGAAGATAGCAAACTAAAATTAATTTGAAAACTAATAAATTGTCAATTATAAATTGGGAAGTTAATGATCGATGGGGAACAGTGAGAATGAAACCGGCCCGAAATGTGGGAAATGCTAAACGAGGACTGCCAAGGATGAGATCAAATGCATGGATTTGCGTCAGTGAGCCGGAGAGGGAAGTAGATAGCTCGTGAGGGAAATGGTTCAGAGATGTTGGGTTGTATTCGCAGACTAGCGGTTATGACTAAAGACCAGTGAAAAATAATTGGCAAATAACATATTACATGGTGAATTGTTATTTTGAAATGAACTAAGTAGCAGAAGTTTCTGTTTACAAGCCACCAGATGAACAGTTCACGTGGTCAACGATTTTCCCTCTCTGGAAATCCCAGCTCTTGTCATCAGCGACTTGAGCAGTGCAAAACCATCTGGACAAAATCCAATGACGGCCTTAAGGTGGAAAAGTTGAGATGTGAGCTGCAACAAACAACAATACTTCTCCCGTTGTTCCGAGTAACAGAAGAACTTTCCACAGTAGACGGCAGAACAAGGGCAACAATCCAGACCACGTCGTTGTAATTTCTGATAGTGCAGGAAACTGCAGAGGAAGATGATGGCGGTGATCTCGAGATCACTGCATAGACCGGTTAAAGTGAGAACAGGGGTTACAGATCAAGCCAGGTACCTACTAAGATTCAGCTTCAGAAAGAATGACTAAGAAGGTGTTCCCTCTGAATTGGCAGGAAGCTCTGTGATACTAAACAGGTACATCAGAAATATGGAGAATCCATCTCACTGGCGTAAAATACTGTCCTTAAGTAGTCCATCCCAGCCATCCCAGAGGATTGGCACTATGTGTGTGTGTGTGTGTGTGTATGTGTGTGTGTGGGCGTGCGCACATGTCTGTGTGTGCCTGTGTGTGTGTGTGTGTGGGCGTGCGCACATGTCTGTGTGTGCCTGTGTGTGTGTGTGTGGGCGTGCGCACATGTCTGTGTGTGCCTGTGTGTGTGTGTGGGCGTGCGCACATGTCTGTGTGTGCCTGTCTCTGTGTGTGTGTGTGTGGGCGTGCGCACATGTCTGTGTGTGCCTGTGTGTGTGTGTGGGCGTGCGCACATGTCTGTGTGTGCCTGTGTGTGTGTGTGTGTGTGTGTGGGCGTGCGCACATGTCTGTGTGTGCCTGTGTGTGTGTGTGTGTGTGTGGGCGTGCGCACATGTCTGCGTGTGCCGGTGTGTGTGTGTGGGCGTGCGCACATGTCTGTGTGTGCCTGTGTGTGTGTGTGTGTGTGAGCTTCCAGAATAAGCAATCAACAATGTAAGAGATATTCTGAATAGCTTAACTCGGATCAATTTTATGTGCAGGATACTGTGTCATATAACAGTTTATCAATTTGATATGTGTAAAGAGCGTCATTGATTTTTTTTATATAGGAAACAGATTAGGACAGAGGGTGGGAGTAGGAAAGAGTACAACATATTCCAGAGATATTTATGTAATGAGAAGGCAAACACTTAAGTGAACATGAAATCACATGGAGTGAGTAAGTTACATTCAGTTAAGTGACTCTCTGTGTTAGAGTAGGGTAATGTGAGAGGATTACGCTTGATGCTGATATAGTGAAAAAGCACTTAATTAACAACTTATCAAACGATTGTAGTCATTTCTTGTTTCCGTTTGCAAATGTTATACAGTGACGGGAGACACATCAAACATTGCCCATCACTCACAGAATACAAAGACCAATATCACCAGATGAGTATAAAACAATTATAACTGTGTGTTAATGCCTATATTTCCTAACTCTCCCTTTTGTCAGTCTCATGGTTTACTGGCCATGCAGTATTTGGAAAAGAAACATTACAATGTTCTTTAGAACTGACAGCAAATTTATAATCATAGACTTGCGCGAGTATAGATTGAAACTGTAATTGGTGCCTGATTGAATCTCAATGCATAAACACTGTGGTTTCAGGAATTCATTTACAACACAAAACTGTTACCAGCGACCTGAAAACAGAGTTCATTTCATTACCCAGCAATACAGTGGAACATAACACTGGTAACTTTCACTCACACAGTGCCAATATGGATCTTCACTGTCCCTCAGCAGATAATTACTTTGGCTTCCCAGCCCAACTTGTAAGAGAATTAAATGTGGATTTGAGCACAGCAAGATGGCACAAAATGATAATCTGCTGTGATGCTGGTTACGGAGCATTTTGTTCGAAACAGTGCCATGAAGACAAACTTTATTTTACGCAGAGAGTGCTAATGACACGCGATTCGCTGCCTATGAGAGTGATGGACGTGGAAACGATCATTGATTTCAAAAGAAAATTAGTTAGCCACTTGAAGAAAATACATTTATGGGGCTGTTTGGATAAAGCAGGGGAATGGGAATACCTGGATAGCTCCGCAGAGAACCGACATGGGCTGGATGGGCCGAATGGCCTTATTTTGTGCCATAATGACTCTATAACTCTATGAGTGAATTAATAAAATCTCTTCACATTGGTTAGCCTGCCGTGTTTCGTTAACAAGTACTGATTTGGGAGCTGCGAGGTTGTGAGCTTGCGGTTCACATGAAACAACCAAACGGTTTATTTTATTCAATTGTATAGCGTGACGTCAGTACTTCACTGAACTCTGACCCTGGACTTTCAGAAGCGTCACAAAACCACAACCTTCTGACTCCGTGGGGAGAGTGGAATTACTGACCGTCGGCTGCTACAATTAGGGGCGAGGGAGATCAGGTGATCAGAGAAAGTCCACAAGAGAACATTTACCAAAGGTTCATGTCGCTGCCGCAGATTAACGGGGACGACTTCATAATCTCATAATATCCCATTCTGTAATGTTTTTCACATTCTTAAATAAAACCGCAACAGCCTGAGATAATCGACGTAGAAAACCATTGGATTTCTAGTTGGAGATTGAAAGAACATTGTCCTTTCAATAAACATATCACAAAAGGATTATGTAAGAAAGGTCGTGCATGATTATCTCGTAGTTTCTGTCATAGACCGGAAATCAACGAAATAATCATTTTAGGACAAACGGAGCCAATGGGCAGAGCAACAGGGAGACCAGTTATAGAAAGCGGCATGGATGTGTACATCAGTAACAGGTTACAGAGACTTACTGGTAACTCGAGACTCTGCAAGAATAACATTAGAGATTATTTGTCCCCGGACAGGTTTTAGTTACATTGAAGATTGAACCTCGACATGCGATTAATCTAACTCCCATTTCAGAAGTGATAATATCTCCTGGTGATTGACGCAGAGGAATATAGGAATACAGGAGGGGATTATTCAGCATCACAAGCCTATCGCACACCTCCACCATACTCTTAGGCACAGCATTCCAGATCCTAAACACTCGCTATGTAAAAAAAGTTTTTCCTCATGTCGCCTCTGGTTCTGGATCTTTCGACCAATGGGAACAGTTTCTCCCTATCTCCTCTGCCCAGTCCCTCATGAATTTTAACACCTCTATCAAATCTCCACTTGATTGTACCTTCTCCAAGGAAAATGGGCCCAGCTTCTCCAAGCTAATCACGTAACTGAAGTCCCTCATCCCTGAAGCCATTCTTGTAATTCTTTTCTACACTCTCTCCTTCACAATTTTCCTAAAGTTCGGTGCTCAGAATTGAAGCTGAAACTGGGTTTTATGAAGATTTACCATAACTCCATTCTTTGATACTCTATGCTGCCATTCGCGAAGCTCAAGAACCCGTTAGCCTTCTTAACCACTTTCACAACCTGCCTTGCCACATTCAAAAATTTGTGCACATACACCCTCAGTTCTTTCTGCTCCTACACCGCCTTTAGAATTGTATCATTTATTTTATGTTGCCCTTCCTCGTTCTTCTGACAACAATGTATCACTTTATGCTTCTAAATTTTAAAATGGAGTGAAAAAAGGCAAAACAAACATTTCGGAAGAAATGAGATAATGTATTGGATAATGTATTGGATAAGTAACAAGAGGAGAGATACATTTAAATCTAAATTCACAAAATAATTAATTCCAGAATCCGTTACCAGAGATAGAAAAACAAAGACTTGGATAATTAGAACAAGACAAATGGATACACAAGAAAGTAATAATATAAAAGCAAAATACTGCGGATGCTGGAAATCTGAAATAAAAACAAGAAATGCTGGAACCACTCAGCAGGTCTGGCAGCATCTGTGAAAATAGAAGCAGAGTTAACGTTTCGGGTCAGTGACCTTTCTTCGGAACTGACAAATATTAGAAAAGTCAGAGGTTAGAAGCAAGTGAGGTGAGGGTGGGGCAATAGATAACAAAGTAGGTGTAGATTGGACCAGGCCGCATAGTTGACCAAAGGGTCATGGAGCAAAGGCAAACAATATGTTAATGGTGTGTTGAAAGACAAAGTATTAGTACAGATTAGGTGTTAATGCACTGAACAGCAGCAAGTGCAAACCTGAAAATAAAAGACAAGAAAGTAATATTTAGTTATCTCTGAGAAATTAATGTGACACTTGGTGCAGGACATCGAGATTCAACTGACTCTGTGAGCAGATACATTCAGAGAAACCGGTATTAATACAGGAGCGAATCTTCCAGGGGGAGCATTAGACCTCACTGACCTTGAGAGACAGTGAGACAACTCATTCCACTCTGCTCTTACTCTGTAACATTTTTAATTAGGCTCGGCAGAATTTTAAATCAACGTTTGAAGTATTGGAGTTTTATGATGATCATCTTTCGTCAAAAATGAGCCTGGAAAAGTTTAGTAGTATCTGGTGGAGAAACTCGTTCCACCGAATGTAAGATTTCAATTTCCCAACTGAAGTGGGGAATTTGAAACTTTGGTCCAGGAAAGTTTAAAATCAATCGTTTTCATGCATTGCGCTCTGTCACACTGAACTGTAAATGTGAGGGAGATGAAAATAATACAGACACAGATTACAGGACAATCTTATGGAACTGGTTAAAGCTATGAAAGAGTGGAAAAGGTAGATTGAATCACATTGTTTCGAAAAGGTGAGCCAGTCAAGAACAAAGCAGCAGAGATGAAAAATTAAATAGAAGATATTTGGAACAGAAAGCTGGAGAAACTTCTTCACAAAGAGAGTTGGAAACCGGTGGGGTTTGTTCCAGGATTAGTGGCTGAGGCAGAAACCATGTCCAGATATAAAGTAGATGGAACAGGTGGTAGGGGGAAGAGTTGTTGAAGACTTAGGGGAACAGGGTGGGTAAAGGTGATTAGAATTATCTTGCAGCTGTAAAAATCTGAAAGTAAATTAAATTGAATTTGAGAGAAGCAACGATTTGATCGGGCTGACAGACTTGCTCAGAGTGCAGCGGTTGTTGCACCATCCTGCATGGTGGGAACTGACCAACAAAAGTGGCCAGCTATTATAAAGCAACCATAACTCGTTATCTAATCGACATTATGGATAAACTAAGAATGGTGAAAGCTGAAACAGGTTTCCTAACTGGAGACAACGCAGGGCAGTTTCACAGAGCGCCATTGCATTGTTTAAGTCGCTCTTTCAATTCATTGGATTCCTTCCTCACCTGGACAGTACGGTTGCAGGAAGGGACGTGACAGAATCCAACTTTCATCGGTTGAAGTTAGCGGAATGCCCATTCACGGGAGAAGAACGGACTGAGAACAGACTGGTAACCGGCCAAGAGAGATCAGAGTGAGAGTCTGTGTTCCTTCATAGAACACAACCCCATACACGGAGTGGATTGTGATCACATGAAATAATATCCAATTTATTGCTGGAAACAGACAGAAAACTTGGAGTTTTCTGATGAATGGGATTGAACACATCTCGGTACTGACTGTCCCTATTCGCAATTATATACCTATCAGTGGATCTGTCTCCAGCAGAAGTCAGAGGGAGAGAAACTGGCGCATTTTATAAAGCAGTGAAGATACAGTGAAAGCTATTCCTTGTCAGGTATTATCAAGTGTTACCTTGAAAGGGAGGAGGAGGAGTCTATTGGGAAATGGAAAATGAAATTGAAATGATCCATTTTATCACACTGCAGAGATTCTCAGTTAAAACGGAACCAGTTTAAATGACATTAAATTAAGAAAATAATCTTCAGCCTTTGATGGAAATTCAGAAGAAGACTTTAATACCAACAAATGATGTCGGAAACATAGCGTTGAATTTCTGCTTTTGGATTGGCGTGTGAAAAAAGATAGTTACCAAAATAGGAGCAGGAATCTCGAGAAACCTCAGATTTATACATCTAGTTTGGGCGGCACAGTGGCGCAGTGGTTAGCACCGCAGCCTCACAGCTCCAGCGACTCGGGTTCAATTCTGGGTACTGCCTGTGTGGAGTTTGCAAGTTCTCCCTGTGACCGTGTGGGTTTTCGCCGGGTGCTCCGGTTTCCTCCCACCACCAAAAGACTTGCAGGTTGATAGGTAAATTGCCCATTATAAATTACCCCTTGTATAGGTAGGTGGTAGGAGAATATAGGGACAGGTGGGGATGTGGTAAGAATATGGGATTAGTATAAAATGGGTGGTTGATGGTCGGTACAGACTCGGTGGGCCGAAGGGCCTGTTTCAGAGCTGTATCTCTAAAATAAATTTTAAAAAATAGTAACTGAATATAGTTACTTACCAAGGATTCCAACGGCTGCTATAATCGGATAGTAAATCATTACTATCTGTAAAATTGGCGGTAACATGGTAAATGGATAAAAACTGTATGGAACTCTCATTCTGTCTGAAAACTGATGGTAAATCTTGGTGCTTGACACGGAGACCAACTGAGTGTGAGATGAGGGATTAATAGAAAATCCATATTTATAATTGGGAGACCACTCCCCTGAGATCCTAAAGCAGTAGGAGCAGTGATATTGCTTCCAGAGCAAGCATCCAACTCCCTTAACTGTAATGTTTTTCCAGAACTCATTATATCCAAATTGATCCTGCAATGGTTTTCAATAAAACAGCCAGACGATTAGAACAATATTTTGTCATATTTCCATCATGTAAGGCGAACTCTGACTGCACCGTTGCTACGCGTTAAACAGCAGTAGCTTCAGTTTTCCTTGTTATGTGAAACGGTTCACTTCTGTCAATGCAACCACCAACCAGATTCCACGAATTCTCAAACTGCTTTCAAGGTTTGACATCGCTGTAAGCAATAGAAACTCATTCGTTTGAATGTGTGAGCTTCGGCTCGCAATTGAATTTGGAAATGTTGTCTTCTGGCTGGGAAGAGGTCTAACTTTGCACTAATACCTGAAATGAAGTAAATCTGAAAAAGCAGGTAGAAATAGATAACTGTGGACACTGACTTGGAAAATCTCTTCAGTTCTAAGAGGGATAACCGAGGTACAGTGAGCTGGACAATACCGAAATAGGTTCTGACACGTTTGAAGCAGAACCTCTTTGGATATCTGTATCCCCAGGACTCTGTGGGCTGCGGTGGGAGTTCGAATGTCTGCTGGCTTATCAGTTTCTATTGTTAACCATTTACATGAGTTTGACTTCGATCTTTCCAGTGAAGTAACAAAAGGTCAGGACTTGGAACATAAGCGCATTAAGACCATTAGTATGCCTTTCGGGCTCTCAGTCCTGCTCTGCCATTCAATTAGATCGTGGTGATCTGCAGCTCATCTCCATTCTCCTCCCTACCCCGCCTCATTTTCTCCATATCGCTTACTATCGTCGACCTTCAAATTTATACCAATCACTGTCCTGAAAGCTCGAAATGACAAGCCCCTTCCCCCACCCCAAGAATCCGCAACCTTTGGCGGGAGAGTTTAACATTTCTACCTCTCGTCGTGTGAACATTAACTCCCTGATTAAACTTCTCAAGAACCTCACCTCTGATTTCACCTTCATTGCACAGAATTAAATAGAATGTACAGCACAGAAACAAGCCAGTCTAAGTGTATCCTCTACAGGGGCCTCCTCTCATCCTTCTTTATCTGAGCCCATCGCTGTGAGCATCTATTCATAGGACTCGCATTTGTTCATAAATAAAATGTAAGTTTCCTATTAAATGCATCCACGATATTCGCCTCAGCTACTCCTTATGGTGCGAATTCCACAATATGTCCCATTGCACTTGATTCTTCCAGCAGCGGAAAGAGTTCTCTGTATCTAACCAATTGAATCATTTAACATTCTAACCACTTCTTATTGAGCAGCCCACAATCTCCTCTACTCAAGGGGACATAAACTATATATATACATTCCATCCGTTCTCATATTCCAACCCTTTTAACCCCGGTGTCATTTTGTTGAATCTGGGTTTCATTCGCTCCAATCCATTAAATCCTTCCCGAGGATTGGTTCCCAGAACTGGAAGTTTGATGTGTTCTGAACAAATCTCTGTACAACTAAAGAATTGCTTTTGTATTCCAGCCATGTATTGGCCATTTTGATTAATTGTTGTACCTTTTTACTGGAATTGAATAATTAGTGCACTTGGACTCACAAATCTTTCTGCTCCCGACAGACTGAGGCTGCATCAGCTTGTGTATTAGCTGTGCAAGGAATGTGAGCATTATAAGCATGGCCAGCATTTATTGTCTATCCCAAACTTGCCGTGAGAAGCTGCTGGTGAGCTGCTTTCTTTAATCTCTGCAGTCCATGTGTTGTAGTTACACCCACAGTGCTGTCAGGAAGGCAGTTTCAGGATTTTGTCCCAGCGACAGTGAAGGAACAGCGATATATTTTCAAGTCAATATGGTTTCTGACTTGGAGGGGAACCTGTAGTTGGGGTGTTCCAATGCATCTTCTCCTGTTATCTGTCTAGGTGGTGGAGGACATGGGTTTGGAAGGTGCTGTCGAAGGAACCTTCACGAATTACTACAATGTATCTTGTTGATGGTATGCACTGCAGCCACAGTGCACCAGCGGTGGAAGGAGTGAATGTTTAATGTGCTGCATGTGGTGCCGATCAAGCGGGCTGCTTTTTCCTGGGTGGTGTAGAGTTGGGTGGAGCGTTCATGGAACTGCCCTCACCAAAGCAAGTAGAGAGTATTCCATCACTTTGCTTATTTGTGCCTTGTAAACAGGCTTCAGGGAGTAAGGAGGTGAGCTTCTCACCACAGAATTTCTAGGCTCCAACTTGCTATTGAAGCCAGAGGCTGGCCTCGTTAAGTATTCGGTCATTTGTAAATCCCCCAAATTTTTATGGTGGGGCAATCAGCAATGGTCATGACATTGAATGTCAAGGAGAGATGGTTACATTCTCTCTTCTTGGAGATGATTATTGCCTGGGCACTTGTATGGTACAAGTGTTACTGGCCAGCTTTCAGCCCAAGCCTCAATGTTGTCTGGGTCCTGCTGCATGCGAACAGACTGCTTCAGTATGTAAGCAATTGTGACATTTACTGAACACTGTGAAATCATATGTGGACATCACCAAGACTGAACTTATGATTGAAGGAAGGTCGTTGATGAAGCAGCTGAAGATTCTTGGACCCTGAGGGTCACCTGCAGTAATGTCCTGGGGTTGAGATCATCGTCCTCCAACAACAACAACCGTCTTCCTTTGTACTAGGAATGACTCCAATCATTGGAGACTTTCTGCTCGATTCCCATTGACTCCAACTTTGCTCGGGCTCCTTGATCTCACACTCGGACAAATGTTGCCTTGATATCAAGGACGCTCACTCTCACCACATTTCCTTAAGTAATCTCTTATGTGGGATTTTGTTGAAAGCCTTCTGAAAGTCCAAATAAATCACATCCACTGGCTCCTCCTCATCAACTCTACTAGTTACATCCTCGAAGAATTCTAGTAGATTTGTCATGCATGATTTCCCTTTTATAAATCCATGCTGACTCTGTCCGATTCTACCACAGTTCTCCAAGTGCTCTGCTATAAAATCTTTGATATTAACTTTGGAATTTTCCCCACTCCCGACGTCAGGCTGACTGGTCGATAATTCCCTGCTTTCTCTCTACGTCCCCCTTTAAATAGTGGGGTTACATTAGCTATCCTCCAATCTATAGGAACTGTTCCAGAGTCTATAGAATCTTGGAAGATGACCACCAATGCATCCACTATTTCTAGGACCACTTCCTTAAGTACTCTGAGATGAATACGATCAGGTCCTGGGGGTTTATCAGCCTTCAATCCCATCAATTTCCCCAACACCATTTCTCTACTAATACTGATTTCCTTTAGTCCCTCTCTCTCACTAAGCCCTGTGTTCCCCAACATTTCTGGAATGATATTTGTCTCCTCGTTGGTGAAGACAGAACCAAAGTATGCATTTAGTTGGTCAGCCATTTCTTTGTTCCACATAATAAATTCCCCTGTTTCTGACTGTAAGGGACCTACATTTGTCTTCACCAATCTTTTTCTCTTCACATTTCTACAGAAACTTTTGCAGTCAGTTTTTATGTTCCCTACAAGCTTTCTCTCGTACTCTATTTTCCCCTTCCTAATCAATCCCTTGGCCCTCCATTGCTGAATTCTAAACTGCTCCCAATCCACAGGTCTGTTGTTTTTTCTGGCAAATTTATATGCCTCTTCCTTGGATCGAATGCTATCTCTAATTTCCCTTGTAAGCCATGGTTTGGCTACCTTTCCCATTTTATTTTTGTGCCAGACAGGGATAAACAATTGTTGCAGTTCCTCCATGCGCTCTTTAAATGTTTGCCATTGCCTATCCACCGTCAACCCTTTAAGTAACGTTTCCCAATCCATCATTGCCAACTCACGCCTCATACCTTCGTAGTTTCCTTTACTAACATTCAGGACCCTAGTCTCAGAATCAATTACGTCACTCTCCATCTTGATGAAGAATTCTATCATATTATGGTCGCTTACCCCCAAGGGGTCTCTCACCACTTGATTGTCAATTATTCCTCTCTCATTACACAATACCCAGTCTAGGATGGCCTGTTCTCTCGTTGGTTCCTCAATGTATTGGTCCAGAAAACCATCCCGTATACACTCCAAGAATTCCTCCTCTATGGTATTGTGACTAATTTGATTTGCCCAATCTATATGCAGATTAACGTCACCTATAACAACAGATGTTCCTTTATTGCATGCGTCTCTAATTTCCTGTTTAATGCCATTCCCAACATCACCACTACAGTTTGGGGGTCCATATTCAACCCCCACTAACGTTTTTTGCCCCTTAGTGTTTCTCAGCTCTACCCATCGTCAGAGCTAATATCTTTGCGTTAATTTCCTCTTTAAGCAGAAATGCAACTCCACCGCCTTTAGATTTTTATCTGTCCTTCCTAAGTTCTGTATACCCCTGGATGATCATTTCCCATCCCTGGTCAGCTTGCAGCCATGTCTCCGTAAACCTGACTGTATCATATCCATTTACATCTACTTGCGTGATTAATTCATCAACTTTATTGTGAATGTTCCGCGCATTAAGGCACAAAGCCTTAAGGCTTGTCTTTTTAACATTACTTGTCCCCTTCCCACTATTTTCACTGTGGTCCTGTTTGATTCTGGCCCTTGATTTCTCTGCCTATCACTTTTCCTATTCCCCTTACTGTCTTTTGTTCTTGTCTTTGATCCCCCACCCTCCTCCTCCGACTCCTTGCAAAGGTTCCCATCCTCCTGCCATTTTAGTTCAAACCACTCCAGCAAATACTCCCCCTAGAACATCATTCCTGGTCATGTCCAGGTGTAACCTGTCCAGTTTGTACTGGTCCCACCTCTCCCAGAACCGGTCCCAATGTCCCAGGAATCTAAAACCCTCCCCCTCACACCATCTCTTCAGCCACGTATTCATCCAATATATCCTGCTATTTCTACTCTGACTGGCATGTGGCACTGATGGGAATCCTGAGATCACTACCTTTGAGGTCCTGCTTTTCAACTTACTTCCTAGCTCCCTATATTCTGCTTTTAAGACCTCATAATTTTTTTTTTACCTATGTCGTTTGTAGCAATATGTACCACGACCACTGGCTGTTCACGCTCCCCTTCAGAATGTCCTGTAACTGCTCTGAGGCATCCTTGACCCTAGCACCAGGGAGGCAACATACCATCCTGGAGTCTCTTTTGCAGCCACAGAAACGCCTATCTATTCCCCTTATAATTGAATACCCTATAACTATTTCATTCCCGCACTTTTTACTCCTCCCCTGTGAAGCAGAACCAACCGTGGTGCAACGAAATGGACTGTTGCTGCTTTCCCCTGAGAGGCAATTCTCCCCAACAGTATCCAAAGCAGTATATCTGTTCTGCAGAGGAATAGCCACAGGAGATTCCTGCACTGCCTGCCTAGTCCTCTTGCTCTGCCTGCTGGTCACCCATTCCCTTCCTGTCTGTGGAGTCTGAGCCTGCGGTTTGACCACCTCTCTGTACGTGCTATCCACGATACTCTCCGCCTCGTGGATGTTCCACAGTCTCCCCAGCTGCCGCTGCAGCTCCGAAACCCGGGCTTCCAGAAGCTGCAGCTGAAGACACTTCCTGCACACCTGCCAGTCCTGGCTTCCAACATGGAGCTCGAGGAGCACACCACGGTTTTGAGCTCTCTTGCCATGTCTTAACCCTTTTAAATTAACCTTTTGGAAGATCTTAATGTCAAATAACATCAGTTGCACTAGGGCCCTTCTTCCCTGGTCCTCCTGGCTACAGAACTCCCTTGAAAAACACTACTTACTATATATGAAATCAACTGTAAGCTTTTCTTACCTATGCGTTGATCCTGCTTATCTTCCTATTTCTACTCTTGCTAGGACGTGGCAATGGGGGTAATACAGAGATTACTACTTTGGAGGTGCTTTTCTTTAACTTCCTTCCTAGCTCTTGAATGTCTGCCAGTAGGACCTCAGTACATGCCCTTCCTAAGCAGTTGGTACCAACCTGTACCACAACTATGACTCACTGAACGTTACACAACCCTGATTGAATGTTTCCGATTTCCCAGCTCCTAATTTGAAGCAATGTCTTCGTTGGTTGGTTTTTCTCTGTCTCTCTCTTGATTTAAAAAAAATCTCCCGCTGGACCACTCTGTCCTCTGTTCATCTCCCGCTGCTTCTCCCCTACCTCTGCTCATCTCCCGCTGCTTCTCTCCTACCTCTGTTCATCTCCCGCTGCTTCTCTCCTACCTCTGCTCATCTCCCGCTGCTTCTCTTCTACCTCTGCTCATCTCCCGCTGCTTCTCTCCTACCTCTGCTCATCTCCCGCTGCTTCTCTCCTACCTCTGTTCATCTCCCGCTGCTTCTCTCCTACCTCTGCTCATCTCCCGCTGCTTCTCTCCTACCTCTGCTCATCTCCCGCTGCTTCTCTCCTACCTCTGCTCATCTCCCGCTGCTTCTCTCCTACCTCTGTTCATCTCCCGCTGCTTCTCTCCTACCTCTGCTCATCTCCCGCTGCTTCTCTCCTACCTCTGCTCATCTCCCGCTGCTTCTCCCCTACCTCTGCTCATCTCCCGCTGCTTCTCCCCTACCTCTGTTCATCTCCCGCTGCTCTCTCCTACCTCTGCTCATCTCCCGCTGCTTCTCTCCTACCTCTGCTCATCTCCCGCTGCTTCTCTCCTACCTCTGCACATCTCCCGCTGCTTCTCTCCTACCTCTGCTCATCTCCCGCTGCTTCTCTCCTACCTCTGCTCATCTCCCGCTGCTTCTCTCCTACCTCTGCTCATCTCCCGCTGCTTCTCTCCTACCTCTGCTCATCTCCCGCTGCTCTCTCCTACCTCTGCTCATCTCCCGCTGCTTCTCTCCTACCTCTGCTCATCTCCCGCTGCTTCTCTCCTACCTCTGCTCATCTCCCGCTGCTTCTCTCCTACCTCTGCTCATCTCCCGCTGCTTCTCTCCTACCTCTGCTCATCTCCCGCTGCTTCTCTCCTACCTCTGCTCATCTCCCGCTGCTTCTCTCCTACCTCTGCTCATCTCCCGCTGCTTCTCCCCTACCCGTGCTCATCTCCCGCTGCTTCTCTCCTACCTCTGCTCATCTCCCGCTGCTTCTCCCCTACCTCTGCTCATCTCCCGCTGCTTCTCTCCTACCTCTGCTCATCTCCCGCTGCTTCTCTCCTACCTCTGCTCATCTCCCGCTGCTTCTCCCCTACCTCTGCTCATCTCCCGCTGCTTCTCTCCTACCTCTGCTCATCTCCCGCTGCTTCTCTCCTACCTCTGTTCATCTCCCGCTGCTTCTCTCCTACCTCTGCTCATCTCCCGCTGCTTCTCTCCTACCTCTGCTCATCTCCCGCTGCTTCTCCCCTACCTCTGCTCATCTCCCGCTGCTTCTCTCCTACCTCTGTTCATCTCCCGCTGCTCTCTCCTACCTCTGCTCATCTCCCGCTGCTTCTCTCCTACCTCTGTTCATCTCCCGCTGCTCTCTCCTACCTCTGCTCATCTCCCGCTGCTTCTCTCCTACCTCTGCTCATCTCCCGCTGCTTCTCTCCTACCTCTGCTCATCTCCCGCTGCTTCTCCCCTACCTCTGCTCATCTCCCGCTGCTTCTCTCCTACCTCTGTTCATCTCCCGCTGCTCTCTCCTACCTCTGCTCATCTCCCGCTGCTTCTCCCCTATCTCTGCTCATCTCCCGCTGCTTCCCTCCTACCTCTGTTCATCTCCCGCTGCTTCTCTCCTACCTCTGCTCATCTCCCGCTGCTTCTCTCCTACCTCTGCTCATCTCCCGCTGCTTCTCCCCTACCTCTGCTCATCTCCCGCTGCTTCTCTCCTACCTCTGTTCATCTCCCGCTGCTCTCTCCTACCTCTGCTCATCTCCCGCTGCTTCTCTCCTACCTCTGCTCATCTCCCGCTGCTTCTCCCCTACCTCTGCTCATCTCCTGCTGTTTCTCCCCTACCTCTGCTCATCTCCCGCTGCTTCTCTCCTACTTCTGTTCATCTCCCGCTGCTCTCTCCTACCTCTGCTCATCTCCCGCTGCTTCTCTCCTACCTCTGCTCATCTCCCGCTGCTTCTCTCCTACCTCTGCTCATCTCCCGCTGCTTCTCTCCTACCTCTGCTCATCTCCCGCTGCTTCTCTCCTACCTCTGCTCATCTCCCGCTGCTTCTCTCCTACCTCTGCTCATCTCCCGCTGCTTCTCTCCTACCTCTGCTCATCTCCCGCTGCTTCTCCCCTACCTCTGCTCATCTCCCGCTGCTTCTCCCCTACCTCTGCTCATCTCCCGCTGCTTCTCTCCTACCTCTGCTCATCTCCAGCTGCTTCTCCCCTACCTCTGCTCATCTCCCGCTGCTTCTCTCCTACCTCTGCTCATCTCCCGCTGCTTCTCCCCTACCTCTGCTCATCTCCCGCTGCTTCTCCCCTACCTCTGCTCATCTCCTGCTGCTTCTCCCCTACCTCTGCTCATCTCCCGCTGCTTCTCTCCTACCTCTGCTCATCTCCCGCTGCTTCTCTCCTACCTCTGTTCATCTCCCGCTGCTTCTCCCCTACCTCTGCTCATCTCCCGCTGCTTCTCTCCTACCTCTGCTCATCTCCCGCTGCTTCTCTCCTACCTCTGTTCATCTCCCGCTGCTTCTCTCCTACCTCCGCTCCTCTCCCTTGCTTCTGTCTGGCTTTCGAATCTCCGCTCCTATCCCATTGCTTCGCTCCGGCCCTTGAACGTCTGCTGTCAGTCCCACGGCATTCTGTAATAAAAGGAAAATACTGTAAATGCTGGAAATCTGAAATAGAAACAAGAAATGCTGAAAATACTCAGCAGGTCTGGCAGGCATCTGTGGAGACAGAAGCAGAATTAATGTTTCAGGTCAGAGGTATTCTGTTGAAAGGTCACTGACCTGAAACGTTAACTCTGATTAGATTAGAGAGACAGCACTGAAACAGGCCCTTCGGCCCACCGAGTCTGTGCCGAACATCAACCACCCATTTATACTAATCCTGCACTAATCCCATATTCCTACCAAACATCCCCACCTGTCCCTATATTTCCCTGCCACCTACCTATACTAGTGACAATTTATAATGGCCAATTTACCTATCAACCTGCAAGTCTTTTGGTTTGTGGGAGGAAACCGGAGCACCCGAAGAAAAACACAGGGAGAACTTGCAAACTCCACACAGGCTGTACCCGGAATCGAACCCGGGTCCCTGGAGCTGTGGTGCTAACCACTGCGCCACTGCGCCGCCCTTATTTCTCTCTCGGCACAGATGCTGCCAGACCTGTTGTGCATTTCCAGCATTTCTTGTTTTTATAACCACAGCGTTCTGCGTCTGTTCAAAAGGATTGACCTCTGAGTGCCGAATCATTCCATGTCTGATGAAAAGGGATGTGTTGTTACTCCCAGATCTGTCTAGATCTGTTTAAAAAGAGTGTGATGTTAGTGCAGAATCATTGTGGTTATTTTTAAATAGTTGAGCTGCCAGTCCCGAAGCATCTTGTGCCTGTTTAAATGGATGCGATATCAGACCCGAATCATTCCGTAGCGGTTTCGAGCGGTGTGCTGTCAGTCCCGGATCATCCGGTGTCTATTTAAAAAGGGTGCATTGTCAGCTCCGTTTATTCTGGTCTGTTAAAGGAGATTCAATGTCAAAAAAAGACGTGGAGATGCAAGACCCCTCAGATTGTTTATAATTCTTTACACTTCCATCATTCGAGTCAGTCGTGGCGGCGTGACCTGCTGAAGAAGGCGTCTGATGGTGTTGTGTTTAGAAGATTGTAGTTTCAAGTCCTGGTCCGGCAGTTTTATGCATTGGGTGAGACCTTTTTTTTCCTGCATCTTCCGAATCCTTTCTACAACTGGCCATTTCAAACCCACAACCTTCAGTTTGTCTAGTATCCTGCATCCACTGCCGAGAGCTGCTCTTCTACTGAAATTAGCTGCAGAATCTGACTCTACATTTCCATCGTAGTCGAATTCCCATTCCCTTAAAGAGTGATGCAAAATAGAAGAAGGATTCACATTAAGTTATATTAAATTTTGCAGCTCACTCGGCCCAATGGGACTGAGTTGGTGTTTCTGCTCCACACGAGCCCCTTCCCACTTACTTTGTCTCATATTATCAACACAAACCTCCCAATCCTTTCTCTCCCATGTGCTTATCTAGTTTCTCCCTAAATGTAACTATGCTAATCTTCCCATCGAGTCCACATGAACAAATTCTATATTCCAACTGTTTTCTGGTAAGGACGTTTCTCCTGAACTGCACTGTGGATTATTGCTGGCTGTCTTTTATTGATGTTTCCTTGTTTTGAATTCCACACAGATATGGCACATCTATCCTAGTTTTACCATATACAACCAATTCGTAATTTTGAAGGCTTCACACAGCCTTCTACCTTTTATACAGACGATCCCCAACCTGTACAAGCTTTTATCACAGTTACAGCCTTTCACTTCTGGGGGCCTTCTTGTAAATCATCGTTGCACCTTCCTCAATGGCTCTATATCTTTATTTACTTACTATGGAGACCAGAATTGTGTGCAGTTATACCATTACATTTCTAATTGATAATATAATCTCATAGGTTCTTTTTTTTTTATCATTGTGCTTTTTTTTTTCAAGGAATGTTTTCTTTTCAATGTTTTAGCAATGCATTCAGTTGGCCAGGAATCAAGCCCTGGCCCCCAACATAACAGAAGAGAATATACTTTATTCGATTTGTTTACCATTTCTGGTTGGCAAAATATAACGAGTGGTGTACCACAGGGGGCCTCACATTTTGCAATTTATATAAATGATTTAGATGAAGGGACGGTTACTAAATTTGCTGATGACTCAACGATCGGTAGGAAATTAAGCTGCAGAGGGGATATAAGGAGGCTACAAATGGATATAAATAGGTTAAGTGATGCGCATTGATCTGGCAAATCGAGTATAATGTGCGAAGATGTAAACTTGTTCTCTACCGCAAAAAGAAGAGAAAATCTGTATACTATTTAAATGGAGAGAGTTTGCAGAACTCTGAGATACAGAGGGTTCTGGGTGTCCCAGCGCATGAATCGCAAAAGATTAGTGTGCAGGTTTAGCAATTAATGAGGAAAGCTACTAGAATGCTATTGTTTATTACGAGGGGAAATTGATACAAAAATAGGGAGGTTATGCTGCAGTTTTGCAGGGAATTGGTGAGACCACATCCGGAATAGTGGGAACAGCATTGGTCTCCTTGTTTAAGGAAGGATGCAAATGCATTGGAAGCAGTTCAGAGAAGGTTTACTCGACGGATACCTGGAACGGGCAGGTTGTTGAGGTTGCATAGCCTAGTCATGTATCCGCTGGAGATTAGAAGAATAAGAGGCGACTTGATTGAAACATATAAGATCCTGAGGGATTTTGATAGGATAGATGTGGAAAAGGTGTTTCCTCTTGTCGGAAAATCTAGAGCTATGGGTCACTTTTTTAAAAATAAAGGGTTGCCCAGTTAAGATAGAGATGAGGAGATTTTTTTCTTCTCTCAGTGGGTCGTGAGTCATTGGACCTCCCTTACTGAAAAGGCGTTGAAAGCAAAGGCTTTGTTTTTTTTTTCAGGCAGAAGCAAATAAATTCTTAATAAGCAAGGTCATCGGGGGTAGACAGGAATGTGGAGTTGAGTATACAATCAGACCAGCCATGATCTTTTTCAATGGCGGAACAGCTTCAAGGGGCCGAGTGGCCTACTCCTGCTCCTAATTGGTATGTTCGTCTGTGCGTCTTAAGGGCATTTGCACCATCGTGATTATTACTTTGTACCAGACTTGCCTTCAATCTACATCTGAAAATAGAGTCCCATGGGAATTCCCATTCCCGCTCCGCTGTCCCACCCAGCAGGAAAACCTCTCACAACTGTAACATAACGTGTTTGAAATCATTTAACTGAGGACATAAAACCAGTAATCTGAACAAATCCCTGTCCCGTTTCCCGCACACTGGGCAGGTTCCCACCTACACTCGCTCAATCTTACATAAAACAGTCGGGGTAACCGGTTGTGGATCAATTTAAAATTGTGTTCAGTCTATTCCGGACACTTAAAATTCGCTCACAGTCTTTTACTCAAGCAAATTGCCGCACCAGCAGGCGCTTTGCATCTCAATTCCCAAAATACCCCATCAAAATCTTGGTTATTTGAGCTTTTTAATTAGATAAACTTATCACCTTTCTCCAGCTGAAAGCTTTGAAACACGGGGAGCATTGTACTTCTACTACCGATTTCTACTGTTATTTCTTCCATCGAATCCTGTGGCATTGTCCTCACAACCTTCCCGGACATGTTGAATTTTGGTACGAATGGGAGATCTGCTCCCAAGGACCTGCGGTCGAAGCAGAGCAAATGGTTAAGCATAAGAGTATGAAAGTAATTGTTAGAAGAGGCGAGGGCACAGTACATTTTCAATGAAATGGAAACAGATCATTAAAGAAGGCCTATTTGTATATTTTCCTGGTGTGAAGATTGAATTTTCGTTGTTTTCTTTTGAAGGGTTCAGTAACGGGAGTAAGATATAAAACAAGCTCTGCCGTTATTCTGATCCGGTTTCGAGTTGCATCGACCGCAGCGCCTAGAATTACACATTATAAGGTCACGGCGCCACAGCTCGACTTGAAATCTTGCTCCGTCGCGTCCAATGTTGATGGGGAAAAAAAGACTTTTTTTTTACGTAAAGAGCATCTCTCCGAAGATGTTGCCGGACATGCTGATTGTTTCGAACATTTTCAACTTTTATTTTAAAATCAATCTTTCCACCTATCAGTTTCTTTCTATCAGCAGAATAAAGCAGACATTATGACAGCGGTGACTCGCACTTCCCGAAGAAAATGGAATTTACAATTTAAATCTAACATGAGCCGCGCTGACGTTCCATTAGATGCTCAATTCTGATACTGGTGACTGGTGAGTGAAAGCTGACTTTCACGTTGTTTACCCTCAAGCGCTTTGCATTAACAAAGAAGGAACTAAAACAGCTTTCTGAACTGTACCCAAGGGTGGAGGTTACCAAGAGGTTGAAATAATGAATTTGTAATAAACTGCACTCTACAAGGACGGTTTTGAAATCCATTCTCATTACTGATGCATTTAAGATTTGGGGTGTGTGTATTGTTTATATCCGGATTAAGCACGCATCTAGGACAAAATGATTGAGAAATTCCTGTTTTGAGCAGCCAGCAGAGATTCAGGCAGATCTGTGTCATGTGCAAGCGGAACACAAGATTTCTGCTCTTTATAGTCATTATCTTCCAGAACATTGCATTCTGCTCTCAACATATTGCGTGCTTGTTCAATATCGAAGAGGTTGAGTTTATTATAACCGTCTTGGCGATTCTTTCAGATTTAATGAATTCCCAACAAATTAAATATCGATAGATCTGCAAAATAGCCATTAACCAGATTAAACATATAGTACACTGCTCGCTATTTTGGCATTTTTTTGCATGCACTCCCGATAGCCGAGAGATTAAGACATGGGATGCAAAATACCGATTATTTAAATCCCGCAGCTTGGGACCCTCAAGACAGTGGATCTGCTCAGTATCGGATTCAAGATAGTTCCTTTGCATTAATCCCCTCCTTCTGGAGATCACTGGCACCGAATCTGATCAGATTTCGGGGCTCCTTGAATTTTATTCACCAGTTCTTACACAGATGGGATTTATCCTAGGATTCTCTGGGAAGCCAGGGAGGAGACTGCAGAGCCGTTGTTGTTGATCTTTAAGTCGTCATTGTCGACAGGAGTAGTGCCGGAGGACTGGAGGATAGCAAATGTTGTCCCCTTGTTCAAGAAGGGGAGTAGAGACAGCCCTGGTAATTATAGACCTGTGAGCCTTACTTCGGTTGTGGGTAAAATGTTGGAAAAGGTTATAAGAGACAGGATTTATAATCATCTTGAAAAGAATAAGTTCATTAGAGATAGTCAGCACGGTTTTGTGACGGGTAGGTCGTGCCTCACAAACCTTATTGAGTTTTTCGAGAAGGTGACCAAACAGGTAGATGAGGGTAAAGCAGTGGATGTGGTGTATATGGATTTCAGTAAGGCGTTTGATAAGGTTCCCCACGGTAGGCTATTGCAGAAAATACGGAAGTATGGGGTTGAAGGTGATTTAGAGCTTTGGATCAGAAATTGGCTAGCTGAAAGAAGACAGAGGGTGGTGGTTGATGGCAAATGTTCATCCTGGAGTTTAGTTACTAGTGGTGTACCGCAAGGTTCTGCTTTGGGGCCACTGCTGTTTGTCATTTTTATAAACGACCTGGATGAGGGTGTAGAAGGGTGGGTTAGTAAATTTGCGGATGACACGAAGGTCGGTGGAGTTGTGGATAGTGTCGAAGGGTGTTGTAGGGTACAGAGGGACATAGATAGGCTGCAGAGCTGGGCTGAGAGATGGCAAATGGAGTTTAATGCGGAGAAGTGTGAGGTGATTCACTTTGGAAGGAGTAACAGCAATGCAGAGTACTGGGCTAATGGGAAGATTCTTGGTAGTGTAGATGAGCAGAGAGATCTTGGTATCCAGGTACATAAATCCCTGAAAGTTGCTACCCAGGTTAATAGGGCTGTTAAGAAGGCATATGGTGTGTTAGCCTTTATTAGTAGGGGGATCGAGTTTCGGAGCCACGGGGTCATGATGCAACTGTACAAAACTCTGGTGAGGCCACACCTGGAGTATTGCGTGCAGTTCTGGTCACCGCATTATAGGAAGGATGTCGAAGCTTTGGAAAGGGTGCAGAGGAGATTTATTAGGATGTTGCCTGGTATGGAAGGAAGGTCTTACGAGGAAAGGCTGAGGGACTTGGGGTTGTTTTCGTTAGAGAGAAGGAGGAGGAGAGGTGACTTAATAGAGACATACAAGATAATCAGAGGGTTAGATAGGGTGGATAGTGAGAGTCTTTTTCCTCGGATGATGATGGCAAACACGAGGGGACATAGCTTTAAGTTGAGGGGTGAAAGATATAGGACAGATGTCAGAGGTAGTTTCTTTACGCAGAGAGTAGTAGGGGCGTGGAACGCCCTGCCTGCAACAGTAGTAGACTCGCCAACTTTAAGGGCATTTAAGTGGTCATTGGATAGACATATGGATGTAAATGGAATAGTGTAGGTCAGATGATCGGCGCAACATCGAGGGCCGAAGGGCCTGTACTGCGCTGTAATATTCTAATTCTAATTCTAATTCTAAAAACTTGATTCTGTAACTGGAAGCACGAATAATATCTCGGGGTCGATTAGATTTGTTGGTGGTTGGTAACAAACAGATGAAAACCTCAGTAAGAAACACGCAGAATCGTGTGAAAATATGGTTGAATAAAGACAACAGCAATGTTTGGAAGGAAATAGGGAAACGAAAGCTAAACCATCCCAGTATGAAAGGCGATGAATAGATTTAAGACCAGTTCCTTTGTGGAATGAGTTACATACACACGGAACCGTTACTCCTAATAGTTACTAATATTCTGCATTTTATTTAAATCACAACCCGAGTACCACAGGTGTAATTTCCTCTGCTGCTAAGCTTTGTTTCAAATATATTAGGACTTTTTGAAGGAAATGTATCGGTAAAATAGCAGGAAATCCGCAATTGTATTACTCAACCGTGAGCACAGAGATTTTAACTCCCGGTGAAGATCCGGGTTTATATTTTCCAAAATAAGATAATAGACAGGAAAAAAAGAATCTCAGCGGGTCTGAGTCGCTGAAGGAGGAGACCATTAAACAGCTGAATTGATGGCGCCGAGTTCGACCATGGAATTCAATAGCATTTGCTCTCTCTTTTCAGTCTAATTCTCTCCTGTATTCCTTTCTTCCTTTCTCTTTTTAATTCCTTCCCTCTTTCCAACAATGTCTCGTTTCTCTCTGTTTCAGATCAATATATTAATTGAATCAAAGTTTTATTTGCGGACTGCTTGCTGATAAATGCTGCATCTTATTGTCTGTTCTCCTGAGTAATCAGCAGCTGTGGCACAAAATCTACACCACGCAGTGGAAAGCTGTGAGTTGCCCATTGGGTGACGCTACAGCAAATTAGAGAGAGAGATAGACAACACTGAAACAGGCCGTTCGGTCCACCGAGTCTGTGCCGACCATCAAGCACCCATTTATACTAATTATCCCATATCTACTACATCCCCACTACATACCTTTCGATACTAGGTGCAACTTATGATAGCCAACTTACCTATCAACCTGCAAGTCGTTGACTGTGGGAGAAAACTGGAGCACCAGGCGAAAATCCAAGCGGTTTTGCAAAGTCTGCACAGGCAGTACCTGAATCGAAACAAAAACAAGAAATGCTGGATTCACTCAGCAGGTCTGGCAGCCTCTGTGGAAACAGAAGCAGAGTTAACGTTTCGGGTCAGTGACCCTTCTTCGGAAGATTCAGTACGTGAATCGAACCCTAGTCATTGAAGCTGCGAGGCTACGGTGCTGACATCTGCGCCGCCCAGACTAACTTGGATGAACCGCTGGGATTCAAAGCCCGAATCGCATGTTTATCAGACAGGCGCTTTCACGAACTAAGCCACGGTGCTGCCGGTAAATCACTCGCCGTCAATTAATTCATTTGGTCTTTCATGAGACCTTTTACTCCAGAAGCAAGGGTAAGAATCCTATCCGCGGGTGAGGAACGGGCTGGACCAATCTGTATCCCAACACAAACAATATTGGATTTATTTACAGCCACACGATACTTAGTTGTGTTAATGGTACAGCGGTGGGTATGAATATGGCTGTAGTTCGTTAAACAGGTATTTGTTACCAGTCCCGAACTGGGTAGGTACGAACCAAACGTTAATATAAAAGCAAAATACTGCGGATGCTGGAAATCTGAAATAAAAACAAGAAATGCTGGAACCACTCAGCAGGTCTGGCAGCATCTGTGGAAAGAGAAGCAGAGTTAACGTTTCGGGTCAGTGGCCCTGCATCGGAACTGACAAATATTAGAAAAGTCACAGGTTATAAGCAAGTGAGGTGGGGGTGGGGCAAGAGATAACAAAGGAGGTCTAGATTGGACCAGGCCACATAGCTGACCGGAGCAAAGGCAAACAATATGTTAATGATGTGTTGAAAGACAAAGTATTAGTACAGATTAGCTGTTAATCACTGAATATTGAACAGCAGCAAGTGCAAACCTGAAAAAAAAACAGTGGGTAAGCAAACTGAACAAACTAAGATGAAATGAACTAAATGCAAAAAAAAAGATTGTAAAAAATATAAAAAAAGAATGTAAAAAAAAGGAAGAAAAAAATAACTAAAAATGAAAGTAAAATGGGGGGCTATCATGCTCTGAAATTATTGAACTCAATGTTCAGTCTGGCAGGCTGTAGTGTGCCTAATCGGTAGATGAGATGCTGTTCCTCGAGCTTGCGTTGATGTTCACTGGAACACTGCAGCAATCCCAGGACAGAGATGTGAGCATGAGAGCAGGGGGGAGTGTTGAAATGGCAAGCAACCGGAAGCTCAGTGTCCTGCTTGTGGACTGAGCAGAGATGTTCCGCAAAGCGGTCACCCAGTCTGCGCTTGGTCTCCCCAATGTAGAGGAGACTACACTGTGAGCAGCGAATACAGTATAATACATTGAAAGAAGTACAAGTAAATCGCTGCTTCACCTGAAAGGAGTGTTTGGGGCCTGGAATAGTGAGGAGAGAGGAGGTAAATGGGCAGGTATTACACCTCCTGCGATTGCAGGGGAAGGTGCCATGGGACGGGGACGAGTTGGTGGGGGTAATGGAGGAGTGGACCAGGGTGTCACGGAGGGAACGATCCCTTCGGAATGCTGACAGGGGAAGGGAGGGGAAGATGCGACTGGTAGTGGCATCACGCTGGAGGTAGCGGAAATGGCGGAGGATGATCGTTTGGATATGGAGGCTGGTGGGGTGAAAAGTGAGGACAAGGGGAACCCTGTCACGGTTCTGGGAGGGAGGGGAAGGGGTGAGGGTAGAGGTGCAGGGAATGGGCCGGACACGGTTGAGGGCCCTGTCAACCACAGTGGGGTGAAATCCTCGGTTGAGGAAAAAGGAGGTCATGTCAGAAGCACCGTCATGGAAGGTAGCATCATCAGAGCAGATGCGTCGGAGACGGAGAAACTGGGAGAATGGAATGGAGTCCTTACAGGAGGTAGGGTGTGAAGAAGTGTAGTCGAGGTAGCTGTGGGAGTCGGTGGGCTTATAATGGATATTAGTAGACAACCTATCCCCAGAGATGGAGACAGAGAAGTCGAGGAAGGGAAGGGAAGTGTCAGAGATGGACCATGTAAAGGTGAGAGAAGGGTGGAAATTGGAAGCAAAGTTGATAAAGTTTCACAGTTCGGGGCGGGAGCAGGAAATGGCACCGATACAGTCATCGATGTACCAGAAAAAGAGTTGGGGGAGGGGGCCTGAGTGGGACTGGAACAAAGAATGCTCGACATATCCCACAAAAAGACAGGCATGACTAGGACCCATGCGGGTACCCATAGCAACACCTTTTACTTGAAGGAAGTGCATGGAGTTGAAGGAGAAGTTGTTCAATGTGAGAATAAGTTCAGCCAGGCGGAGAAGGGCGTTGGTGGATGGGGACTGGTTGGGCCTCTGTTCCAGGAAGAAGCGGAGAGCCCTCAAACCATCCTGGTGGGGGATGGAGGTGTAGAGCGATTGGACGTCCATAGTGAAGAGGAGGCGGTTGGGACCAGGAAACTGGAAATTGTCAAAATGACGTAGGGCATCAGAAGAGTCACAGATGTAGGTGGGAAGAGACTGGACCAGCGGAGAAAAGATAGAGTCTGGATAGGAAGAAATAAGTTCAGTGGGGCAGGAGCAGGCTGACACAATGGGTCTGCTGGGACAGTCCTGTTTGTGGATTTTGGGAAGGAGGTAGAAGCGGGCTGTCCAGGGTTGTGGGACTATGAGGTTGGAAGCTGTAGAGGGAAGATCTCCAGAGGAGCTGAGGTCAGTGACAGTCCTTTGGACGGTGGCTTGATGTTCGGTGGTGGGGTCATGGTCCAGAGGGAGGTAGGAAGAAGTGTCCATGAGTTGGCGTTGAGCTTCTGCAAGATAGAGGTCGGTACGCCATACAACAACAGCACCACTCTTGTCTGCAGGTTTGATGACCATGTCGGGGTTAGACCTGAGAGAACAGAGTGCCTCAGGTTCAGAGGGGGACAGGTTAGAGTGAGTGAGGGGGGCAGAGAAATTGAGATGACCAATGTCTCGCCGACAGTTTTCAATGAAGAGATCAAGAGCGCGTAAGGGTCCAGGGGGAGGGGTCCAGGTAGAGGGAGAATGCTGGAGGCGGGTGAATGGGTCTGCTGGTCGGGGGGAGGACTCCTGGTCAAAGAAGTGAGTCCGGAGGCGGAGGCGATGGAAGAAGAGCTCAACGTCATGCCCAGCACGAAATTCATTGAGGTGGGAGCATAAGGGGATAAAACTGAGACCTTTGCTGAGAACAGAACGCTCAGCATCAGAGAGGGGGAGGTCAGAGGGTATAGTGAATACACGGCAAGGGGTCAGATCAGAAGGGGTGGGGTCAGAGGGAAGTGAAGCGGAGGGAGGATCTGGAGGGGCATTGGTCCCCATCAGCTGCTGGAGCTTGTGTTCCTGAACACCTGAAAGGAAGAAAAACAGTTTTTTGTTAATGCGTCGGATGAGACGAAAGATGAAATGAAACTGCGGCGTAGAACAGCTTTGAGATAAGGTGAGGCAGTGCTGCTGGAGAGAGAGGTCCAGTGTGTGCATGTGGCGGCGCATAGCACTGAGTGTGGATCTCAGGATGCGGCGAGAGTAGCAGTCCGAGGAACGTTGTATTTCTCGGAGATACCAAACGTTGTTGTTCGCCCAGGACTATGTTTATCAGAACATAGTTCAGTTGTCAATTTTTCTCTCGATTTGGAAGCTTAAGGGCATATTTCGAGAGTGAAGCAAAAATATAACGCTTTAAAAGCAGCCAATAGTGATAAGAAAACCGACTCAGATACAATCGCAGCTCTGCATTGCGTGGTCGCGGAGCTTCATGGGGAGCTGACTTCTTTTAACCTTGGTGTAATCACAGGATTGTAGATTCGAGCTTTGCCGTACGACGGCTTGTACAAAGCAGTCCTTAATTTATTCCCTATTAGCTTCAGAATTTGAAGCTCAATTTGCCGTCCATTACATATAGTAATATAAAGAGCTTCAACAATTAGTCAACATGCCATCCTTAAATTATTATCACATTCAGATCTCCACAAAGCCTTATACATGCTCACAAGAATTTCTATTTCAATTACTCTTTCAGGTTAGATCTGCTCCAGTTAAAACACCCGACATTGCTTCTTTGAACGATCAGGAATCTGGTCGCGGTTAATTCGCTTCGTTAATCGCTGCTCCTCCAGAAAGAAGCCGAGTTCATGCAAACTCCATCTCACAATAGACTCCAAGGGGATTCCCATTCTAACTCTTCTGCCTACATTCAGCATGGAAACCTCACATAACTGTGGAACAAAGAGCTGGAAATTATTTAATTGTCGTCATAAGGGCTTTAAAAGGAACAGATTCTCGTCCAGTGTGCTGCACACTGGGGAGGTTCCCGCCTCCATTCACCCCATCTTGAATAAAACAGGCAGGGTAAATATCCGGTTGTGGGCCAATTTAAAATACAATTCAATCCATTCTTGACATGTAAAATAAGCCCACACGCCTAAACTCAGCCAAAAACTCCAGACCGACCGATGTTTTGAATTGTCAGTCACTAAATACACTGTAAAGTGCTCGATTTCTAATTGGCTAAACATGTCATTATTTACCAGCTGAAAGCTCGGAAAGGAGACATAATTTACTTCCTCTGATGATTTCCGCGCTTATTTCTTCCGTCTAACCCTGTACCATTGCTGTGAGAGCCTTGTCGTACATGACACAACGGCAAAATGCTCTGAATGCTGGAAATCTGAAATAAAAGCAGAAAGTGCTGGAAATACTCAGCCCCGCCAGCAGCATCTATGGAGAGAGAAACGGACTTGACGTTTCTGCTCTCTGGCCTTTCATTATTCTTGTTGGCCATGACTGTTGTGGTGCATTTCGAGAATTCCAGACCTGAAATACTTTCGCGGAACTCAAGGTTGCAGACTCTGCAGTTACATTTTAGCCTTGTGTAAATTTAATGGGTGATACTGCAATAAATCACAAAACCAAATTTTGCAAATGTAAGGAATGGAATTATTCAGAAATGCTGGAAACACTCCGCAGGTTTTGCAGAGAAAAACACAGGGTTACCGGTTCAATTCACTCCGCTGTATTCGGAACTATAGTTATGCAGAATTCCGTCAAAATATTGCATGTCCGTTTAATAAAGATGTTGATATGCGAATTACCTTCCAAACGCGGCATTTTTTAACACTGGCATTATTAGTGCGACATTCTAGTTAACAGAGCCAACCAAATCTGCACGTCCCAACGTCAGAAATGTGGTTCGCACTCTGTGCTGTCGTCAAAAAAACATTCAGTTCTGATGAAGGTCATGGAGCTGAAACATTAACTCTATTTCTCTTAACAAAGATGCTGTCAGACTTGCTCAGAATTCTCTGTTTTATTATTTCAGACTTCCAGCATGTGGTTTGCTTTCGCGTGAAGCTGGGAGATATCAGGTGATATTTTGGGTCAAAACTCGACTTATATTTTGACTCACAAAACAGCCATTTCAATGAGCAGAAGTGGTTATTCAATGCGATATTCATTGCGCCACGAAGCGGAGAGCCTGGAAATGTCTTTTAGTTCCCGCACAACCTCTTCCACACCCCCGCTCCTCTTGCCCACTTCACTGTAAAACCTTGGGCACAGATTTATGTGATTGATCTGAGGATTACAGTCAGCTGGGGAAAAAAACAGTATTCAATTAATAAACCCCAATTTCAAAGCCTAAAGTCTGTTCTTTCTGATAGCCTGGGCGAGCTGTCTAAAGTGTTGAATTAAAACTGGAGTTGCCGCTGGGGCGTGTATCGAAATTAATCGCTGCCTTGCCTTGATTTTAGAACCATAGAAAAATTACGACACAGAAGAAGGCCATTCAGCCCTCGTGTCCGTGACGACCAGAATAAAAATAGCTGCGCAATCTAATCCCTCCTTCCATCACCTGGCCCATAGCCTGGCAGGTTGCAGCACTTCAGGTGCACGTCCTTTTAAAAGAATTGAGGGTTTCTGCCTCCACCACCATTGCTGGCAGTGAATTCCAGACACCCACAACCCTCTGGCTGAAAAGGTTTTTCCGCACATCACCTCTAATCCTCATACCAATCACATAAACCTGTGCCCCCTGGTAATTGACCTCTCCGCTAGGGGAAACAGGTATTTCCTGTTACTCTATGTAGGCCCCTCATAATTTTGTACACCTCAATTAAGTCACCCCTCAGCCTCCTCTGTTCTAAGTAAAACAACCCTAGCATATCCAATCTTTCTTCATTGCCGCAAATTTCAAGCCCTGGCAACATTCTTGTAAATCTCCTCTGTACTCTCTCCAGATCAATTATGTCCTTTCTGTAATGTGGAGACCAGAACTGTATGTGATACTCTAGCTTTGGCCTAACCAGCGTTTTATACAGTTGCAGCATTACAGCCCTGCTTTTGTTATCTATACCTCAGCCAATAAAGGAAAGCATTCCATATGCCTTCTTCATCACTTTGTCTACCTGTCCTGCTACTTTCAGGGACCTGTGGAAATGCACTGAAAGTTCTCTCACTTCTTCTATCCCTCTCAATATCTTCCCATTTATTGTGTATTCACTCACTTTATTTGACCTCCCCAAATGCATTACCTCACACTTCTGGATTGAATTCTATCTGCCACTTTTCCGCCCACTCCACCAAACCATTGATATCACTCGAGAGTCTACGGCTATGCACATCACTCTCAACTATGTGGCCAATTATTGTGTCATCAGCAAATTTCCCAATCATGCCTCCCACATTTAAGTAGGCGGTGGCGTACTGGTATTATCACTGGACTAATAACCCAGACCCAGGGTATTTCTCTGGGGCCATGGGTTCGAATCCCACCACAGCAGAAGGTGGAATTTGAATTGAATGAATAAATCTGGAGTTAAAAAGCTAGTCTTATGATGACAATGAAACCATCGTCGATTGTTGTAAAAACCCATCTGGTTCACTAATGTCCTTTAGGGAAGTAAATCTGCTGTCCTTGACTGGTCTGGTCTGGCCTACATGTGACTCCAGACCCACAGCAATGTGTTAACTCTTACATGCCCTCTCTAATGGCCTAGCAAGCCACTCAGTTGTATATAACCGCTACTAAGTCAATAAAAAGGAATGAAACTGGACAGACCACCCCCATCGACCTAGGCACCGGAAATGACAACAGCAAACCCAGCCCTGTCGACCCTGCAAAGTCCTCCTTACTAACATCTGGGGGCGTGTGCCAAAGTTGGGAGAGCTGTCCCACAGACTAGTCAAGCAACAGCCTGACATAGTCATACTTACAGAATCAGACAATGTCCCAGACACTGCCATCACCATCCCTGGGTATGTCCTGTCCCACCGGCAGGACAGACCCACCAGAGGTGGCAGGACAATGGTACACAGTAGGGAGGGAGTTGCCCTGGGAGTCCTCAACATCGACACTGGACACCATGAAGTGTCATGGCATCAGGTCAAACATGGGCAAGGAAACCTCCTACTGATTACCACCTACCGCCCTCCCTCAGCTGATGACTCAGTACTCCTCCATGTTGAACACCACTTGGAGGAAGCACTGAGGGTGGCAAGGGCACAAAATGTACTCTTGGTGGGGGACTTCGATGTCCAACACCAAGAGTGGCTCGGTAGCACCATTACTGACCAAGCTGGCCGAGTCCTAAAGGACATAGCTGCTAGATTGGGTCTGCGGCAGGTGGTGGGGGAACCAACACGAGGGAAAAACATACTTGACCTCGTCCTCAGCAATCTGCCTGTCACAGATGCTTCTGTCCATGACAGTATTGGTAGGAGTGACCACCGCACAGTCTTTGTGGAGACGAAGTCCCGCCTTCACATTGAGGATACCCTCCATCGTGTTGTGTGGCACTATCACCATGCTAAATGGGATAGATTTCGAACAGATCTAGCAATGCAAAACTGGGCATCCATGAGGCGCTGTGGGCCATCAGCAGTGGCATAATTGCACTCAACCACAATCTGTAACCTCATTGCCCGGCATATCCCCCACTCTACCATTACATCAAGCTAGGAGACCAACCCTGGTTCAATGAAGAGTGCAGGAGGGCATGCCAGGAGCAGCACCAGGCATACCTCAAAATGAGGTGTCAACCTGGTGAAGCTACAACACAGAACTATCTGCGTGCCAAACTGCATAAGCAGCATGCGATGGACAGAGCTAAGTGATCCCATAACCAACAGATCAGATCTAAGCTCTGCAGTCCTGCCACATCCAGCCGTGAATGGTGTTGGACAATTAAACAACTAACTGGAGGAGGTGGCTCCACAAATATTCCCATCCTCAATGATGGGGGAGCCCAGCACATCAGTGCGAAAGGTAAGGCTGAAGCATTTGCAACAATCTTCAGCCAGAAGTGCAGAGTGGATGATCCATCTCGGCCTCCTCCTGAAGTCCCCAGCATCACAGATGCCAGACTTCAGCCAATTCGATTCACTCCGCGTGATATGAAGAAACGACTGAAGGCACTGGATACGGCAAAAGCTGTGGGCCCTGGCAATATTCCGGCAATAGTACTGAAGACCTGTGCTCCAGAACTTGCTGCGCCCCCAGCCAAGCTGTTCCAGTATAGCTACAACACTGGCATCTACCCTGCAATGTGGAAAATTGCCCAGGTATGTCCTGTACACAAAAAGCAGGACAAGTCCAAATCCGGCCACTTACCGCCCCATCAGCCTCCTCTCAATCATCAGTAAAATGATGGAAGGTGTAATCAAAAGTGCCATCAATCGGCACTTGCTAAGCAATAACCTGCTCAGTGATGCTCAGTTTGGGTTCTGCCAGGGCCACTCAGCTCCTGACCTCATTACAGCCTTGGTTGAAACATGGACAAAAGAGCTGAACTCAAGAGGTGAGGTGAGAGTGACTGCCCTTGACATCAAGGCAGCATTTGACCGAGTATGGCATCAAGGAGCCCGAGCAAAACTGAGGTCAATGGGAATCATGGAGAAAACCCTCCGCTGGCTGGAGTCATACCTAGGGCAAAGGAAGATGGTTGTGGTTGTTGGAGTTCAATCATCTGAGCTCCAGGACATCACTGCAGGAGTTCCTCAGCGTAGTGTCCTAGCCCCAACCATCTTCAGCTGCTTCATCAATAACCTTCCTTCAATCATAAGGTCAGAAGTGGGGATGTTCGCTGATGATTGCACAATGTTCAGCACCATTCGTGACTCCTCAAATACTGAAGCAGTCCATGTAGAAATGCAGCAAGACCTGGACAATATCCAGGCTTGGGCTGATAAGTGGTAAGTAACATTCGTGCCACACAAGTGCCAGACAATGACCATCTCCAACAAGAGAGAATCTAACCATCTCCCCTTGACATTCAATGGCATTACAATAGCTGTTTCCCCCACTATCAACATCCTAGGGGCTACCATTGACCAGAAACTGAACTGGAGTAGCCATATAAATACCGTAACTACAAGAGCAGGTCAGAGGCTAGGAATCTTGAGGCGAGTAACTCACCTCCTGACTCCCCAAAGCCTGTCCACCATCTACAAGGCACAGGTCAGGAGTGTGATGGAATACTCTCCACTTGCCTGGATGGGTGCAGCTCCAACAACACTCAAGAAGCTCGACACCATCCAGGACAAAGCAGTCCGCTTGATTGGCACCCCATCTACAAACATTCACTCCCTCCATCACCGATGCACAGTGGCAGTAGTGTTTACCATCTACAAGAAGCACTGCAGCAATGCATCAAGGCTCCTTAGACAGCACCTTCCAAACCCACGACCTCTACCAACGAGAAGGAAAAGGGCAGCAGATACATGGGAACACCACCACCTGCAAGGTCCCCTCCAAGTCACACACCATCCTGACTTGGAACTATTTCTCCATTCCTTCACTGTCGCTGGGTCAAAATCCTGGAACTCCCTTCCAAACAGCACCGTGGGTATACCTACCCCAAATGGACTGCAGCGGTTCAAGAAGGCAGCTCACCATCACCTTCACAAGGGCAATTAGGGATGGGCAATAAATGCTGGCCTGGACAATGTCGCCCACATCCCCTGAATGAATAAATAATTTAAAAAGTCCAAATCGTTAATATATAGCATAAACAGTAAGGAACCCAACACTGTGGAAAACCACTGGAAACAGCTTTCCATTCGCAAAAACAACCATTGACTACTACACTTTGCTTCTTGTGCCTGAGCCAATTCTGGATCCAACCTGCCACATTCCCCTGCATCCGATGGGCTTTAATTTTACGGACCAGTCTGCCATGGGGACCTTGTCAAATGCCTTACTAAAGTCCATGTGGACCACATCTGCAGCACTAGCCTCATCAATCCTCTTTGTTACTTCCTCAAAAAACTAGTTTAAGTTAGTAAGACATGACCTTCTCCTAACAAATCCATGCTGACTATGCCTGATTAATCCATGCCTTTCTAAGGCACCGTTTATTCTGTCCTTCAGAAATGATTCTAACAAATTACCCTCCACCGAGGTCAGACTGACTGGCCTATAACTATTTGACCAATACCTCTCACCCTTATTGAACAATGGCACAACGTTTGCAGACTTCCCATCGTCTGGTACCTTGCCTGTGTCTAGTGAGGATTTGAAGATGACCCTGAGCACATCTGCTATTTCCTCCCGGGCTTCCTTTAACAACCTGGTATGAAATCCATCCAGCCCTGGCGATTTATCCACTTTCAAGGATGTCAGACTCTCTCTCTCTCATTATGCTTATCGTATATGATATTTCTCACTTCTCTTTAACTACAATGTCTGCATCAACCCTCTCCTTTGTGAAGACAGAGACAAAAAAAAGCTCATTAAGAACCCTGCCCACATCTTCTGCGTCCATATATAAGTTCCTTTGTACATCTCTGATACCCTTTCCTTAATTATCCTCTTGCTCTTAATGTACTGATAAACATATTTGGGTTTTCCTTGATTTTACCTGCCAATAGTTTTTCATGTCCTCTTTGCTTTTCTAATTCCCTTGTTTTTACTCCACCCCTGCACTTTCTTTACGCCGCTAGGCTTTCTAAAGTAAGAAGATTTTTGTGATCGTCATTAGCTTTCTTTTTTCTGCTTTAACTTACCCTGTAAATTTCTAGATAACCAGGGGTTTCTCGATTTGGTAGTACAACCTTTTATCTTTATGGGAACATGCCTACACCGTGCCTGTACTATCTCAGTTTCATAAAATTTATCTTGCCCCAATTTAAAACTTTTACTCCCCTTTTAGCTTTGCCCTTTTCCATGATTATGCTAAAACTAACTGTACTGTGGTCACTATCTCCAAAATGGTAACCCACTATCACTTCATCCACTTCCCCATCTTCATTATCAAAGACTAAATCTAGAATTGCCCCCTACCCCCGCACCCACCCCTGTAGTTGGGCTTGATACGTTCTGGCTAAAAAAAAGTTCTCTCGAATGCAGTTTAAGAATTTTGTCCCCTCTGTGCCCATTACACTGTCCACATCCAAGTTGATATTGGGGTACATGAAATCCCCAACTATTATTGCCCTATAGTTTTTGCACTCAGAAGTTTACCTGCATATCTGTTCTTCTATCTCCCTCTCACTATTTGATCGTCCATAGTACACTTCTAGTAGTGTGACTACCCCTTTCTTATTTCTGATCTCCACCCCTGTGGCCTCGTTTGATGATTCATTTAGCATATGAACCCTCCTCAAAGCTGTTAACTAATTCCTTAACAAATAATGCTCCCCCCACCACACCCTCCCCCCCCCCCCCCCCCCCACCCCCCACCCTCCGTTTTTATCTCCCTCTCTAGCCCGCCGGGAAACTCCATATCCAAGCATATTGAGCTGCCATTTTTGCCCCTCTTAAAGCCAAATTTCCATGATAATAATGATATCATGTTGCCATGTGTCTATCTGTGCCCTCAGCTCATCGGATTTATTTACTATGCTCCTTGCATTTAAATAAATACCCTTCAGCACTGCCAAATTCCAGTGGTATACAGACGGGACAGAGTTGCCCCAAGAGTCCTCAACATAGACTCCAGATCTATGAAATCTCATGGCATCAGGTCAACCATGGGCAAGGAAACCTGCTGATTACCACCAGCTTCCCTCCCTCAGCTGATAAATCAGTACTCCTCCGTGTTGAACAGCACTTGGAGGAAGCACTGAGGGTGACATGGGCACAGATTATAGGCTGGGTGAGGGACTTCAATGTAACTCACCAAGGGTGGTTCAGTAGCACTATTACCGACAGAGTTGGCTGAGCTGGACTGGGCCTGTAGCAGGTGATCAGGGGAACAACAAGTGGGAAAAATGTACTTGACCTCATCCTCACCAATCTGCCAACTGCAGATGGATCTGTCCATGACAGTATTGGTGGGAGTGACCACTACAGTCCTTGTGGAGACAAGATCTCATCTTTACATTGAGGGTACTCTCCATCGTGTTGTGTGGCATGACCAGTGTGCGAAATGGGATAGATTTCAAACAGATCTAGCAATGCAAAGCTGGGTATCCATGAGGCACAGTGGACCATCAGCGGCAGAATTGTATTCCACCACAATCTGTAACCTCAGGGCCCGGCATATCCCTCACTCTAGGATTATCATCAAGCCGAGGGAGCAACCCTGGATCATTGAAGAGTGCAGGAGGGCATGCCAGGAGCATCACCAGGTATATCTCAAAAATGAAGAGTCAACCTGGTGAAGCCACAAATCAGGACTACTTGCATGACAACAGCGTAAGCAGCATGTGATAGACAGAGCTCAGTGATCTCATAACCAACGGATCAGATCAAAACTCTGCAGTCCTGCCACACCCAGTTGTCAATGGTGGTGGATAATTAAACAACTAACTGGAAGAGGTGACTCCACAAATATCCCCATCTTCGATGATGTGTAGTCCAACACATCAGTACAAAAGATAAGGCTGATGCATTTGCAACAATCTTCAGCCCGAAGTGCAGTGTGGATGATCCATCTCGGTCTCTTTCTGAAAGATGCTAGTCTTCAGCCAATTTGATTCACTCGATGTGATATCAAAAACCAATTGAAGGGATTGGATACTGCAAAGACTATAGGTCCTGACAACATTCTGGCCATAATACTGAAGACCTGTGCTGCCGAAATTGCTGTGCCCGAGCCAAGCTGTTCCAGTACAGCTACAACACCGACATCTACCCGGCAATGTGGAAAAATGCCCAGGAATGTCCTGTACACAAAAAGAAGGACAAGTCCAACATGGCTAATTACCGCCCAATTGGTCGAATCTCAATTATCAGTAAACTGATGGAGGGTGTCAGAAACAGTGCCATCAAGAGGCACTTGCTTAGAATAACCTGCTCAGTGATGCTGAGTTTGGGTTCCACCAGGACCACTCAGATCCTGACATCATTAACACCACCTGAAAGTTCCCCTCCAAGCCACATTCCATCCTGACCTGGTATTAGATTAGATTAGATTAGAGATACAGCACTGAAACAGGCCCTTCGGCCCACCGAGTCTGTGCCGAACATCAACCACCCATTTATGCTAATCCTACACTAATCCCATATTCCTACCAAACATCCCCACCTGTCCCTATATTTCCCTACCACCTATCTATACTAGTGACAATTTATAATGGCCAATTTACCTATCAACCTGCAAGTCTTTTGGCTTGTGGGAGGAAACCGGAGCACCCGGAGAAAACCCACGCAGACACAGGGAGAACTTGCAAACTCCACACAGGCAGTAGCCGGAATCGAACCCGGGTCCCTGGAGCTGTGAGGCTGCGGTGTGAACCACTGCGCCACTGTGCCGCCCTTACATCATCCAACATGGACAAAAGATCTGAACTCAAGAGATGAGAAGAGAGTGATTGCCCTTGACATCAAGGAAGCATTTGACCGAGCGTGGCATCAAGGAGCCCGAGTAAAATTGGAACCAATGGCAATCAGGAGGAAAATTCTCCGTTGGTTTGGGTCATACCTATCACAGAGGAAGATGGTTGTGGTTGTTGGAGGTCAATCATCTCAGCTCCAGGACATTCACTGTAGCCGTTCCTCAAGATAGTGCCCAAGGCCCAATCATCTTCAGCTGCTTCATCAGTGACCTTCCTTCAATCATAATGTTAGAGGTGGGGAGATTCACTGATGATTGCACAATGTTCAGCACCAAGTGCCAGTCACTGACCATCTCCAACAAGAGAAAATCTAACCATCTCCTCTTGACATACAATGGCATTACGATCACTGAATCCCCCACTATCAACATGTTGGCGGCTACCATTGACTAGAAACTGAACTGGAGTAGCCATATAAATGCCGTGGCTACAAGAGCATGTCAGCGGTTAGGAATCCTGTGGCGAGTAACTCATCTCCTGACTCCCCAAAGCCTGTCCACCATCTTCAAGGCATAAGTCAGGACTTTGATGGAATACTCTCCACTTGCCTGGATAGGTGCAGCTCCAACAACACTCAAGAAGCTTGACACCATCCAGGACAAAGCAGCCTGCTTGACTGGCATCCCATCCACAAACGCTCACTCCCCCACCACCGACACACAGTCGCAGCAGTGTATATCATCTACAAGCTGCACTGCAGTAATGCATCAAGTCTCCTCGGACAGCACCTGAAACCCACGACCTCCACCACCGAGAAGAACAAAGGGAGCAGTTGCATGGGAACACCGCCACCTGAAAGTACCCCTCCAAGCCACACTCCATCCTGACCTGGAACTAAATCACCATTCATTCACTGTCACTGTGTCAAAATGCTGGAACTCCCTTCCTAACAGCACTGTGGGTGTACCTGCACCACATGGACTGCAGCAGTTCAAGAAGGCAGCTCAGCATCAACTTCTCAAGGGCAATTTGGGATGGGCAATAAATGCTGGCCAAGCCAGCGATGCCAAAAAAATCCCATGATTAAATTTTTAAAATATTCAAATGAGGGCTGTGCCTACATTGGCATTCCACTGAGGGGAAGGATGAAGACAGCAGCTCACAATTAATGTATGATGGAATAATCACATTTGCTTAAAGAAGGTTAATTTCTTGAACAAAGCAATTTATTTGATTCCACACATGTCTAATTTCAGTCACCACTGAAACTCCCAGGGTCTCTACGTGGTTTTCTCTATATGTTTATGAGTGCTTTAACAAGGTGTGAACACATTGCCAGCAGCTGCGCCTGAGGCAGGCTGCTGATCAGACTGTCACTTGACCTGTGATGATAGTGGTGGCCGTCCTCTAACTGCCTGAGGCCTGGAGGTCTCCAGCACAGGACTCTCTTCAGGCATCATGGCGACTGGAGCTGGCATCACTGGCAGAGGGACATAGGAGCCCCTGTCCACACTCACAGTGCCCTGAGGGGAGCCCCTAGCTGTGGACGTGAGCCTCTCCTCCTCCCTTTCAAGGCTCACTTGAACCTCCCTGCTGACCAGAATTGAACGAGGAGTTGGAGAAGTCTCCTGGCACCTGGTCCTTCTCTCACCTTGCCAGTACTGCATAGAGCTAATGGCCAAGGCGATGGTGTGCAGGTCTCTGTGCACCTCTTCATGAGTGTTGCCAACCTCTCAATGGAGGAAGCAATACTCTCACATTCTGGAGACATGGCAGCACTCATGGCATGGATGGACTCCTCCATCCTCCACTCATAGCTGCACACTGCCTCTTGCAGCTCTGTCAGATGTTACCTTAACTCATTCTGCAGCTCCAACATGCTCTTTGCTGTCGATACCAGAGGCTCGTCTTTAGGTGAATAGATGAATTAGGAGCAGAAGTAGTCCATTCGGCCCCTCTAGCCTTTTCCGCCATTCGATAAAATCATGGCTGAACTGTTTGTGTGTCGAATTCCACAATCCCATTTACCCCAGATAACCTGTGATTCTCTTGCCTAACAAGAATCTATCCACCCCGCCTTAAAATTATTCAAGACCCCGTCTCCCGCACCTTCTGAGACAGAGAGTTCCAAAGTCGCACAACCCTCTGAGAGAGAAAAACTGCTCTGGATCGCTGCACTAAAATTTTAAAACAGTGCCCCCTAGTTCTGGACGCCCCCACAAGAGGAAACATCCTTTTCACATCCACCTTGTCAGGACCATTCAGGATCGTATATGTTTCAATCAAGTCTCCGCTCACTCTTCTAAGCTCCTGTGCTAATAAGCCCAGTCTGTCTAATATTTCCTCATAAGACAACATGCTCTTTGCAGGTATCAATCTAATAAACCTCCACTGAAACACCTCCAACACATTCACATTCTTCCTTCAATAAGGAGACCAAAACTGCACACAGTATTTGAGATATGGTCTCACCAATGCCCTCCATAACTGACGTATGACATCCATATTTTTAGTCTCAATTCCTCTCATAATAAAGGATAGCATTCCATTAGCCTTCTTTATTACTTGCTGTACCTGCATACTAACCTTTTGTGACTCATGCAAGAGAACATCTAGATCCCTCTGCACCTCGGAATTCTGCAGTCAAAACCTATTTAAGTAATACTGCACTTTTTTTATTTTTCCTGCCAAAGTGAAGAACTTCACATTTTCCCACATTATACTCCATCTACCACAATTTTGCCTGCTCACACAACCTATCTATATCGGTCTGCAAACTCATGTCCTCTTCGCAACATACTTTCCCAGCTATCTGTGTGTCAGCCTGGGACTCAGCAAGGGCCTGGCCACCCAAGGTCCTCTGACTTTCTGAGGCTTCAGCTGTCTCAGCCTCAGCCAGGTGCTCGAGCATGTGTGCAGTACTATCACCAGATTGTGACCCTGATTCTGCAGCCAACCCATTGAGGTGTAAGTATCTGCGCTGGTGGAAGATGCTGGAGCATCATGGGATGGTGCAACCTCTGAGAACTCCTCCTCCTCAGTGGTTATTGGCTGTCCCACTTCAGGTTGAGTCTTCTGCTGATGTCGATTTGTATGAGAGAACAGAAACATGAGTGTGTTAAGCTGTGCAGATCTCGTCATGCCAATTATACACAATGTGGATTTCCAGAAGTGAACAGTATGTCATTGGAAGCCAATCCTCACTCTTGCATAGAGACTCCATCTCTTTATCTGATCTGGAGCTGCCTCCTTGGGTCCCGACTAATTATAATGCTTCTTCCTCTGCTGTCAAGAAATGTCAAAGATCTGGGATACCTCCACCAATCCAGGATGTCTCCACCCTGTTCTGGGCCTTCTTGTCCTGAAGTTAAGCATGAAATACTGCTTAAAAGCAATAACTATTAAAATCCTCACATTACAGTGGTAACCCACTTAACAGCCTTCGACATTAAAAATTGCGTATTGATTTCTGATCTATTGTCTGTTCCAATCCTGTGGAGGAGTTTCTTCTGTAAACATTGAAGGGGCTGTTGCTTCAACATTGTCTGTGGTTAAAATTGAAGAAACTTTATTATTTCAATTAAGAATTCACATTGAGAAAACACAGGAATTACTTTCTACTTAACTGTTAGCAATGAGTAGAGAACAAATAAGATGATTGGTCACATATAGCTATTCACATTATACTATCTGTTTCACTGTCTTACCAGGAATACCGATGGCTGCAAGAACAGGGTAGTAAATTAGTTCTATTTGGTAAATCACAGGATAGCCCATTTATCATGTGCAACATCAATTTCACTTGTGCCAAGCATAAGATCCTGACCAAGCGAATTTCAAGATTTAATCAGAGGCACCCTTATTAATATCACAAAGGAGTCTCCATGGAGGCAGTTACCTGGGGACTATGAGCAGGATATTAGTTACATTCCACTGAACAAACTAATTTAATGAATTGCTTTTACTACAAGGATTTGGGTGTAACATAAATTCAGTAGAGGGCATGGCAAACAAAATAACATTTTACTTCTTTGAAATTTCTTCAGAAAGTTAATTTCAATTTCTTGTGCTATGAAAAGTAAAAATAAGCCCTTTGAATTATCACATTTAGTATGAAACAGGTGTTTTGCAAGCAGGGTTTGAAACTGCGTGGATAAGGGACATTAAAACGAATGTCCCAAACTCTTAACCAGTCAGCTATCACGTCTTCACAATTGCAGCTTTCAACGAGTTAAATTCTCATTTGAAAGCAAAGTACTGTGGATATTGCAAATATTCCGCAGATGAAGCAGCATCTGTAGGACAGATACAAAGTTAATGTTTCCTGTCGATGATCTTACATTATAAGCTAAGTTCTCATATCACTACACTCCACTGTATGTTTCATCTTGATAATGAAGCTTCAGCTGCTTTTGTGATATTCAATTTGCTGCAAGTTGCTCAAATTGAAAAGAGTCGCAGTGATTATTGCAATAATCTAAAGCTTCTGATAATTAATGGTAATATAAGCTGTTGAAAACTGTTTTGGATATTCTGCAGGATAATAAAGAGAAGGAATGTTGTGTTCTGATCCCACATAGAATCACAGAATCACAGAATGACACAGACCAGCCTCAGCCTCTGTTCTCACCCACCAGCTACTCAAATTTTGGCTGGAATTTAATTTTGCACACCAGGACAGGAGTTCGGGGCACAATCACATGTGAGGGTGAGAGGGAGGAGTGCCTGTGGCCTACCCATCCCAGTTATATTTTACCAGTTTCAGGGGAGGTGGCTAACAGCCCACGCACCCTAGGTCAATTGAGGCCCTTAAGTGGCCGATTCATTGCGTCTCACTCCAGGGCCTCTTCCCATTACCGCCTGTAATTTACCAGTGGCAGACAGGCACATTAACACCTGAGCAGGCTGCCTGGTAATATCTGGTGACCTCTTGCAGGCTGTGGGGGGGCCCTCCTGATCAGTCTATCTGTGCCCCATGGAGGGTCCCACAGCAGCACGGGCCTCCCAGATAAAACTAACCACTGCCCTGCTCTCTAACCCCCCCTGCCCTTGTTGGGGCCTATCCAATTGTCCCCGACGAGGCATGACTCCCCCCCTAACTTACCTCTTGGAAGGGCGACATCCATTGTTCCTCTTTTTGCTGCGTGCACATCCAGCAGTGGCTACTTCTCCTGCGACTGAAGAGCTGTTGGCCCTCTGATTACCCAGCAGCTCCTGGAGGTGGGACACCCTGCCTCCAAGGGTGGAAACACCAACCGAGGCTATTTAAGGACCTGGGCCACTTAAAATTACAGCGTGGCTTCCAGGACCAACAGAGGTGGGCTTGCCCCTGACTTCTCAGCCAGCGAATGGGGTCACTGCCTCATGCATGTTAAATAATGTTATAATTGAACCCTGCCAAGGTAGTTGGAGTTCTCCTGTGGTACTGAAGACATAACCAGACGGTTCTTAAAGATTCTGCATTGATTGCCGAAAGGTTAATCTGTTAACTAAGATGGTCTCCTATCAATTACAGAGGCTAGAGGATTGTACTGCTGGTGAAGGGCCTTTGTTAGCAAGAGCTATTTGCTTAAAGGATATTGGCAAGTTCCCTTAACCAACCAAGACAAAGAAATTTATTCTTTGTGACAGCAGATGGTCTGTTCCAATGTAATGCCATGTCATTTAGTATGAAAAATGCACCAGCTCAATTTCAAAGCTTAACCAATCAAGTGATTGCTGGGTTGTGTAATTGTGTTGTGTACATCGATGACCTTTTGGTGTACAGCAAGACTTGGAGCGATCATATCAGACATTTGAGCTCTCCATTTGAGAGGCTGGCCAAAGCTAACATTGTCATAAACCTGGCAGACGCAAGTTTTCCAAGGCCAAGATCACTTATTTAAGACATATCATGCATCAAGGTCAAGTGTTACTGCAAGAGACCAAAGTTCAGGCAACAATAGATTTTCCTGTACGCAAGGTAAAGAAAGAAGTGTTACTATTTCTGGGTATATGTGTGTTCTACAAGAATTTTGTCCCTGATTCCGACATAGTTATCACTCCATTGACAAATTTGTTAAAGGAATAATTGAAGTCTGAATAGTCAGATTCATACCAAACAACATTTGAGAAGTCAAAGGCCATTTTGATAAAGAGTCAGTTCTTGCAGCTCTGGATGTCAGTAAAACATTAAAGGGGGCTATCGACACCAGTGATATAGGGGTGCTGCTCCAAGATGATAAAGCTGGTATGGAAAAGCCCATTAGCAACTTTTCCAGGAAGCATAATAAACATAAAAGAAAGTTCTCTGACATCAAGAAAGAGGCTTTAGTCTTGCACTGGCTCTTCAACAGTTTGAAGTACATGTACCAATAGTCGGGGGAAGTGCTAGTTTATACAGACCACAACCCATTTGTGTTTCTACAAGAAGTTCAAAACATAGATCCCCATGTTGTTTCACTAGAATTTGATGTTACAGCCATTTACACTAAAGATTGTGCATGTTAGAGTCATATAGTCATAGAGTTACACTGCACAGAAACAGGCCCTTCGACCCATCGTGTCTGTGCCGGCCATCAAGCACCTAACTATTCTAATCCCATTTTCCAGCACTTGGCCCATAGCCTTGTACGCTATGACGTTTCAAGTGCTGATCTAAATACTTCTTCAATGTTGTGAGGGTCCCTGCCTCTACCACCCCTTCAGGAAATGAAAAGCATTGTAAATGATGATGCTCCATCCAGAGTCTAACAAAGGGGTAGAAGAGAGAAGGAAGGCTCTGAGTTATGATATTTCCACATTCTCTGGACTAATGCTTTGATTTTTAACACAACTATTATCGCTCCCTTTGCCTTTGTTCCCTGACATCTTTGTCATTTACTCTCTCCTGCCCTCTGCCCTATCACACACCTTCCCTTTTGTTCTACCCCCATTCCCCTTTTCACTTGCTCAAAGCCTATTACTTTTCTAACCTTGAACAGTTCTGCTGAAAGTTCACAGACCTGAAAAGTCAACTCTGTTTCTCTCTCCACAGATGCTGCCAGATCTGTTGCGAATTTCCAGCACTTTCTGTTTTTCAGATTTCCAGCATCTGCAGTATTTTGTTTTTACTCGCATTATTTTACACATCAACTCCTTTTAAGGGGATATTCCTGTGGTGGAGTGAAATGTTGACCAGATTGTCATCAGGCACATAGACACAAAACTTTTCCAACATTCATTTTCAAGTTCCGATTGCCTCATTCAACTACCCCGAAGGATAGTGAGTGATAACTCACGTCTAGCTTTTGAATGACTTCCATCAATTTCAATAATTCAGCAAAGATTTGCTCTGTAAAATGGGGCCTCGGTTCACTATCCATTTGAAAATGTATTTCCTACCCGCACAACACCTCACACCATAAGACTTGGTTTGTTGCCATAGTTGTGCTGGTTTTACAGGGGAATGCCTCCATACATTTGTTAAATGTGTCCACAATGAGCAGACAATCCTGTAATGCTGACGGTTCCCCAGGTGGTGCATAGCAGAGTGTGAATATCATGGGCACTTATTGGATCAAATATTCACATGTTGTTCGGTAGTTTCGATTAATGTCATGACTCGGGTTGCCATCTCAGTATATTGTGTGGAATGGAGGATAAATCGATACTGAAGAACATGGTTGGGGAGAATAACAGAAAACCCAGTCATGGACATCCCGTTCATATGGAATGATGAGCTTTGGATGTAAATATCAGGAAGTGTTTTGATTGCAGACTTCCGGACTGGATATGCCGTGAAGTTAAGGAGAGGGAGCGGGTTTTCATGCGGCTCTCCCTCATACTGCATCATTTGAGGTTACAGAGTGGTGTGTTTTGGAGTAATGTCCAAGTGACTCTCCATTAGCGGCAATGTCCAATGGTTTATTCGAGCAGGAGAGACTGACCTGTCCCCGGATCTCAGTAGTAAATTCAGTGAACAGTGAGATAACTATAAGGTGAACTCTGCAAGTCTGTGATAAATGTGAAATGTTTTACTTCCCAGAAGGTGGTGAACAAATGCCGTTCACAGAGCTCATGGGTTTTTTCAACTTTAGTGAGTATTTGTGACGCAATTGTCAACAGGTTACCCTGGACATCCTGAGAGAGACCTGCAGCCAGACTTTGGTCAGTTCCCCCTCCTTTCAGGTGGAAAGACTGCCTCAGGTCGAGGGCTATTTGAGATGTCGCCTGCATTCCTGCCTGCTTGAGGGACAGGACAGTGTCAGTATACCCTGGTGTTCAGTCGGACTATACATTGTCTTCCGTCCCTCCCAGTAAATCATCTGGAGGTTTTTTTAATCTAATTCGGCAGACCGCAGGATAAACATTTTCTGACAACCGACTGGTCTGAGAAATGATCACAAACAGTTTTAGAAGTGGGATGTGGTAATGTTTATATAGTCTGAACATTTAGAATATCAGGTTCCTGAACAGTAACTGACACTGACACTCTCCATAAGGTGACACGTTGCTGCTGTATCAACAGGGCCTTGCGGAGATTGGGTTTGAATCCTGTTTCTGCAATAACTGTCGGAGATCTTCTAAAGCAGGACATGTTCTTCCTTAGTGCTGGGAACCAACAGTAAATCATTCACATATTGTATCAAGCATTGTGGTTGTAAAAAGGCTTTAATAGCAGCGGCCATATGTTTCTGGAATAACGTCATCACATTCTGAAAGTCTTGTGGGAGTCACATCCACATATAACTCTGATCCTCAAATGTAAAGGCAAATTTATTCTGGTCTTCCCGTCGAACGGGGATGCTCCAGGAACCATCAGCAACTTCCAATGTGGAAAAACACTGAGTCATTGGGACTTGGGACAGGATGGTTTGAGTTTCTCGCACCACTGGAGCACATGCTGGTGTGACAGAATTCAACTTCCGATAATCATTGGTCAGGTGCCAGCTGCCATCAGGCTTTTTAATTGGTCAGATTGGTGAATTTGTGGTGAACATGCCTTTTCTAATAACATGCTGCTATAATAGAGATCGTATCATTGCGTGTACATGGGTGACTGTCTTTCAGAATATTGTTCTGTTCAGTGAAGGAATGTAGGGGCTCATTTATTGCCTCTTCATTGTAGAAGAGTCACAGTCATGAGTTAATTTAGCAACAAACTTGTTATAAATTTGAGCGAGTGCGTCAATCACTTTTTGCCTTTTTAATCGCAATTACAGAATGAGTATCTGAAATTTCTCGGCAGATCCCCCCCTCCCCCCCATCCCCCACCCCGACTGCCCTCCTCCCCCCACCCCCCATCCCCCACCCTGACTGCCCCCCCCCCCCCACACCCCCACCCTCCACCCTGACTGCACCCACTCCCCCCACCCCCCAACCGCCAAATCACAGGTATTGATTTACGGAATCTATCAGGAGACTGCATTGTCCTGACACATTGGCTCCTAAAATCCCCCTCCCGGCTGGAGTGTGCAGAATTACCATGGATCACACTTCACACAGCACAGAGTCTATCAGTATCCAGAAATCATGAACCTCCACCGCTATCTGGGAGAATCTCTCAAAGTTGGATATATGGATGATGGTCAAAGACGACCTCATGTTAAAAAGCATGGTCTGCTGTTAGGCCCCATTAATGACGTTGAATTGCCGAGTGGATGATCCATCTTGGCCTCCTGCTGGGGTCCCAGGCATCGTAGTGGTCAGTCTTCAGAAAATTTGATTCACTCCACGTAATATCAAGAATGGGCTGAAAGGACTTGATACAGCAAAGGCTATGGACCCCGAATGTATCCCAGCTGTAATACTGAAGGCTGTAATAAGGGCTGGAACTGAATAGCCCTGCCGAAACCCAAACTCAGCATCAGTGATCAGTTTAGTGATGAATAAGTGCTGCTTGAGAGCACTGCTCCAGAGCTCACTGCACTCAGAGTCAAACTGTTGCATTACAGCTACAACACTGGAAGTCTACCCGACAATGTGGAAAATTGCCCAGGTATATCCTGTCCACGAATTACAGGACACATCCAATTCATTCAATTGCTGCCCCTTGATTTTACTCTCAATAATCAGCAAAATGATGGAAAATGTCATTGACAGTACTCTCAAGCAGCACTTATTCATCACGAAACTGATCACTGATGCTGAGTTTGTGTTCCAGCAGGGCAATTCAGTTCCAGACCGTATTGCAGCCTTAGTTCAGCCATGGAGAAAAGAGCTGAATTCCAGAGCTGAAGTGAGAGTAACAGTCCTTGACATCAAGGGAGCAATTGACTAAGTGTAGCATCAAGGAGCCCTCGCAAAACTGAAGTCAGTGGGAATCAGGGACAAAACTGCCCACTGGTTGGAGTCATATCTAGTACAAAGGAAGATGGTTGTGGTTGTTGGAGGCCAATCATCTCAGCTTCATCACTGCAGCAGTTCCTCAGGGTAGTGTCCTAGGCCCAAACATCTTCAGCTGCTTCATAAATGATCTTCCCTCAATCATATGGTCTGAAGTGGGGATATTTGTTGATGATTGTACAGTGTTCAGTAACATTCACAACTCCTCACATGTTACTGCCCGTCTGTAACCAACTCCCTTTGACATTCAATGTCATTGCCATCACTGAATCCTCACCATCAACATCCTGGGGGTTACCTTTGACCATAAATTTCACTGGATCAATCATATAAATACTATCGCTACAATAGCAGGTTTGAGGCTGGAAGTTCTGTGGTGAGTAACTCACCTCTTCTCTCCCCAATGCCTGTCCGCCATCTACAAGGCACAAGTCAGGAGTGTGATGGAATACTCTCCACTTTCCTGGAAGGGTGCAGCTCCAATGACACTTAAGAAGCTCGAAGCCATCCAGGGCAAAGTAGCCTGCTTGTCTGGCATCTTATCCACCACCTTCAACATTCACTCCCTTCGCCACTAATGCACAGTGGCAGCAGTGTGTACCATCCACAAGATGCACTGCAGCAACTTGCCAAGTTTCCTTCGGCAGCACCTTCCAAAACTGCGACCTTTACCAGCTAGAAAGGCAAGGGCAGCAGATGCACAGGAACACCACCACCTGCAAGTTCCCCTCCAAGACACATACCATCCTGACTTAGAACTATGTCATTGTTGTTCGGTCAAAATCCTGGAACTCCCTTCCTAACAACACTGTTAGTGTACGTCCACCCAATGACTGCAATGGTTTAAGAAGGCAGTTCTCCACCACCTGCTCAATGGCAATTAGAGATGGGTAATAAATGCTGGCCTAGCCAGCAACGCCCACATCCCATGAACAAAGAAAAATATCTTCTCCAATTTACTTTCATAATTGAAGTTCCTCATCCCCTGAAGAATTCTCTTGAATCTTTTCTGTACTCTCGCCAATGCTTTCAAATCCTTCCTCCAGTGCGGCACCCTAACTGGCTGCAACACTACACGTGAGGCTGAACTCGCGTCTTTAACAAGTTCAGCCATTATGTGGTCAGTCTTGCAAGTGGTTGGAGGAATCATCCACACATGTATATCCAGGGCACTCTCGATGGGGTCCTTCATGACAGGATGGGAATCAAAATGAATAAGAGGCACTTGACACTAATGAGGGTCGCCCTCATAAGTCAATAACTGTGGTAATAATGTCTTTTTTGCTGTATTAAAATTCCCCTGGCTCTTTAAATCAGTTCATTTTAGCCCTATCTAAAAGTTAACAGTTAGTTTAGTGTATGTTACCTGGGCCCACTGCCCTCCCCCAGCCACACCTGCTCTTTGTTTTCTCAATGAAATTGATCCGGATGAAACTGACGAGCACAGCTGTCGATACTTCAATCTCCGATCCTGCTGTCTTCACAGTCCAGAGTGTCTGCAGCCACGGCATGCGGTCAGTCCATTGAGGTGAAGAAGGAGCTGCGGGACCCGAGAGAAGTCCTGTGAAAAGGTGCCCCGAACACCCAAAACATCCACGAACGGCCCCCCCGGCCGCAACTTCAAAGCGCCCGCGGGAGATGGCTCGGAGAGCATTTGCAGCGCACTGTCGGCAATTAGATTTTAGATTAGATTAGATTAGAGATACAGCACTGAAACAGGCCCTTCGGCCCACCGAGTCTGTGCCGACCATCAACCACCCATTTATACCAATCCTACACCAATCCCATATTCCCACCAAACATCCCCACCTGTCCCTATATTTCCCTACCACCTACCTATACTAGTGACAATTTATAATGGCCAATTTACCTACCAACCTGCAAGTCTTTTGGCTTGTGGGAGGAAACCGGAGCACCCGGAGAAAACCCACGCAGACACAGGGAGAACTTGCAAACTCCACACAGGCAGTACCCAGAATCGAACCCGGGTCCCTGGAGCTGTGAGGCTGCAGTGCTAACCACTGCGCCACTGTGCCGCCCAATGCTGCATGCCTTTATTTAAACCACTGCAAAAAAAAACCCTTAGCAAATGTAATCACCTCTAAGTCTGCCAAATGATGCTTCACCTCCCGAAGGACGTGGATGAGCTTTCCGGACGTCGATGGTGGGCACTGAGGAAATGGCTTATTACCTGCACCAGATTCCACCCCCCCTCCCCCCCCCCTTTACCCCCCTTCCACCCCCCCCACCCCCGTCCCCTTCCCTGCTCCACCCTCTCAGCTCACCCCCTCACAACCCCGTCCCAGCCCGCCCCCCCTCGCACCATCTTCACCCCGCACCCCCTTCCCCTGCACCCCCCCCCCACCCCCTCCCTCTACCCCTCCCCCTTGCATCCCCTCCTCCCACCGGCACCATCCTACACCTGTGTAGGGGCCCCAACAACCCCACTGCCTTGTGGGCGTCTCGGGAGAGACCAAGGCTAAGGGAGTAAACCCTAACAGAAAATCCGGAGCGGAACCCCGTAGGCGGTCATGTGTCACCTTTGGCATGTTTCCGGCAGTTCCTGCAGCCATACTGGTGCCAAACATCGTGTCCTGCACTCCTTTGGACCCCACCAGAAAGGCCGAGAGGGGGGTTTTGACGACTGGGCAACTCTCAACCTCCATAAATTTGCCCAGGCATGCGCCATGGAGAGGTCACTCCATAGTTGCCTCACAGCGACTGAAACAACATGGAAGGCAGCAGTTACGGGTTATAAGTCCAGATAAATTGGCGTAGAAACTGGGCGCCACGGGTTGCCTTTGTCGGTGGGAGAGGTCATTGCACCTCACTGGACAGCTACCGCCCGCCTCAAACCGGGCAGCCCCCGGTCAATAAGGTTCTGTCCCGCCACAGTCTGCCTGCTTCAATGGGTGCTTGGAGCTCAGGGTCATTGCCCGAAAGGTGGACTGATACACCGCACCAAACAACATGAAAAAAGGAAAGAAGGTACCAGCCCTTCGCTTTGCAAGCTGGAACGTCAGAACTATGTGTCCTGGCCTGTCGGAAGACCTTACACAAATCAACGATTCTCGGAAGACCGCCATCATTAACAACGAGCTCAGTAGACTCAATGTGGACATTGCAGCACTTCAGGAGACTCGCCTCCCCGCGAGTGGCTCTCTAGCAGAGCAAGACTACACCTTCTTCTGGCAGGGCAGGGATCCTGAAGAACCAAGACAGCATGGAGTGGGCTTCGCCATCAGAAACTCCTTGCTCAGCATGATAGAGCCTCCCTCAAATGGCTCGGAACGCATACTGTCCATCCGACTGCTCACCACCTCTGGTCCAGTACACCTACTCAGCATCTATGCTCCAACACTCTGTTCCGCACCTGAAGCTAAAGACCAGTTCTATGAACAACTCCATAACATCATTAGCAGCATCCCCAACACCGAACACCTATTCCTGCTGGGGGACTTTAATGCCAGGGTTGGGGCCGACCATGACTCATGGCCCTCCTGCCTTGGGCGCTATGGCGTTGGAAGGATGAATGAGAACGGGCAGAGACTGCTTGAGTTGTGTACCTATCATAACCTCTGCATCACCAACTCGTTCTTTCACACTAAACCCTGTCACCAGGTTTCATGGAGGCACCCAAGATCACGTCGTTGGCACCAGCTAGACCTCATTGTCACAAGGCGAGCCGCCTTAAACAGTGTTCAAATCACACGCAGCTTCCACAGTGCGGACTGCGACACCGACCACTCCCTGGTGTGCAGCAAGGTTAGACTCAGACCAAAGAAGTTGCATCATTCCAAGCAGAAGGGCCACCCGCGCATCAACACGAGCAGAATTTCTCACCCACAGCTGTTACAAAAATTTCTAAATTCACTTGTAACAGCCCTTCAAAACACTCCCACAGGGGATGCTGAGACCAAGTGGGCCCACATCAGAGACGCCATCTATGAGTCAGCTTTGACCACCTACGGCAAAAGTGCGAAGAGAAATGCAGACTGGTTTCAATCTCATAATGAAGAGCTGGAACCTGTCATAGCCGCTAAGCGCATTGCACTTTTGAACTGCAAGAAAGCCCCCAGCGATTTAACATCCGCAGCACTTAAAGCAGCCAGAAGTACTGCACAAAGAACAGCTAGGCGTTGCACAAACGACTACTGGCAACACCTATGCAGTCATATTCAGCTGGCCTCAGACACCGGAAACATCAGAGGAATGTATGATGGCATGAAGAGAGCTCATGGGCCAACCATCAAGAAGATCACCCCCCTCAAATCTAAATCGGGGGACATAATCACTGACCAACGCAAACAGATGGACCGCTGGGTTGAGCACTACCTAGAACTGTACTCCAGGGAGAATGCTGTCACTGAGACTGCCCTCAATGCAGCCCAGCCTCTACCAGTCATGGATGAGCTGGACATACAGCCAACCAAATCGGAACTCAGTGATGCCATTGATTCCCTAGCCAGCGGAAAAGCCCCTGGGAAGGACAGCATTACCCCTGAAATAATCAAGAGTGCCAAGCCTGCTATACTCTCAGCACTACATGAACTGCTATGCCTGTGCTGGGACGAGGGAGCAGTACCCCAGGACATGCGCGATGCCAATATCATCACCCTCTATAAAAACAAAGGTGACCGCGGTGACTGCAACAACTACCGTGGAATCTCCCTGCTCAGCATAGTGGGGAAAGTCTTTGCTCGAGTCGCTCTGAACAGGCTCCAGAAGCTGGCCGAGCACGTCTACCCTGAGGCACAGTGTGGCTTTCGTGCAGAGAGATCGACTATTGACATGCTGTTCTCCCTTCGTCAGATACAGGAGAAATGCCGTGAACAACAGATGCCCCTCTACATTGCTTTCATTGATCTCACCAAAGCCTTTGACCTCGTCAGCAGACGTGGTCTCTTCAGACTACTAGAAAAGATCGGATGTCCACCAAAGCTACTAAGTATCATCACCTCATTCCATGACAATATGAAAGGCACAATTCAACATGGTGGCTCCTCATCAGAGCCCTTTCCTATCCTGAGTGGTGTGAAACAGGGCTGTGTTCTCGCACCCACACTTTTTGGGATTTTCTTCTCCCTGCTGCTTTCACATGCGTTCAAATCCTCTGAAGAAGGAATTTTCCTCCACACAAGATCAGGGGGCAGGTTGTTCAACCTTGCCCGTCTAAGAGCGAAGTCCAAAGTACGGAAAGTCCTCATCAGAGAACTCCTCTTTGCTGACGATGCTGCTTTAACATCTCACACTGAAGAATGCCTGCAGAGTCTCATCGACAGGTTTGCGTCTGCCTGCAATGAATTTGGCCTAACCATCAGCCTCAAGAAAACGAACATCATGGGGCAGGATGTCAGAAATGCTCCATCCATCAATATTGGCGACCACGCTCTGGAAGTGGTTCAAGAGTTCACCTACCTAGGCTCAACTATCACCAGTAACCTGTCTCTAGATGCAGAAATCAACAAGCGCATGGGTAAGGCTTCCACTGCTATGTCCAGACTGGCCAAGAGAGTGTGGGAAAATGGCGCACTGACACGGAACACAAAAATCCGAGTGTATCAGGCCTGTGTCCTCAGTACCTTGCTCTACGGCAGCGAGGCCTGGACAACGTATGCCAGCCAAGAGCGACGTCTCAATTCATTCCATCTTCGCTGCCTTCGGAGAATACTTGGCATCAGGTGGCAGGACTATATCTCCAACACAGAAGTCCTTGAAGCGGCCAACACCCCCAGCTTATACACACTACTGAGTCAGCGGCGCTTGAGATGGCTTGGCCATGTGAGCCGCATGGAAGATGGTAGGATCCCCAAAGACACATTGTACAGCGAGCTCGCCACTGGTATCAGACCCACCGGCCGTCCATGTCTCCGTTATAAAGACGTCTGCAAACGCGACATGAAATCGTGTGACATTGATCACAAGTCGTGGGAGTCAGTTGCCAGCATTCGCCAGAGCTGGCGGGCAGCCATAAAGACAGGGCTAAATTGTGGCGAGTCGAAGAGACTTAGTAGTTGGCAGGAAAAAAGACAGAGGCGCAAGGGGAGAGCCAACTGTGCAACAGCCCCAACAAACAAATTTCTCTGCAGCACCTGTGGAAGAGCCTGTCACTCCAGAATTGGCCTTTATAGCCACTCCAGGCGCTGCTTCACAAACCACTGACCACCTCCAGGCGCGTATCCATTGTCTCTCGAGATAAGGAGGCCCAAAAGAAAAGAAAAGAAAAATCTCAGTTCAGTAATTTGAAAGTCCACTTTCTTAATCGTTGAGATGAAACGACTGAGTCTCCTGGCGTCATAAGTTACTTTAGTGGTGTGTGTGGTGAGTGTAAAATGATTTGCTGCAAAACTGTGATGTATGTAACGTGGTGGATGACCCAAAACGTGACCAGCAGGTGACGTTCACGTGCAGAATACCGAGTTTTAATCCCTTTCAGGATCCCTGCCGCAAAAGCAATATGCTACAGTCTTCCCCCACATATTTCTGATAAAGCACAACTGATGGGCTTTGTTCTGTAGATGTGACCTCCATTTGGAATGGCTGAGTAGGGTCAGGCATGATTTAACTCAGAGCTTGCATAAAGACCATTTGAAGTTTTGTTTTGTCTTCTATGTGGCACTCTGTTCAGTCAGACTGGATATCAGAAGTTCATACAGCGGCTTTGCAATCTCGGGAAAGTTAGGGATATAGTTTCACTGATAGCTAACCAAACCTCAAAACGATTAAAGGACGGTTTCAGATTGAGGGAGCGACAGTCTCGGGATGATTTCTAATTTGTTGGCATGTCGGCCAATTCCCTCCAGACAGATTCAAACTCCAAATAATGTAACTCGTTCTTGAAATAACTGAGCTGAAGCAGATTTACTTTGAAACAAAAACAAGAAATGCTGGATTCACTCAGCAGGTCTGGCAGCATCTGTGGAAAGAGAAGCAGAGTTAACGTACTCGCCTTAGTCAAAATTGTTAACCGTTGATCTAGCGATGACAAAGGCCCGTCTGCAGTCTTGGTTACTAGCAGCAAATCGTCTACATACTGCAACAGGCACTCTGGTCTGGAAAAATCTTTCAGGGCTGCTGTCAATCGTTTATGAACAATTGTGTGGCCATTGTGGAATGCAGATGTGCAGAAATACTTCGAACCAACTGGTATTTTCTATGGAAGAGTGGGAATTTCTCACACAACAGGGGAACAGGCTGGGGTTACGGATTTGAGTTTACAATAGTCGATAGTTAATCTCCAACTGCCATCAGTTTTCTTTCCGGGTCAAATTGGTGAGCTCGCTGTGAAAATACCTGGTCTCACAATGGCCTGATTAATGAGGGACTGAATCATTTCTCTGATACAGGAGTGACTTTCTATGGAGATCTGGTATTGTTTGATTAATGGGTGAGGAGGTCTGTTGATGGACTCCTCTCCTTCAATCATGTTTGTTGGTTGCAAAAGTAACGAGATGTCTTTGAATCAGCTGATCTATCTGAATATTATCAAGCCTAGGAGGTTCATACACACACGCCTTTTTGACTGCATAGACATATTGAACATCTGAGATTACCATGACATTTTTACTTCCTGATCCGTGACACATACAATTACGGTTATAATCAATAATTGCTCCGTACTGATTTAACACATCAGTTCCCACTATTCCCCTTTCCTGCCGGTATGGTCAGATATACTGGTGATGGCAAAGTGCAGGTAAAGCCTCCCAACCGGAGTTCAGAAGCCTTTCCTGTACACACCAGAGTATCATTCCCGGTGAAACCTGTCAGTGATGTGGACCCTTTCCCACTGCTGTATAGTATTCAGGGTGTGGGGTGTGGATGATCGTGATGACGGAGTTCGTATCAATTAACACAGTCTGTTGCTGGTCCCCCTCAAAAACAACAGAAATGATCGTTCCCCCATCACAGTCATACTGTAACCCCACATCCAACCAGGGGGCAAACCCGCTTCATTGGTGTCTCTCCGCAACAGGTGCACTTGGTCAGACAGTATTTGCCGACTGCAGAATGGAATATTGGTCTCCAATAAAGAACATCATCTGTGATAGCTCTTTTCCCTAACATCTGTTTTATCTCCTGATCTAAATTGGGAGAATGTCCCTTTTGCTCCTTTGCGGGAAATTTGCATGGATTTTTACAGACTCGTGCCATGTGTCCCGTTCTTCCAGAATGGAAACAGGATCCATTAACCCCTCTTGGAGCACGTGGGTGTTCGGGTTACTTTGACCCTTCCGCTGCTGGGACGTTTGGAAAGTGTGAGTGGGGAACCTGCTTCAGAGCCTCCACTGCAGCAGCGGGTTTCTTGGCCTTAGGGGGCTCCTTTGATTGTGCAGCCAGGGAATCTTTAATGGACACCCATCCCTTGATGGTATTGGCTTCGCCTTGGTGTCATGGATCTGTCGATTTGGTCAAAATTGCCAGAGTGCTCCGAACCATTGGATGGAGTTGCTTCAAAAACATATTTTTGAAACTGATCTGATTTTTCTCTCCGTGGATGGTTCGAGAAGCGACAATGTTGGGAACGTTTATTCAAAGAATAGAATCAGTTGGAGAAGGTGCGAGCCGGCCTCATCTGGGCGTTGCTGAGTCTGATGTATCTTTTCAGTTATATTTACCCCCATAATCCCGAGGACGCATAAAATGTGATCTACCATTTCCGCATTGGTCCATGAATTATAAACATCTGGGCCTGCATTCTCCTTTAGAACCCTTGGACAGGCAGATAAAGGAATTCGCCTAATGTCCAAATCCTCGAATTCTGAATCACCCCGTCTAAAATCTGCCAGCGCCTATTTACCTCAAGGGATCATCTCCATCTTGTACTGTTCCCAACTCTCTTACACTTGTACCATGACATTTGCTCTCTCTCACGCTTGTACCATGACATTTGCTCTCTCTCACGCTTGTATCTCAGAGGTGATGAGCGGAACGGATTGCTCCTCCTCATGCACCACGTCACTGTTTGGATATTTCACTGTCTTCTTTGATACTACAGCGACAGAACTGATTCTACGTTCTCTTCAGTGGGAAGGGGAATCGGGACACGGGACTACTCAGTTAATAAAGAAGGATGTTACTGTGTGTTGTCTGATGAACTACCAGGTTAGGAGGGTACAACAGAAATGGTGAACCTTGGTAACTGGGTGGATTAAAATGACTTCACCAGTCTCTCAGTATGAGGAGTGGTTGGACAAGTCCTGCAACCTCGACATTCAGATGCTCTTAACGCAGTATTTGACAAAAGTATATTCCACGGGAGCTGCAAATAAAGGTACCACAGGATTGCTCCTTCTTCCTATCAGTGGTGTGCAGGTCTTCCCTGCGGGTGGTGACGGATCTGGCCATTCCCAGTCAGACACACATGCTCTGGGTCATACTGTCATATATCAGGTATCTCACTTCCCCTGGTAACGGTAGTGACCACAGCCCGCTGTCTACCTAACTGTCAATCTAGTTCACAAATCCATAACTGACACTGAGTATCATCTACCTCCAGCTCTCACTGGTTAATGTATTCCCTAAGGACACCTCCAGCGTCCCCTGGGTCTAACTGAAGCTTTTCATTTTCTGCCTTGCACTCGGCAAGTTCCTGTCTTAGATGTTGTGCTTCAACATCCACTGCCCCAGCAGTCACAATTGAATAGCTCTGCTGTTGTAGCAGATCAGCCGTTCTGTCGGTATCTCTTTCTCGGTCGCGAACACGGGTCTACAGACTTAACATCTGCTGATCCATTTGGATACTTAAGGCCTCTAACACCTGACCATTTTGCTCTCTCTGTTTTTCCAGCAACTGCTGTAACTCCTGGATCTTTCGATTCTTTCTCCTGATAATCTTGTCATCTTCCGCGGCACCAAAGTACGTTCCAAATGCCTGAATGCCCGGAGTCTTCCTGCCCTCAACTTCTTATTTTCCACTCGTCCTTCAATAAAGGTGATCACTTCCCTAAAAGACACCCTCTTCCTTCCTTCTGTAGTACTCTCCTTGATGAGACAGCATTATTCTTTATTAATAGAGTTCTCCTGTTTATTCTAGTCCTGCCATGGTCGCCCCTGAAAGTCTGAAATCTCTGTTGCGGACAATCACTTCAGGCACGAAATTAACCAATTCATACAAGTGGATATTTGATTAATAAATCCAGAATGTTTATATTGAGAGTAAAACAATATTTAACAATTGAAAGTAAAATTATATTTAACAGACTTGGGAATATAACTTTCCAGCTCCAGCAGGTGAACTTGGTTACAGAGTGAGGAGGTTCTCTTTCTTTGGTCCAGATCTCTCCTCAGGTGGAGAACGTGGCTGATGGTCTGTGCCTTTACCTCCGAGCTCTTCCAGTGTCCCTTGTTTTTAACCCCTGAATGATCATCACACCATCTCAGTCAGGCTCTTGTAAAACAATATTTGGTTCCAGTTGTTGCTGGGTAAACTTAATTGTTTTTTAATGATGTCTTCCACTAACGGCATCCTGTGTTCGTTCGAGTACAATGGACTGGTTTGAAACTGTCTCCAAATCTGATCTTATTCATTAAAGCCAGACTTTTGAAAGTCACGATGTACCATCTCTTGGGCTTGATCAGGATCCTAGAAAAGTCCAATGTTTAATCACTTTTGGCTGAAACTGCACTGACACAGAAATAGAAAATTACAGTAAGTAAATTTAATAAGCTTTAAATGAAAACCCATTCTATCTAAAATGATTATTGATTCATTAATTATAACTAAATCGAAGTTCGTTACTTTTACAATCATCTTTTTTCCTGATGGGTAACTCGTCATCAGTTAACACACAATACAAAATAGCTTCTAAGCAACATCGGAACATAGGAAGATAGGAATAGGAGTAGGCCATTCAGCCCCTCGAGCCTGTCCCGCCATTCAATGAGATCTTGGCTGATCCATGGCCTACCTCCATATAACTGCCTTTGGCCCATATCCCTTAATATTTTTTCTTAACAAAAATCTATCTATCTCAGATTTAAAATTAACAACTGTTCTCGCTTCAACTGCTGTTTGTGGGAGTGAGTTCCAAACCTCTACCACCCTTTGCATGAAGAAGTGCTTCCTAATATCTCTGCTGAATGGTCTGGTCCTAATTTTTAGACTATGCCCCCTAGTTTTAGAATCTCGAACCAGTGAAAATAGTTTATCTTTATCGAGCCTGTCTTTTCCTGTTAATATCTTGAAGACTTTAATCAGATCACCCCTTAACCTTCCAAATTCTAGCAAAAACAGGTGGAATATGTGTAATTTCGCCTTGTAACTTAACCCCTGTAGTCCAGGTATCAGCTAGAAGGGGACATGAAAAAGTCTTGGCGGGTAGGATTAAGGAAAATCCCAAGGCGTTCTACACTTATGTGAGGAACAAGAGGATGGCCAGAGTGAGGGTAGGGCCGATCAGGGATAGTGGAGAGATCTTGTGCCTGGAGTCGGAGAAGGTAGTGGAGGTCCGAAATGAATACTTTGCTTTAGTATTCACTCGTGAGAGGGACCTGGTCATTTGTGAAGACAGTGTGGAACAGGCTGATATGCTCGAATAGGTTGAGGTTATGAGGGAGGATGTGCTGGAAATTTTGAATGATATGAGGGCAGATAGGTCCCCGGGGCCAGATGGGATATACCCAAGGATATTACGGGAAGCGAGGGAAGAGATTGCTGCACCTTTGGCGATGATCTTTGCATCTTCACTGTCCACTGGAGTAGTATCGGATGATTGGAGGGTGCAAATGTTGTTCCCTTGTTCAAGAAAGGGAATAGGGATAACCCTGGGAATTATAGACCAGTCAGTCTTACGTTGGTAGTGGGAAAATTATTGGAGAGGATTCTGAGAGACAGGATTTATGATTATTTGGAAAAGCATGGTTTGATTAGAGACAGTCAGCATGGCTTTGTGAGGGGCAGGTCATGCCTCACAAGCCTTATTGAATTATTTGAAGATGTGACAAAACACATTGATGAAGGAAGAGCAGTGGATGTGGTGTATATGGATTTTAGCAAGGCGTTTGATAAGGTTCCCCATGGTAGGCTCATTCAGAAAGTGAGGAGGCATGGGATTGAGGGAAATTTGGCTGTCTGGATACAACATTGGCTGGCCCATAGAAGTCAAAGGGTGGTAGTAGATGGAAAGTATTCAGCATGGAGCTCGGTGACTAGTGGTGTTCCACAAGGATCTGTTCTGGGACCTCTGCTCTTTGTGATTTTTATAAATGACTTGGATGAGGAAGTGGAAGGCTGGGTTCGCAAGTTTGCCGATGACACGAAGGTTGCTGGAGTTGTGGATAGTGTGGAAGGCTGTTGTAGGTTGCAACGGGACATTGACAGGATGCAGAGCTGGGCTGAGAAGTGGCAGATGGAGTTTAACCTGGAAAGGTGTGAAGTGATTCATTTTGGAAGGTCGAAATTGAATGCGGAATACAGGCTTAAAGACAGGATTCTTGGTAGTGTGGAGGAACAGAGGGATCTTGGGGTCCATGTCCATAGATCACTCAAAGTTGCCACCCAAGTTGATAGTGTTGTTAAGAAGGCGTATGGTGTGTTGGCTTTCATTAACAGGGGGATTGATTTTAAGAGCTGTGAGGTTATGCTGCAGCTCTATAAGGCCCTGGTTTTACCAGACTTGGAATATTGTGTTCAGTTCTGGTCTCCTCATTATAGGAAGGATGTGGAAGCTTTAGAGAGGGTGCAGAGGAGATTTACCAGGATTCTGCCTGGACTGGAGGGCATGTCCTACGAAGAAAGATTGAGGGAGCTCGGGCTTTTCTCATTGGAGCGAAGAAGGATGAGAGGTGACTTGATAGAGAGGTACAAGATGATGAGAGGCATAGATAGAGTGGATAGTCAGAGACTTTTTCCCAGGGTGGAAAGGGCTATCACCAGGGGGCATAATTTTAAGGTGATTGGAGGAAGGTTCCGTGGAGATGTCAGAGGTAGGTTCTTTGCACAGAGAGTGGTGGGTGCGTGGAATGCGCTGCCAGCGGTGGTAGTAGAAGCAGATACATTAGGGGCATTTAAGCGACTCTTGGATAGGTACATGGATGATAGAAGAATGAAGGGTAGGTAGTTAGTTTGATCTTAGAATAGGTTAAAGGTTTGGCACAACATCGTGGGCCGAAGGGCCTGTACTGTGCTGTACTGTTCTATTTTCTATGTTCTATGTTCTAAACCTACGTTGCACTCCCTCCAAGGCCAATATATCCTTCCTAAGGTGTGGTGCCCAGAACTGCTCTCAGTACTCCAAGTGGGGTCGAAGCAGGGTTTTGTACAGCTGCAGCATAACCTCTGTGTCTTTATACTCCAATCTTCTGGATATAAAGGCTAGCATTCCATTAGCCTTTTTGATTATTTTCTGCACTTGTTCGTGGCATTTTAAAGATCGATGCACCTGAACCCCCAAGTCTCTTTGGATATCCACTGTACTTAACCTCTTCCCATTTAGAAAGTACCCTGCTCTGTCCTATTTTGGTCCAAAATGGATAACCTCACACTTGCCCGCATTGAAATCCATCTGCCACAGTTTTGCCCACTCACCTAGTCTGTCAATATCTCTCTGCAATTTTATGCGATCATCTCGACTGTCTACAATGCCGCCTAACTTTGTATCATCAGCAAATTTGGATATATGACTTGCTATGCCATTATCCAAGTCGTTAATAAATAATGTGAATAATTGAGGCCCCAACACAGATCCCTGTGGGACACCACTAGTTACATCCTGCCAATCGGAGTACTTACCAATTATCCCCACTCTCTGTTGCCGACCACTCAACCAACTTTCTAACCATGTCAATAATTTGCCCTCAACTCCATGGGCTTCTACCTTAGTTAACAGTCTCTTATTTGGGACTTTATCAAATGCCTTCTGGAAGTCCATATAAATAACATCCATGGACACTCCCCTGTCACCTCTTCAAAAAAATACAATGACATTTGTCAGGCATGACCTTCCCGTCATGAATCCATGCTGGCTGTCCCTAATTGACTGAAAATTTTCGAGGTGTTCAGTCACCCTCACCTTGATTATAGACTCCAGCAACTTGCCCACCACAGATGTCAGGCTAACTGGTCTGTAATTTCCTTGGATCCCCCTTTCACCCTTCTTAAAAAGTGAAGTGACATGTGCAACTTTCCAATCCAGAGGGCCCACTCCTGAATCTAGGGAACTCAGAAAGACTATAGTTAGGGCATCTACAATGTGCACGCCTACTTACTTTAACACCCTCGGATGGAAACCATCGGGTCCTGAGGATTTCTCACTCTTTAGTTCCATTAATTTCCTTGTTACTGATGATTAATTTACATTAATTGTATTAAGTCTCTGTCCCCTAGCGGCTATTAATTTTTTCGGGACTTCCAGCAAGTTATCCTCCTTTTCAACTGTAAATACTGAGGCAAAGTAGTTGTTCACCATGTCTGCCATTTCCCCATTATTAATGACAATATGTCCAGTTTCAGCTTTTAGTGGGTCTACATTGCTCTTGCCCACCCGTTTTCCCTTTATGTAACTATAACATTTCTTCTTATTGATTTTGATGTTCCTTGTAAGTTTCCTTTCATAATTTCTTTTAGTAGCTCTTATAAGCTGCTTTGTGACCCTTTGCTGGTCTTTGTGTCGATCCCATTCGGCCGGGGATCTGTGATGCGTTTTGCATTTCTGTAAGCCATTTCTTTTTGCTTTATGCTATCCCAAATCTCTTTAGTTGTCCATGGCCGTTTTTTCTGTGAGGTGGAGCTTCTTCCTCTCATTGGTATATACTCGCTCTGTATTTCGTCACTTTGGTCACTTGTTAGTATTAAAACGGCTTCCTTGACCTTGTTATTCATTACAATGGATACAATATAAAAATGGTCAAGTTAAGCTCAAATCTGACTCCCCAAATCTACCTACAACACCATCCAATACAAAGCAGCCCGCTTGATCAACACTCCATCCACAAACTTTATCATTCACTCCTTCCACCACTGGTGCACAGTGGCTGCAGTGTGTACTATCTACCGGATACACTGTAGAAACTCATGAAGGTTCCTTCAACAGCACATTCCAAACCCACAGCGTTCACCCCAATACATGGGAACACCACCTGCTTTCCCCTTTCAAGTCACACACCATCCAGACTTAGAAATATATCGCTGTTCCTTCACTCCCGTTGGGTCAAATGCCTTCCTAACAGTCCTATAGCTAAAATGGATGGACTTCAGATTGTTCAGGGCAATTAGGGATGGGAACAAATGCTGTCCTTGTCTGTAACGCCTACACCCCATGCACAAAGAAATAAAAATCTGGGTCAGCCTCAGGCTGCAGACAACAGAAAGATTTGGGTGTCCAAATGCAAAAATCATTAAAAACAAGTATAAAAAGGTTATCAAAATGGCCAACAGAATGCTGGCTGGAAAACAAATGCAATTATCCAGTTCTTCATTTATAGACAGACTTGTTCAGAACCAATCAGGAACACTGCTTATAGTTCTGGGAATCAATGTTCAGGAAGGATATAATAACCTTGTCGTGGATGAAGCACAGATTCAACAGAATGATACCGGGTTAAAACGGGTTAGATTATGAGAAGAGGTGGAAAACATATGGTTTATATTTCCTTCAGTGGAAGAGATTGAGGGCTGCTCATTGAGAAGTGAATACAAATGTTAAATGTTTCTATAGGGTAGATACAGAGAACTCTTTCCTCTGCTGGAAGAATAAAGCACAATGGAACATATTGTGGATTTCACATCACAAGGAGCAGTTGAGGCAAATATCATCGATGTATTTAATAGAAAGCTCATTTTTTCAGATGAAATGCGTGTAATAGTAATAGAAGGTCATAGTGATAGTGTTAGATAAAGAGAGGTGAGAGGAAGCTCCTGCAGAGGATAAACAGAGACCAGATGGGCCGAGTGGTCTGCTTCTGTGCTGGAAATTCTATATAATTCTGCACAATGAATGTTCAATGCGAGTGACGTCCTTCAAAAGTGATGTCAGGAAGCACTTTTTGACACGAAGAGAGCTAAAATTTAAAACCCTCTTGTCAAAAAGTTGTGAATGCTGCGGGTTCATTTGTAGCTTTTGAGGGCAGTGATTTTTTTAAGCTGTAGGTAGCAAACGATATGGAGCAAAGGTGGGGGCAGGGAAGGAGGCAGAGGGGAATGGAGCTGAACTGCAGATCACAATGATCTAATAGAATGGCGGAGCAGGACTGAGAGGCTGAATGACCTGCTAATGGTCTTAATGTGCTCATGTTACAAGTCTTCATCTTCTATTACTTCACCAGAAAGTTCAAAGTAAAACTAACTGGATTGGACAACAATAGAAACTAATAAACTGAGCAGAAAGTCGAATCCCCACCACCGGAAAGAGAATCCGGGGGGATGTAGATTTCCAAAGAGATTTTCCTTCAAATGTGTCAGACCCTATTTCAGTATTGTACAACTCCCTATAGCTTCTTAGAACTGAATGGGATCTCTTTTAACATCAGCTGCAACCTTCACAGAATGTAAATATCAGTGAAACTGGATTTCCCAAGCCAGTGTCCATGATGATCTATTTTTACCTGATATTTTAGATTTATTGTATTTCATGAGTTAGTGCAAAGCCAGAACTGTTCACAGTCAGAACACATAACTTTCTAATTCAGTTACGGCTCCTCTACCCGCTTGAAAAACCGGATAAGTTTCCATCGCCGAGCTGGTGTCAAACCTTAAAATCAGTTTGAGAATTCACATGGTGGGTGCATCGACAAAGATGAACCGATTCACATAACAACAGAAACCAAAGCTGCTTTTGTTTAACGCACAGAAGTGATGCAGTCAGGGCCAGGCATTCAGTATGTTGTTAGATAGAAATGTGAAGAAAATGTAATTCCGATTCTGGCCTGTTTCTTTAAACAAAAACAATTACAATGTCTATTTGCCAGTATAACGAGAGCAGCCCAAATCCGCAGTATTTTGCTTTTATTACATTGAAGGGTGTTGGCTACTTGTTCAAATGACTGGAAATAATGTCAATGCTCCTCTGCTTCAGGATCTCACGGGAGGTGTCTCTCAATTATAAATATGGGATTTCTCTTAATCTCTCATCCCACAGTTAGTTGGAGTTCCGTGTCCAGCCGCAAGAGTCACCATCACTTCTCAGACAGAATGAGAGTTCCATTGAGCTTTTATCCATTTAAAATGTTACCACCAATGTTACAGACAGTAATGATTTACTATCCGATTATAGCAGCAATTGGAATCCCAGGTAAGTGATTATATTCAGTCACTAAATGTATAAAGCAGAGGTTAACTGTATTCCTGCTCTTATCTCGGGAACTGTTCCTTTTCACTTTTTCTCTCTCACGCCAATCCAAAAGCAGAACCACATTCTTTGTATTTTCCACTCCCTCTACTCATTGACAGATTATTTGTTGACGTTAAAATATTCTTTTAAATCTCTATCAAAGCCTGCAGCTTATTTTCTTCATTTAACATCTTCAAACTGGTTCCGTCTGAACTGAGAATCCGTTCAGTGTGTGATAAAACGGACTATTTCAGTTTAATTTTTCCATTGCCCAACAGACTCACTCTCCTCTCCTTCATTCCAGTAACAGTCAGTAATATCTGACAAGCAAAAGCTTTTACTCTTCCTTCACTGCTTTATAAAATGCCCCAGTTTCTCCCCCTCTGATTTCTGCTGGGGACAGATCTGCTGACAGATATATACTTGTGAGTACGGACAGTCAGCACCGGGTTTGTTCAGTCCCATTATTCAGATATTCTCACTGTTCTCGGTCTGTTTCCACAATGTGTTGGATCTTATTCCTGATGATCACAATCCACTCCGAGTGTGGATTTGTTCTCCGTGAACGAACACAGACTCTCCCTCTGATCTTCTCTCCTGGCCGGTTACCAGCCTGTTCTCAGTTACCTCTTCTCCCACCGAGCGGGTATTCTGTTCCCTTCAGCCGGTGGGAGGCAGCTGGTTTCTGTCCCAGACCTTCCTGCAGGTGGGGCAGGGAATTCAATGCAGTGAAAGAGTGATTTAAACACTGCAGCGGGACTCTGTGAAACAGTCCTGCGTTGCCCCAGTTGAGAAACTCGTTTCAGCTTTCACCATCCGGATTTGACCAATCTCACGCTTCAGGTTGATACAAAAACGCTGCACTCTGGGCATGTCCGTCCACCCAGTCAAATCACTGGTCCTCTCAAATACCATGTAATTTAACTCCAGATTCTTGTACATAGAAGATATCCTAATCAGATTTACACACCCTGTCCCCCTAAACCTTCACCACCTCTTCCTCCATCCACCTGTTCAATCTACTCTGTATCTGGATATAGTTTCTGCCTCAACTCTCCTGGAACTGAACTGCACCGTTTCCCAACTCTCTTTGTGAAGACATTTCTCCTGTTTTCTGTTCCAAATATCTTCCATTTAATCTTTCAACTCTGCTGCCTCCTTCTTCACTGTCTCATTGTTTCGAAACAATGTTCTTCCATCCACCTTCTCCCACTCTTCCACAACTTTAAACACTTCCATTATATCGCCCTGTAATCTATGTCGCTGTTACTTTCTTCTCCCTCACATTTACAGTTTAATGTGACAGAGCCCAGTGTGTGAAAATGATGCAGTTTAACCCTTACTGTACCACGGACTCAATTTCCCCACTTGAGTTGTGAAAGTAAAATCTCACAATCAGTGGAACGAGTCCCCACCTCCAGAGGACACTGAACCCTTCCAGATTTATTTTTGAAGAAATACGACCGACATTAAACTCCAATGCTCCGGCTTTTATTCTTGAAATTTTTTTTTAATTTCCAAAATATACTTTATTCATAAAAATCTTCAAAAATTACATTGTCAAACAGTTTCAAACAACACCAAAAAGTACAAACATTGCAAGGGAGATCAGTTTCCTTCAATACTGTCATGAGTTTCTTCACAACCCTTCCATTTCACTATTGTCATGTCAATTACAGTTTCACATTGACAGCAAATGAAAATATCAACGATACAGTTCGAGGTTTTATTCTTGACATTCTGCTGAACCTATTTAATGATTTAATTGTCTTAGCGCTCTTGGTCCGTGTTCTAATATAGTTTTGTTTCTTCTGACGTGTTTATTTTGCTGTTTCTCATTCAAGGTCAGAGTTTAATTGCGTATTACATTATCCCATTCCGCCACTTTACCTGTGTGATATGTTCATTGAGATCATAGTGTAGTTAAAATATTCAACGAAAGACCCTTCCTCCACCCTGGTATAACCTCCCTACACTTTCTGCCTCTCTCCCCCGCTGTTCTCCTTTCAGAAACTCTTTAAAGCCTACAGCTTTTACCAAGCCTTTTTGTCATCTGACTTACTATCTCTTTCTGTGTTTCTGCATCATCGTTGCTTTATAGTACTCCTGTGAAGCACCTTTGGACGTTTAATTACCTCGAAGACGCGATATAAATAGTTCTTGTTGCTGAAAGCTCCCAATTGTTAGCTTCATGCAATGTCCTATCATCTGGTGTAAATTTAATTTCAACTATCTTCAGTTCATGATTCAATGGTTTTCCGTTCCTATATTCTCAAATCGTATTCCAAAAGCGTTTCTGTCCAGTATCTTGTTAAGCGTTCACACAGAGATTATTACCAACAATGAAAAGATACAGAATTGGAGGTAATTGTTTGCAAGCTATGATACAGAGTTTGGGGGAACCATGATAATGTAGTGTTTTTCTTTATCTCACTGGTGTTTGAATGACAAAGTGAGCAAGAGCTGCTTCAGTTGGACAGATAAAATAAAAGCAAAATACTGCGGATGCTGGAAATCTGAAATAAAAACAAGAAATGCTGGAACCACTCAGCAGGTCTGGCAGCATCTGTGGAAAGAGAAGCAGAGTTAACGTTTCGGGTCAATGACCCTTCTTGGGAACTGACAAATATTAGAAATGTCAAAGGTTATAAGCAAGTGAGGCGGGGGTGGGGCAAGAGATAACAAAGGAGAAAGTGTAGATTGGACAAGGCCACATCGCTATGAAGAAGGGTCACTGACCTGAAACGTTAACTCTGCTTCTCTTTCCACAGATGCTGCCAGACCTGCTGAGTGGTTCCAGCATTTCTTGTTTTTGTATCAGTTGTACAGAGCCTTGGTCAGACCCCTGCTGCATTCATGCTTTCAGTTTTAAGCACTGCACTACTGGGACTATGTATTGGATTTGGGGAGGGTGGGGAGTGGACCGGGGGTCACAGGTGGTGGGACAGGGCGGGGAGGGGATCCAGGGTCTGTGTAGATTCAATAGAATGATGTCAGGACTCAAACGGTCAAATCCAGAAGCCTGTTTCATAAATTTGGCTTATGTTCCCTCGCTTTTAGAAGGTTATGTGTGATATGACTGAAGTATTTAAATTGATAAAAGAATGGTACAAGAAGGAAACTGTTTCTTGGCGCCGTGCAATCGAAAACAAGGGGAAATGCTATTAAAATTCGAGTTATGCCATTTAGCAGAAAAAGCAGGAAGCAATTTTTCATACAGGGGTTAGCGGAAATCCAGAACACCTTCTCTTTGAAGTCTAGTACTGCTTGCTCAATGAATGTTTTCAGGACTGAAAACAATAGAACTTTTAAAGTAAGAATGTCAAAACATATGGAACGAAGACGGCCGAGTGGAGATAAAGAGCAGATTTACCAGGATCTAATTGCTGTTGATAAGGTCCTGCATAGGAGATTGGTTAAGAAGGTCAGAGCCCATGGGATCCAGGGCAATTTGGCAAATTGGATCCGAAATTGGCTTCGTGGCAGGAGGCAGACGGTAATGGTCGAGGGTTGATTTTGCGAGTGGCAGCCTGTGACCAGTGGTGTACCACATGGATCGTGCTGTTTGTAGTGTACATTAATGAATTTGATGTGAATATAGGAGGTATGATCAGTAAGTTTACAGATGACATGAAAATTGGTGGTGTCGTAAATAGTGAGGAGGAAAGGCTTAAATTAGAGGACGATATCGATAGGCTGGTAAAATGGGCGGAGCAGTGGCAAATGGAAGTTAATCCTGAGAAGTGTGAGGTGATGCATTTTGAGCAGACTAACAAGGGAAGGGAATATGCAATGGATGGTAGGACCCTAGGAAGTACAGAGGGTCAGAGGGAAGGCAGCAGCGCAGGTAGATAAGGTGTATAAAATGCTAGTTAAGCCACAGCTGGAGTACTGTGTATAGTTCAGGTTGCCACACTTTAGGAAGGATGTGATTGCACTGGAGAGGGTGCAGAGGAGATTCACCAGGATGTTGCCTGAGCTGGAGCATTTTAGCTATGAAGCGAGATTGGATAGGCTGGTGTTGTTTTAGTTTAGTTTAGATTAGATTAGATTAGACATACAGCACTGAAACAGGCCCTTCGGCCCACCGAGTCTGTGTCGAACATCAACCACCCATTTTATACTAATCCTACACTAATCCCATATTCCCAACAAACATCCCCACCTGTCCCTATATTTCCCTACCACCTACCTATACGAGTGACAATTTATAATGGCCAATTTACCTATCAACCTGCAAGTCTTCTTAAGTTTTCTCAAGTTTTCCTAAGAGCAGAGAAGGATGAGGTGGGACCTGACTGATGTATACAAAATTATGAGGGGCTTAGATAGGATTGATAGGAAGAAACTTTTTCCTTTATCTGAGGGGTGAATAACCCGGGGGCATAGATTTAAGGAAAGGGGCAGGAGGTTTAGAGGGGATTTGAGGGTAAAAAAATATTCACCCAGAGGATGGTTGGAATCTGGAACACACTGCCTGAAGTGGTGGTAGAGACAGGACCCTCACAATATTTAATCAGTATTTAGATGAGCACTTGAAACGTCAAAGCAGACAAGGCTACAGGCCGAGTGCTGGAAAATGGGATTAGAATAGATAGGTGCTTGATGGCCCGCACAGACAGGATGGGCCGAAGGGCCTGTTTTTGTGCTGTATAACTCTATAACTCAATGACCCTATGACTCTAATTGAATGATGGAAAAGACTTATTGTGCTGATCGACTTCCTCCTGTGTTCCTATATTCCTCTGCATCAATGACCAGGAGATCATCATCTCTTCTGAAATGAGACTTGCATTAATCACATGTCCAGGTTCAGTGTAACTATTGGGACAACTGGTTTCTGACGTTATTCTTGGACCCTTTGAGTTCCCGTCAGTCTTTGTAACTTGTTACTGATGGTATAAATCTGTGTGTCTCTCTATGACTGCTCTCCCTGTGCCTCTGTTCATTTGCTCTCTTAGTCCTAAAGTAATTATTTCGCTGATTTCAGGCCTAAAACAGAAATTACGAGAATATCATGCATTACCTTTCCTCCCTCTTCCTTTTGTGGTGTATTTGTTGATAGGATAATGTTCTTTCGAATTCCAACTAAACCTCCAATGGTTTTTTACATTGATAGACTGTTGCGGTTTTATTGAACAATGTGAACACCATTCACACAATGGGATATTCTCAGATTATGTAGTAGTTCCAGTTAATCTGCAGCAGCGACAGGGGCCTTTGGTGAATGTTCTCCTGTGAACATTCTCTGGTCACTTTATCTTCCTCACCCTTCACTGCAGCAGCCGTGGTTCAGTGGTTCCACTCTCCCCTCTGAGTCAGGAGGATATGGTTTCAGCAGCCTTTGGAAGTGCAGGTTGATAGTTCAGTGAAGTACTGGTGCTATGCTGCACAACTGGATTACAGAAAATCAGTATATATTTTATTATGTTTGTTCATGGGATGTGGGCGTCGCTGGCTAGGCCAGCATTTATGTGTTGACCAGTCAATTGCACTGCTGAATGTGATGTCTTTCCGATGGAACTGTTTTGATCAAAGTGTTCCAAACCGACATCATGTCAATGGATTATTATATTGTGGGACCTTGTTGTGTGCAAATTCACATTTAATTGTTTTACAAGGTGCGCTGGGAAGCCAAAGTAACTATCTGCGGACAGAAGGTGAAGGCCCTTATTAACACAGTGTGAGTGAAATTTACCAGTGTTATTTTCCATGGAATTTCTGGAAAATTAAAGGATCCCTGTGTTGATGTCGCTGGTAACATTGTTGCATTGTCAATGGTATCCTGAAACCACACTGGAAATGCATCATATTCAATGCTTCTATACTGCACTAATTCAAGTTCAGATCTATCGTCACAAAAGTGTATGATAATTCTACAGTCAGTTGTAAAACACATTGAGATGTTTATATCCTGTACATTGTATGGGCTGTAAACCCTGAGGCTGAAGGAATCCAGAGCTGTGAACAGATAGGCATTAACACACAGTTCCAATTAGATTTTTATACTTAACTGGCGACATTGGTGGTTGTATTCTGTGAACGATGGACATTCTTTGCTTTGCTTTGGGCCCTGACACTTGCAAACAGCTGCCAGCAGAAAGGACTGTAATTGTTTTATAAGTAGATAAATAGGTGTTATCCAACATCGGCCCGCTGGCCAGGATCTGGCCGCCAAAGGTTTCCATCCGGCCTGCGGATGTATTTCAGAGATGAGGGATTCATATTGAATAGTTCCAGAGATGTAGAGGAAAGGATAGCGAAGATGATTCTCGACAGGGGCGAGAGTAACAGGGTAGTTGTTATGGGGGACTTTAACTTTCCAAATATCGACTGGAAATACTATAGTTTGAGTACTTTAGATGGGTCAGTTTTTGTCCAGTGTGTGCAGGAGGGTTTTCTGACACAGTATGTAGAAAGGCCAACCAGGGGCGATGCCACATTGGATTTGGTACTGGGAAATGAACCCGGCCAGGTGTTAGATTTAGATGTAGGTGAGCACTTTGGTGATAGTGATCACAATTCGGTTAGGTTTACATTAGCGATGGGCAGGGACAGGTATATTCTGCAGGGCAAAAATTATAGCTGGGGGAAAGGAAATTATGATGCAATTAGGCAAGATTTAGGATGCGTAGGATGGGGAAGGAAACTGCAGGGGATGGGAACAATCGAAATGTGGAGCTTATTCAAGGAGCAGCTACTGTGTGTCCTTGATAAGTATGTACCTGTGAGGCAGGGAGGAAGTTGTCGAGTGAGGGAGCCGTGGTTTACTAAAGAAGTTGAAGCGCTTGTCAAGAGGAAGAAGAAGGCTTATGTTAGGATGAGACGTGAAGGCTCAGTTAGGGCGCTTGAGAGCTACAAGCTAGCCAGGAAGGATCTAAAGGGAGAGCTAAGAAGAGCAAGGAGAGGACACGAGAAGTCATTGGCGGATAGGATCAGGGAAAACCCTAAGGCTTTCTATAGGTATATCAGGAATAAAAGAATGACTAGAGTTAGATTAGGGCCAATCAAGGATAGTAGTGGGAAGTTGTGTGTGGAATCAGAGGAGATAGGGGAAGTGTTAAATGAATATTTTGCGTCAGTATTTACAGCAGAGAAAGAAAATGTTGTTGAGGAGAATACTAAGATTCAGGCTACTAGGCTAGATGGGATTGAGGTTCACAAGGAGGAGGTGTTATCAATTTTGGAAAGTGTGAAAATAGATAAGTCCCCTGGGCCAGATGGGATTTATCCTAGGATTCTCTGGGAAGCTGGGGAGGAGATTGCAGAGCCTTTGTCCTTGATCTTTATGTCGTCATTGTCGACAGGAATAGTGCCGGAAGACTGGAGGATAGCAAATGTTGTCCCCTTGTTCAAGAAGGGGAGTAGAGACAGCCCTGGTGATTGTCGACCTGTGAGCCTTACTTCGGTTGTGGGTAAAATGTTGGAAAAGGGTATAAGAGACAGGATTTATAATCATCTTGAAAATAATAAGTTCATTAGAGATAGTCAGCACGGTTTTGTGACGGGTAGGTCGTGCCTCACAAACCTTATTGAGTTTTTCGAGAAGGTGACCAAACAGGTGGATGAGGGTAAAGCAGTGGATGTGGTGTATATGGATTTCAGTAAGGCGTTTGATAAGGTTCCCCACGGTAGGCTATTGCAGAAAATACGGAAGTATGGGGTTGAAGGTGATTTAGAGCTTTGGATCAGAAATTGGCTCGCTGAAAGAAGACAGAGGGTGGTGGTTGATGGCAAATGTTCATCCTGGAGTTTAGTTACTAGTGGTGTACCGCAAGGATCTGTTTTGGGGCCACTGCTGTTTGTCATTTTTATAAATGACCTGGAAGAGGGTGTAGAAGGGTGGGTTAGTAAATTTGCAGATGACACTAAGGTCGGTGGAGTTGTGGATAGTGCCGAAGGATGTTGTAGGGTACAGAGTGACATAGATAGGCTGCAGAGCTGGGCTGAGAGATGGCAAATGGAGTTTAATGCGGAAAAGTGTGAGGTGATTCACTTTGGAAGGAGTAACAGGAATGCAGAGTACTGGGCTAATGGGAAGATTCTTGGTAGTGTAGATGAACAGAGAGATCTTGGTGTCCAGGTGCATAAATCCCTGAAGGTTGCTACCCAGGTTAATAGGGCTGTTAAGAAGGCATATGGTGTGTTAGCTTTTATTAGTAGGGGGATCGAGTTTCGGAGCCACGAGGTCATGCTGCAGCTGTACAAAACTCTGGTGAGACCGCACCTGGAGTATTGCGTGCAGTTCTGGTCACCGCATTATAGGAAGGATGTGGAAGCTATGGAAAGGGTGCAGAGGAGATTTACTAGGATGTTGCCTGGTACGGAGGGAAGGTCTGACGAGGAAAGGCTGAGGGACTTGAGGTTGTTTTCATTGGAGAGAAGGAGGAGGAGAGGTGACTTAATAGAGACATATAAGATAATCAGAGGGTTAGATAGGGTGGATAGTGAGAGTCTTTTTCCTCGAATGGTGATGGCAAACACGTGGGGACTTAGCTTTAAGTTGAGGGGTGATAGATATAGGACAGATGTCAGAGGTAGTTTCTTTACTCAGAGAGTAGTAAGGGCGTGGAACGCCCTGCCTGCAGCAGAAGTAGACTCGCCAACTTTAAGGGCATTTAAGTAGTCATTGGATAGACATGTGGATGAAAATGGAATCGTGCAGGTCAGATGGTTTCACAGGTCGGCGCAACATCGAGGGCCGAAGGGCCTGTACTGCGCTGTAATGTTCTAATTCTAATTCTAAAAAATATTTCATGCCTTTATCTTTCTGAAATTATCTCTCACCGGCTGCCTATGCAAGATGAGATGAAATGAGCATGAGGCCCCCTCGCTAAAAAATTGGACAAACCTGAGTTAAATTGTTCATTAAGTGTCACCACTTCTTTCACTGTGATTCTCTTTAAGTAAGACAGAGACCATCATTAATAAATCCTTGAAACGCTGATCCAATTGTTTATCAATTAATTTTTGATGAATAATGAATATTGTGACATGATTTTAGCAATGTGTATTTCTGAATATTTTAGATAGATAAGTTAGTGACCAAACTAAAAATGTTTGTAACATTCAGAAATATTATACTTTCACATTTGTTGCATCTCACTAGTTTAAAATTCTGAAACACCCCACCTAACTGGTTTGTAAGAGTGCTTCACCAGGGGGACAGCAATGGTTCAAGAAAATGGCCCATCTCCACCTCTCGGGGAAACTGGAAAGCTCACCCTATCTCTTCTCTCTGTTTTCGGGTTACTTCAACTTTTTTGTTGGAACATTTCCACCATACTTCTGCATCAATTGTAACTGCTCCAGCAACACACAACAAGCCACCACCTCCCCCCGCCCAGCGCACACAGTCACAACAACCACCACCTCCCCCCGGCCAGCAGGCACACACCCACAACAATCACCACCTCCCCCCGCCCAGCGCACAAACCCACAACAACCCACCACCTCCCCCCTCCCAGCACACAAACCCACAACAACCACCACCTCCCCCCGGCCAGCAGGCACACACCCACAACAACCCACCACCTCCCCCCGCCCAGTGCACAAACCCACAACAACCCACCACCTCCCCCCGACCAGCAGACACACACACACAACAAACACCACCTTCCCCCGCCCAGCGCACACAGCCACAACAACCACCACCTCCCCCCACCCAGCACACACACACACAACAACCACCTGCCTCCGCCCAGCACACACACACACACAACAAACCACCACCTCCCCCCACCCAGCAGACACACAAACACACAATAACCACCACCTCCCCCCGCCCAGCACACACACACCCACAACAATCCACCACCTCCCCCCGCCCAGCAGACACACAAACACACAAGAACCACCACCTCCCCCTGCCCAGCACACACACACCCACAACAATCCACCACCTCCCCCCGCCCAGCAGACACACACACACAATAACAACCACCTGCCCCCTCCCAGCACACACACACACAACAACCACCACCTCCCCCCGGCCAGCAGACACACACACACCAACCACCATCTCCCCCCGGCCAGCAGACAAACACACACCAACCACCACCTCCCCCCGGCCAGCAGACACACACACACACAACAACCATCACCTCCCCCCGCCCAGCAGACACATACACACACAACAACCCACCACCTCGCCCGTCCCAGCACAAACACACCCACAACAACCCACCACCTCCCGCTGGCCAGCAGACACACACCCACAACAACCCACCACCTCCCCCCGGCCAGCAGACACACACCCACAACAACCACCACCTCCCCCCGGCCAGCAGACACACACCCACAACAACCCACCACCTCCCCCGTCCCAGCACACACACACCCACAACAACCCACCACCTCCCGCCGGCCAGCAGACACACACCCACAACAACCCACCACCTCCCCCCGGCCAGCAGACACACACCCACAACAACCACCACATCCTCCCGGCCAGCAGACACACACCCACAACAACCCACCACCTCCCCCGTCCCAGTGCAGCATCTTTTTCGGGAGCAGAGTGTGAGCGAGTGAGCAGCTGGGAAAGTCAGTTTGAAAGTAAATTTAATTTCCTTTTGTTTTTCGGCGGAGGCCAGGGGGCTGCTGGGTAAGTAAAACACTATATATTTGGGCGGTTTAAAATAACTTTCCTTTCAGTGCAGCAGCTTTTTCGGGAGCAGAGTGTGAGCGAGTGAGCAGCTGGGAAAGTCAGTTTAAAAAGAAAATTTAATTTCCTTTTGTTTTTTGGCGGAGGCCAGGGGGCTGCTGGGTAAGTAAAACACTATATATTTGGGCGGTTTAAAATAACTTTCCTTTCAGTGCAGCAGCTTTTTCGGCAGCAGAGTGTGAGCGAGTGAGCAGCTGGGAAAGTCAGTTTGAAAGTAAATTTAATTTCCTTTTGTTTTTCGGCGGAGGCCAGGGGGCTGCTGGGTAAGTAAAACACTATATATTTGGGCGGTTTAAAATAACTTTCCTTTCAGTGCAGCAGCTTTTTCGGGAGCAGAGTGTGAGCGAGTGAGCAGCTGGGAAAGTCAGTTTGAAAGTAAATTTAATTTCCTTTTGTTTTTCGGCGGAGGCCAGGGGGCTGCTGGGTAAGTAAAACACTATATATTTGGGCGGTTTAAAATAACTTTCCTTTCAGTGCAGCAGCTTTTTCGGGAGCAGAGTGTGAGCGAGTGAGCAGCTGGGAAAGTCAGTTTGAAAGTAAATTTAATTTCCTTTTGTTTTTCGGCGGAGGCCAGGGGGCTGCTGGGTAAGTAAAACACTATATATTTGGGTGGTTTAAAATAACTTTCCTTTCAGTGCAGCAGCTTTTTCGGGAGCAGAGTGTGAGCGAGTGAGCAGCTGGGAAAGTCAGTTTGAAAGTAAAGTTAGTTTCCTTTTGTTTTTCGGCGGAGGCCGGGGGCTGCTGGATAAGTAAAACACTATATATTTGGGCGGTTTAAAATAACTTTCCTTTCAGTGCAGCAGCTTTTTCGGGAGCAGAGTGTGAGCGAGTGAGCAGCTGGGAAAGTCAGTTTGAAAGTAAATTTAGTTTCCTTTTGTTTTTCGGCGGAGGCCAGGGGGCTGCTGGGTAAGTAAAACACTATATATTTGGGCGGTTTAAAATAACTTTCCTTTCAATGCAGCAGCTTTTTCGGGAGCAGAGTGTGAGCGAGTGAGCAGCTGGGAAAGTCAGTTTGAAAGTAAATTTAATTTCCTTTTGTTTTTCGGCGGAGGCCAGGGGGCTGCTGGGTAAGTAAAACACTATATATTTGGGCGGTTTCTGAGCCAGAGACACCACACTTGTAGTGTCTCCCACCCGCCCTCCTCCTCTAACCAAAAAAAAAGGACTCGGTGGGGTGTTTATAAGGTAAGGCTTTTTCGATTTCTCTGGTTTTATTGTGATTGGTAAAAACTTTTCGTTCCTTTTTCATTTAACTAAGTTTAAACTTAAGGTTAAAAATGGCAGGAGATCTCAGACCTGTATCATGCTCCCCTTGCTCAATGTGGGAGCTCAGGGACATGGCTGATGACCCTGACTCCTTCACGTGCAGGAAGTGTGTCCAGTTGCAGCTCTTGTTAGACCGCATGACGGCTCTCGAGCTGCGGATGGACTCACTTTGGAGCATGCGCGATGCTGAGGAGGTCGTGGATAGCACGTTTAGTGAATTGCTCACACCGCAGATTAGGATTGCTGAGGGAGAAAGGGAATGGGTGACCAAAAGGCAGAGAAAGAGCAGGAAGGCAGCGCAGGAGTCCCCTGCGGTCATCTCGCTCCAAAACAAGTATACCGTTTTGGATACTGTTGAGGGAGATGGCTCACCAGGGGAAGGCAGCAGTAGCCAGGTCCATGGCACCATGGCTGGCTCTGCTGTTCAGAAGGGCGGGAAAAAGAGTGGAAGGGCTATAGTCGTAGGGGATTCGATTGTAAGGGGAGTAGATAGGCGGTTCTGTGGTCGAAAACGAGGCTCCCGAATGGTATGTTGCCTCCCAGGTGCACGGGTCAGGGACGTCTCAGATCGGCTGCAGAAGATTCTAAAGGGGGAGGGTGAACAGCCAGTTGTCGTTGTGCACATAGGCACTAATGATATAGGTAAAAAACGGGATGAGGTCCTACAAGCAGAGTTTAGGGAGTTAGGAGCCAAGTTAAAAAGTAGGACCTCAGAGGTAGTAATCTCAGGATTACTACCAGTGCCACGTGATAGTCAGAGTAAAAATGAAAGAATAGTCAGGATGAATGCGTGACTTGAGAGATGGTGCAGGAAGGAGGGGTTCAGATTTTTGGGACATTGGGACCGGTTCTGTGGGAGGTGGGACTATTACAAATTGGATGGTCTACACCTGGGCTGGACTGGAACCAATGTCCTTGGAGGTGCTTTTGCTAACGCTGTTGGGGAGGGTTTAAACTAATGTGGCAGGGGGATGGGAACCAATTGAGGTCAGTTGACAGTAAGGAGGTAGTAACAAAAGCCTGTAAGGAACTAGATAATGAAGTCAGTGTGACTAAGGGGAAGAGCAGGCAGGGAGCAGATGATGAATATAAAGGGACTGGTGGTCTGAGGTGCATTTGTTTTAATGCAAGAAGTGTAGTAGGTAAGGCAGATTAACTTAGGGCTTGGATTAGTACCTGGGAGTATGATGTTATTGCTATTACTGAGACTTTGTTGAGGGAAGGGCATGATTGGCAACTAAATATCCCAGGATATCGATGCTTCAGGCGGGATAGAGAGGGAGGTAAAAGGGGTGGAGGAGTTGCATTACTGGTCAAAGAGGATATCACAGCTGTGCTGAAGGAGGGCACTATGGAGGACTCGAGCAGTGAGGCAATATGGACAGAACTCAGAAATAGGAAGGGTGCGGTAACAATGTTGGGGCTGTACTACAGGCCTCCCAACAGCGAGCGTGAGATAGAGGTACAAATATGTAAACAGATTATGGAAAGATGTAGGAGCAACAGGGTGGTGGTGATAGGAGATTTTAATTTTCCCAACATTGACTGGGATTCGCTTAGTGTTGGAGGTCCAGATGGAGCAGAATTTGTAAGGAGCATCCAGGAGGGTTTTCTAGAGCAGTATGTAAATAGTCCAACTCGGGAAGGGGCCATACTGGACCTGGTGTTGGGGAATGAGCCCGGCCAGGTTGTTGAAGTTTCAGTAGGGGACTACTTTGGGAATAGTGATCACAATTCCGTAAGCTTTAAAATACTCATGGACAAAGACGAGAGTGGTCCTAAAGGAAGAGTGCTAAATTGGGGGAAGGCCAACTATACCAAAATTCGGCAGGAGCTGGGAAATGTAGATTGGGAGCAGCTGTTTGAAGGTAAATCCACATGTGATATGTGGGAGGCTTTTAAAGAGAGGTTGATTAGCGCGCAGGAGAGACATGTTCCTGTGAAAATGAGGGATAGAAATGGCAAGATTAGGGAACCATGGATGACAGGTGAAATTGTGAGACTAGCTAAGAGGAAAAAGGAAGCATACATAAGGTGTAGGCGGCTGATGAAAGACGAAGCTTTGAAAGAATATCGGGAATGTAGGACCAATCTGAAACGAGGAATTAAGAGGGCTAAAAGGGGTCATGAAATATCTTTAGCAAACAGGGTTAAGGAAAATCCCAAAGCCTTTTATTCATATATAAGGAGAAAGAGGGTAACTAGAGAAAGGATTGGCCCACTAAAGGACAAAGGAGGAATGTTATGCTTGGACTCAGAGAAAATGGGTGAGATTCTAAACGAGTACTTTGCATCGGTATTCACCGAGGAGAGGGACATGACGGATGTTGAGGTTAGGAACAGATGTTTGATTACTCTAGGTCAAGTCGGCATAAGAAGGGAGGAAGTGTTGGGTATTCTAAAGGGCATTAAGGTGGACAAGTCCCCAGGTCCGGATGGGATCTATCCCAGGTTACTGAGGGAAGCGAGAGAGGAAATAGCTGGGGCCTTAACAGATATCTTTGCAGCATCCTTAAACACGGGTGAGGTCCCGGAGGACTGGAGAATTGCTAATGTTGTCCCCTTGTTTAAGAAGGGTAGCAGGGATAATCCAGGTAATTATAGACCGGTGAGCCTGACGTCAGTGGTAGGGAAGCTGCTGGAGAAGATACTGAGGGATAGGATCTATTCCCATTTGGAAGAAAATGGGCTCATCAGTGATAGGCAACATGGTTTTGTGCAGGGAAGGTCATGTCTTACCAACTTAATAGAATTCTTTGAGGAAGTGACAAAGTTGATTGATGAGGGAAGGGCTGTCGATGTCATATACATGGACTTCAGTAAGGCGTTTGATAAGGTTCCCCATGGCAGGCTGATGGAGAAATTGAAGGCGCTTGGGGTCCAAGGTGTACTAGCTAGATGGATAAAGAACTGGCTGGGCAACAGGAGACAGAGAGTAGCAGTAGAAGGGAGTTTCTCAAAATGGAGACGTGTGACCAGTGGTGTTCCACAGGGATCCGTGCTGGGACCACTGTTGTTTGTGATATACATAAATGATTTGGAGGAAAGTATAGGTGGACTGATTAGCAAGTTTGCAGACGACACTAAGATTGGTGGAGTAGCAGATAGTGAAGGGGACTGTCAGAGAATACAGCAGAATATAGATAGATTGGAGAGTTGGGCAGAGAAATGGCAGATGGAGTTCAATCAGGGCAAATGCGAGGTGATGCATTTTGGAAGATCCAATTCAAGAGTGAACTATACAGTAAATGGAAAAGTCCTGGGGAAAATTGATGTCCAGAGAGATTTGGGTGTTCAGGTCCACTGTTCCCTGAAGGTGGCAACGCAGGTAAATAGAGTGGTCAAGAAGGCATACGGCATGCTTTCCTTCATCGGACGGGGCATTGAGTACAAGAGTTGGCAGGTCATGTTACAGTTGTATAGGACTTTGGTTCGGCCACATTTGGAATACTGCGTGCAGTTCTGGTCGCCACATTATCAAAAGGATGTGGATGCTTTGGAGAGGGTGCAGAGGAGGTTCACCAGGATGTTGCCTGGTATGGAGGGCGCTAGCTATGAAGAGAGGTTGAGCAGATTAGGATTATTTTCATTAGAAAGACGGAGGTTGAGGGGGGACCTGATTGAGGTGTACAAAATCATGAGAGGTATAGACAGGGTGGATAGCAAGAGGCTTTTTCCCAGAGTGGGGGTTTCAATTACTAGAGGACACGAGTTCAAAGTGAAAGGGGAAAAGTTTAGGGGGGATATGCGTGGAAAGTTCTTTACGCAGAGGGTGGTGGGCACCTGGAACGCATTGCCAGCGGAGGTGGTAGATGCGGGCACGATGGAGTCTTTTAAGATGTATCTAGACAGATACATGAATGGGCAGGAAGAAAAGAGATACAGAACCTTAGAAAATAGGCGACATGTTTAGAGAGAGGATCTGGATCGGCGCAGGCTTGGAGGGCCGAAGGGCCTGTTCCTGTGCTGTAATTATCTTTGTTCTTTGTTCTTTGTTTAACCCACCACCTCCGCCCGGCCAGCACACACACACCCACAACAACCCACCACCTCCCCGCCGGCACAGCAGACACACACCAACAACAACCCACCACCTCCCCCCGGCAAGCACACACATACCCACAACAACCCACCACCTCCCCTGGCCCAGCAGAGACACACACACAACAACCCACCACCTCCCCCCCCGGCACAACAGATACATACCCACAACAACCCACCACCTGCCCCCGGCCAGCACACATACACTCACAAGAACCCACCACCTCCCCCCCCCCGGCACAGCACACACACACCCACAACAACAACCACCACCTCCCCTTGCCCAGCAGACAAACACCCACAACAACCCACCAACACCCCCCGGCCAGCACACACACACACAACCACCACCTCCCCCCACCCAGCACACACACACACAACAACCACCACCTCCCCCCGCCCAGCACATACACACACACACAACAACCACCTCCTCCACCCACCCAGCACACACACACACAACAACCACCTCCTCCACCCACCCAGCACATACACACACACAGAACAACCACCTCCTCCACCCACCCAGCACACACCCACAACAACCACCACCTCCCCCCACCCAGCACACACACACACACACAACAACCACCTCCCCCCACCCAGCACACACACACAGAACAACCACCTCCTCCCCCCGCCCAGCACACACACACACACAACAACCACCACCTCCCCCCGCCCAGCACACACACACACAACAACCACCACCTCCCCCCGCCCAGCACACACACACACACAACAACCACCTCCTCCACCCACCCAGCACACACACACCCACAACAACCACCACCTCCCCCCGCCCAGCACGCACACACACACAGAACAACCACCACCTCCCCCCACCCAGCACACACACAGACAACAACCACCACCTCCCCCCGCCCAGCACACACACACACAACAACCACCTCCTCCACCCACCCAGCACATACACACACACAGAACAACCACCTCCTCCACCCACCCAGCACACACACACACAACAACCACCTCCTCCACCCACCCAGCACATACACACACACAGAACAACCACCTCCTCCACCCACCCAGCACACACACACACACAGCAACCACCACCTCCCCCCACCCAGCACACACACAGACAACAACCACCACCTCCCCCCGCCCAGCACACACACACACAACAACCACCTCCTCCACCCACCCAGCACATACACACACACAGAACAACCACCTCCTTCACCCACCCAGCACACACACCCACAACAACCACCACCTCCCCCCACCCAGCACACACACACACACAAACAACCACCACCTCCCCCCACCCAGCACATACACACACCCACAACAAGCACCACCTCCCCCCCGCCCAGCACGCACGCACCCACAACATCCACCAGCTCCCCCCGCCCAGCGCGCACGCACCCACAACAACCCACCACCTCCCCCCCCACAGCGCGCACACACCAACATCCACCACCTCCCCCCCGCGCCCAGCGCTCGCCCACACATACATGCAAACACACACACATGCAATCAAACACACACACGAACACATAAAGACATGCAAACACATATATACACACATGCACGCAAACACATATATACACACACACAAACACATATAGACACAGACATACCCACACAGCAAACACACATACACACAAACATGCAAACATATACATACACACAAACACACACCACAAACACATACATACACACACACGCACGCAAGCATACACGCACACGTGCAAACACACACATGCAAACACAAACGCATAGACACAAACACACAAAAACACACACACAAACACATACATACACACATGCTAAAAACATAGACACACAGACGCGCAAACACATACACAGACATGCGCAAACACATACACACATGCAAACACGCACACAAATACATACATACACAGACACACAAACACATACACACACACCAAAACATTAGATTAAGTTTATACACTCCGAAACGCATGCGATATAATTTGCATCTAAGAGTTTACTATCAACTTCCTTTCTAGAGGAATACAGTTAATTATTTCTGCACCAGCTGCCCTATACTGCTCAGGATGTATATTCAGTACAGGGATGTCTCTGGACTATGTTGTACTCTCTCTCAATCTCACTCTCCGGTTTAACCTCTTTCTATACAAATTAATCAATGACACTCTTTACACATAGCAAATTGACCAACTGTTATATTTCACACTATCCTGCACATCAAATGTATCCGAGTCAAACTATTCAAAGTATCTCTTACATTGTTGATTGTTTGTTCTGGAGCTCAGTTATATATATTGTCCTGATCCTCTGGAATAGCTTTCAGAACAGTCTTTCACACCAGGGAGAGGGATTCTCCATTTAACTGATGTACCTGTTTAATATGACAGAGTGATTCATCCAGTTCAGATGGAACTCCTTCTTAGTCATTCTCCCTGAAGCTGACTCTAGGTCGGTACCTAGCTTGCTATGTAAGCTCTGTTTTCACTTGAACTGATCTTTGCAGGGATCTCGAGATAGTCACCGTCATCTGCCTCTGAATTTTCCTGCAATATCAGAGGTGAGGACAGCGAGGACGGGATTGTTGTCCTTCCTCGATCGTCTGCTTTCGAAAGTTCCTTTGTTCCTGGGATCCACAGGTAAAGTATTGTTGTTTGTTGCTGCTCAACTCTCAGCTTCCCCACCTTGTAGCCATTGTTGGATTTTGTCCAGATGGTTTTGCACTGTTCAGGTCGCTGATGGGAGTGTCTGGGATTTACAGAGAGGGAAAATCGTGTCACCATCTGTATTGTTAATTTGGTGCTAAGTGACCGAGTTCAATCATACCAATTATTTATCTAATCTGTTGTTTACCAGCTGTTTTCTTCACCTGTCTTTAGTCATTACAACTAGTCTAAGAATAGAACCTAACGACTCTGAGCCAGTTCCCTCACCAGGTATCTACTCCCCTCTCCGACTCAGGAACTAAACCCTGCCGTTTGATCTCATTCTTGCTGTTCTCTGTTTAGCATTGAATACGTTTTGAGCCTTTTTATTTCTCATTGCTCCCCATCGACCATTTATCTCCCAATTTATAATTGATAATGTATTACTTATTTTCAGTTAGTTTCCTTGTGTTTTCTTTTTATTGGTTTATTTGTGTTTCCTTCACTGAGCTGCTACTTCTGACAATTATTTATATTTCATTACCTCGCTGTTCATTTACTCGGATAGTTAAATGACCGGACATTTACCCAGAGCTCTGCTGTGTTTCCACCGCACTTTAGATAGAGTTTGTAATGGAACAAAAGCAGCTCAACTGGAATTTCAAAAGTATGTATTTGATCAGTCTATGGTCTTTTCTAAAAGATTTAAATGTATTCACTCCAAACTCTATACATCACATGGCAATTTGATAGTAAAATTCAATCAATTACACAATTCTAGCAGCTGTAAAGAGTTCAGTTCCCATCCCCAGTTCCTGCAGTAAAGTATATTTCACATCAAATACCATCAGACTATTTTGTTTTAACCAGGTGGGTGATTCCCTATTTCTGTTCGTTTGGGATATACCCAAGGTTATTACGGGAAGCGAGGGAAGAGATTGCCGCGCCTTTGGCGATGATCTTTGCGTCTTCACTGTCCACTGGAGTTCTTTCTTTTTTCTTTTGGGCCTCCTTATCTCGGGAGACAATGGATACGCGCCTGGAGGTGGTCAGTGGTTTGTGAAGCAGCGCCTGGAGTGGCAAAAAAGGCCAAATCTGGAGTGACAGGCTCTTCCACAGGTGCTGCAGAGAAATTTGTTTGTCGGGGCTGTTGCACAGTTGGCTCTCCCCTTGCGCCTCTGTCTTTTTTCCTGCCAACTACTAAGTCTCTTCGACTCGCCACAATTTAGCCCTGTCTTTATGGCTGCCCGCCAGCTCTGGCGAATGTTGGCAACTGACTCCCACGACTTGTGATCAATGTCACACGATTTCATGTCGCGTTTGCAGACGTCTTTATAACGGAGACATGGACGGCCGGTGGGTCTGATACCAGTGGCGAGCTCGCTGTACAATGTGTCTTTGGGGATCCTGCCATCTTCCATGCGGCTCACATGGCCAAGCCATCTCAAGCGCCGCTGACTCAGTAGTGTGTATAAGCTGGGGGTGTTGGCCGCCTCAAGGACTTCTGTGTTGGAGATATAGTCCTGCCACCTGATGCCAAGTATTCTCCGAAGGCAGCGAAGATGGAATGAATTGAGACATCGCTCTTGGCTGGCATACGTTGTCCAGGTCTCGCTGCCGTAGAGCAAGGTACTGAGGACACAGGCCTGATACACTCGGACTTTTGTGTTCCGTGTCAGTGCGCCATTTTCCCACACTCTCTTGGCCAGTCTGGACATAGCAGTGGAAGCCTTACCCATGCGCTTGTTGATTTCTGCATCTAGAGACAGGTTACTGGTGATAGTTGAGCCTAGGTAGGTGAACTCTTGAACCACTTCCAGAGCGTGGTCGCCAATATTGATGGATGGAGCATTTCTGACGTCCTGCCCCATGATGTTCGTTTTCTTGAGGCTGATGGTTAGGCCAAATTCATTTGGCCACTGGAGTAGTACCAGATGATTGGAGGGTGGCAAATGTTATTCCCTTGTTCAAGAAAGGGAATAGGGATAACCCTGGGAATTACAGACCAGTCAGTCTTACGTCGGCGGTGGGCAAATTATTGGAGAGGATTCTGAGAGACAGGATTTATGATTATTTGGAAAAGCATAGTTTGATTAGAGATAGTCAGCATGGCTTTGTGAGGGGCAGGTCATGCCTCACAAGCCTTATTGAATTCTTTGAGGATGTGACAAAACACATTGATTAAGGAAGAGCAGTGGATGTGGTGTATATGGATTTTAGCAAGGCGTTTGATAAGGTTCCCCATGGAAGGCTCATTCAGAAAGTAAGGAGGCATGGGATACAGGGAAATTTGGCTGTCTGGATACAGAATTGGCTGGCCCATAGAAGACAGAGGGTGGCAGTAGATGGAAAGTATTCAGCCTGAAGCTCGGTGACCAGTGGTGTTCCGCAGGGATCTGTTCTGGGACTTCTGCTTTTTGTGATTTTTATAAATGACTTGGATGAGGATGTGGAAGGCTGGGTTAGTAAGCTTGCCAATGACACAAAGGTTGCTGGAGTTGTGGATAGTGTGGAGGGCTGTTGTCGGTTGCAACGGGACATTGACAGGATGCAGAGCTGGGCTGAGAAGTGGCAGATGGAGTTCAACCTGGAAAAGTGTGAAGTGATTCATTTTGTAAGGTCAAATTTGAATGCAGAATACAGGCTTAAAGACAGGATTCTTGGCAGTGTGGAGGAACAGAGGGATCTTAGATTTGTTTTTAGATTTAGATTTAGAGATACAGCACTGAAACAGGCCCTTCGGCCCACCGAGTCTGTGCCGTCCATTAACCACCCATTTATACTAATCCTACACTAATCCCAAATTCCTACCACATCCTCACCTGTCCCTATATACCCCTACCACCTACCTATACTAGGGGCAATTTATAATGGCCAATTTACCTATCAACCTGCAAGTCTTTTGGCTGTGGGAGGAAACCCACGCAGACACAGGGAGAACTTGCAAACTCCACACAGGCAGTACCCAGAATTGAACCCGGGTCGCTGGAGCTGTGAGGCTGCGGTGCTAACCACTGCGCCACTGTGCCGCCCACAGACGTGGGGTCCACGTCCATAGATCCCTCAAAGTTGCCACCCAAGTTGATAGGGTTGTTAAGAAGGCGTATGGTGTGTTGGCTTTCATTAAGAGGGGGATTGAGTTTAAGAGCCGCGAGGTTATGCTGCAGCTCTATAAAGCCCTGATTAGACCACATTTGGAGTATTGTGTTCAGTTCTGGTCGCCTCAGTATAGGAAGGATGTGGAAGCTTTAGAGAGGGTGCAGAGGAGATTTACCAGGATGCTGCCTGGACTGGAGGGCATGTCTTATGAAGAAAGGTTGAGGGAGCTAGGGCTTTTCTCATTGGAGCGAAGAAGGATGAGAGGTGACTTGATAGAGGTGTACAAGATGATGAGAGGCATAGATATAGTGGATAGCCAGAGACATTTTCCCAGGGCGGAAAGGGCTATCACCAGGGGGCATAATTTTAAGGTGATTGGAGGAAGGTTTCGGGGAGATGTCAGAGGTAGGTTCTTTACACAGAGAGTGGTGGGTGCGTGGAATGCGCTGCCAGCGGTGGTAGTAGAAGCAGATACATTAGGGACATTTAAGCAACTCTTGGATAGGTACATGGATGATAGTAGAATGAAGGATATGTAGTTAGTTTGATCTTAGAGTTGGTTAAAGGGTCGGCACAACATCGTGGGCCGAAGGGCCTGTCCTGTGCTGTACTGTTCTATGTTCTATGTTCTCTTTTACAGCTAACGTGATGACAATTGTGATCCTGTCCCGGGGAAAGTGCGGTCTCTCCAGATGTATCACTCACTACCTGGTCGCCATGTCGGGGGCGGATCTACTGGTCGTTATCACTGACGTGATATTTTTTCGGATTAATGATTATTATTTCCCGAATACCTTCCTGTTACTCACCCCTGTGTGCTCTTTCAACATCGTCCTGCTTCGTGCAGCCACTGATATTTCTGTCTGGTTAACAGTCGCTTTCACTTTTGATCGTTTTGTTACTATTTGTTACCAGAAACTGAGGACTAAATATTGCACCGAGAAAACGGCAGCTGTAGTTATAGGAACTGTGTGTCTGCTGTTCTGTTTAAAAAACATTCCCTGGTACTTTATATTTGAACCCTACATTACAATCGACAACAGACCCTGGGGCTGTTATCAAAAGCTGCAGTATTACACATTAACTGCATGGGTAGCATTTAGCTGGATTGACCGCTGTCTCACCCCACTGCTCCCAACATTCCTGATATTACTGCTCAATGCTCTGACCATTGGACACATTTTGGCGGCCAATCGAGTCCGCAGGAGGCTGAGAGGCAGAAAGAATGAAATGGATCATAATGATCCGGAGATGGAGAGCAGAAGGAAATCTATCATTTTACTGTTCGCTATATCTGGAAACTTCATACTACTATGGATGACGTATGTGATATATTTCCTATTAATACAAATTACAAACCATTATTATTTAACAGGTTTCAATGACCCGATGACTATCGCAGACTATACCAGCTACATGCTCCTGCTTTTAAGCTGCTGCACAAACACGTGTATTTATGCAGTGACCCAGACTAAATTCAGAGAGGAGCTGAAGAATGGGGTAACATCTCCAGTGAGAATAATATTTAAATTATTGAAACATAGAAAATAACACAGGAATTCCCAGCATTGAATCTGAATTGCATCTCATATCCCATTCCAATGTTATTTGTGTCTCATGTCTGAACTGAACGGATTCCACCTCTGCCTCACTCTGCTCCAGATATAATGCTGGGCAATATCTGACACAGGCTGTATTTTCAATGTAGAAATCAGTGACATAGGCAATATCCAGATGGTAATAGGGGTAGGCATTTCACTGGATTAAATCCTAGTCATGAACCCATGAAGATAAAAGACGCAGCACTGAGGCATAGGCTGGTTGAAAAATGTCCGGGTAAATAAAGAATCTGCATCAGAACATGTGGGAAATACTAGGGGCATGTGAAAGTAGAATAAGCCTCTCCCCGATTGATGTCTAATAAAATCAGGAGATGAAGGGCAAATGTCTGTGAATTACTTGCAGAAAAATAAACAGATCATTATAGTGAAGGGAATTTGCTGTTTGGACTTGTTCTCTCTGGATTTCGGAAACAGCCTATCTTTCAGAATCAGCTCTGTGAATTTTTGGACACTCAGTATTGAGGTTAGAACAATGACACTTCTGAACATGTGTCTATGAACAGCAGCTTTTCCAGTTGTGATCCTCTGCACTTGAGTCTATAAACAGTGGTGTTTCCTGCAGTAAGACTCCTCGGCTTGTGTCTCTGAACAATAGCCTTTCTGGTCGTGAGTCCTCAGAAATTGTATTTCTGAGCAGTGATGTTTCCAGCAGTCTCCTGTCCTGCTATGTATGAACAGTGATGTTATGAGGAATATGTTCCCTTTACCAGCGCCTGTGAACAGTGGCGTGACTCACAGCAGTGAATCCCCTGTATCTGTGTCTATTATCAGTGGTGTTTGCAGCAGTGAATCCCCTGTATCTGTGTCTATTATCAGTGGTGTTTGCAGCAGTGAGTCCCCTGTATCTGTGTCTATTATCAGTGGTGTTTGCAGCAGTGAATCCCCTGTATCTGTGTCTATTAACAGTGGTGTTTGCAGCAGTGAGTCCCCTGTATCTGTGTCTATTAACAGTGGTGTTTGCAGCAGTGAATCCCCTGTATCTGTGTCTATTATCAGTGGTGTTTGCAGCAGTGAATCCCCTGTATCTGTGTCTATTATCAGTGGTGTTTGCAGCAGTGAGTCCCCTGTATCTGTGTCTATTAACAGTGGTGTTTTCAGCAGTGAGGCCCCTGTATCTGTGTCTATTATCAGTGGTGTTTGCAGCAGTGAATCCCCTGTATCTGTGTCTATTAACAGTGGTGTTTGCAGCAGTGAGTCCCCTGTATCTGTGTCTATTAACAGTGGTGTTTGCAGCAGTGAGTCCCCTGTATCTGTGTCTATTAACAGTGGTGTTTGCAGCAGTGAGTCCCCTGTATCTGTGTCTATTATCAGTGGTGTTTGCAGCAGTGAGTCCCCTGTATCTGTGTCTATTATCAGTGGTGTTTGCAGCAGTGAGTCCCCTGTATCTGTGTCTATTAACAGTGGTGTTTTCAGCAGTGAATCCCCTGTATCTGTGTCCATTATCAGTGGTGTTTGCAGCAGTGAATCCCCTGTATCTGTGTCTATTATCAGTGGTGTTTGCAGCAGTGAGTCCCCTGTATCTGTGTCTATTAACAGTGGTGTTTTCAGCAGTGAGTCCCCTGCATCTGTGTCTATTATCAGTGGTGTTTGCAGCAGTGAATCCCCTGTATCTGTGTCTATTAACAGTGGTGTTTGCAGCAGTGAGTCCCCTGTATCTGTGTCTATTAACAGTGGTGTTTGCAGCAGTGAGTCCCCTGTATCTGTGTCTATTATCAGTGGTGTTTGCAGCAGTGAGTCCCCTGTATCTGTGTCTATTATCAGTCGTGTATGTGATAGATTGTCACCTGTATCTGTGTCTATGTTTGCAGCAGTGAATCCCCTGTATCTGTGTCTATTATCAGTGGTGTTTGCAGCAGTGAGTCCCCTGTATCCGTGTCTATTATCAGTGGTGTTTGCAGCAGTGAGTCCCCTGTATCTGTGTCTATTATCAGTGGTGTTTGCAGCAGTGAGTCCCCTGTATCTGTGTCTATTAACAGTGGTGTTTGCAGCAGTGAGTCCCCTGTATCTGTGTCTATTATCAGTGGTGTATGTGATAGCTTGTCACCTGTATCTGTGTCTATGTTTGAAGCAGAGTCCCCTGTATCTGTGTCTATTATCAGTGGTGTATGTGATAGCTTGTCACCTGTATCTGTGTCTATGTTTGAAGCAGAGTCCCCTGTATCTGTGTCTATTATCAGTGGTGTTTGCAGCGGTGAGTCCCCTGTATCTGTGTCTATTATCAGTGGTGTTTGCAGCAGTGAATCCCCTGTATCTGTGTCTATTAACAGTGGTGTTTGCAGCAGTGAGTCCCCTGTATCTGTGTCTATTAACAGTGGTGTTTGCAGCAGTGAGTCCCCTGTGTCTGTGTCTATTAACAGTGGTGTTTGCAGCAGTGAGTCCCCTGTATCTATGTCTATTATCAGTGGTGTATGTGATAGCTTGTCACCTGTATCTGTGTCTATGTTTGAAGCAGTGAGTCCCCTCTATCTGTGTCTGTTATCAGTGGTGTTTGCAGCAGTGAGTCCCCTGTATCTGTGTCTATGTTTGCAGCAGTGAGTCCCCTGTATCTGTGTCTATTATCAGTGGTGTATGTGATAGCTTGTCACCTGTATCTGTGTCTATGTTTGAAGCAGTGAGTCCCCTCTATCTGTGTCTGTTATCAGTGGTGTTTGCAGCAGTGAGTCCCCTGTATCTGTGTCTATGTTTGCAGCAGTGAGTCCCCTGTATCTGTGTCTATTATCAGTGGTGTATGTGATAGCTTGTCACCTGTCTCTGTGTCCATGTTTGCAGCAGTGAGTCCCTGCATCGTTGTCAATGAAAAGTGATGCTTTCAACAGTGCACTTCCTGTATTTATGTCAATGAGGAGAAAAAGTGTGAAATGCTGAGCAGCAGCAGGGGGAGACGGCAGCTGAATTTCACTTCAGGAAGAAGTGGCCTCGTTGGTCGAGGGCCCACTGTCAGGTTTCTGTGATCCTCGGACGGGGTGGGTTGTGGGAGAGGGTGTGCACCGTGACAACAATAACATCCGAGCAATGTGAGCAATAAAACAGTTACACTAGCACCGAGCTCTCCTCAACAGTTACTGAGGTTTCAGTTAGCAAAAACATTCTGACTCTCCATTTCACTGGGATACTGTCACATTGACATAAATCATTCAATTCTCCATATCCAGTCAATTCTGCAGAAATGAAAGGAAATACTTCTGTATATTTGCCCATCGTATCTGTGCCGGCCATCAAGCACCTATCTATTCGAATCCCATTTTCCAGCACTTGGCCCAAAGCCTTACATGCTCTCACGTTTCAATTGCTCATCTAAATACTTAACTTTTGTGAGGGTTCCTGTCTCTGTCACCCCTTCAGGCAGTGTGTTCCAGATTCCAAACATCCTCTTGGTGAAAAAGATTTTCCTCAAATCCCCTCTAAACCTCCTGCCCCTTACCTTAAATCTATGCCCCATGGTTATTGACACCTCCACTAAGGGAAAAAGTTTCTTCCTATCTACCCTATCTGTGCCCCTCATAATTTTGTATACCTCAATCAGCCCCCCACCCTACCCTCAGCCTTCTCTGCTCTAAGGAAATCAACCCTAGCCTATCCAGTCTCTCTTCATAGTTGAAATGCTCCAGCCCAGGCAACATCCTGGTGAATCTCCTCTGCATCCTCTCCAGTTCAATCACATCCTTCCTCTCGTCTGGTGACCAGAACTGTACACAGTACTCCAGCTGTGGCCTAACTTGCATTTTATACAGCTCCATCATAACCTCCCTACTCTTATATTCCATGCCTCGACTAATAAAGACAAGAATCCCATGTGCCTTCCTAACCACCTTATCTACCTCTGCTGCTGCCTTCAGTGATCTATGGACAAGTACACCAAGGACCCTCTGACCCTCTGTCCTTCCTAGGTTCCTACCATCCATTATATATTCCCTTGCCTTGTTAGTCCTCCCAAAATGCATCACCTCACACTTCTCAAAATTAAATTCCTTTTGCCACTGCTCTGCCCATCTTACCAGCCCATCTATAGCGTCCTGTAATCTGAGGCTTTCCTCCTCACTATTTACGACACCACCAATTTTCGTGCCATCTGCTAACTTACTGATCATACCTCCTATATTCACGTCTAAATCATTAATGTACATGACAAACAGCACCGATCCCTGTGGTACATCACTAGTCACAGGCTTCGAATCGCAAAAACAACCCTCGACCATCACCCTTTGCCTACTGCCACAAAGCCAATTTTGGATCCAAATTGCCCTGGATCCCATGGGCTCTTACCTTCTTGACCAATCTCCCATGCGGGACCTTATCAAAAGCCTTACTGAATGCCATGTAGAGAACATCAACAGCTTTACCTTCATCTACACACCTAGTCACCTCCTCAAAAAATTCAATCACATTTATGAGACATGATCGCCTCCTGACAAAGCCATGCTGACTATTCTTGATTATTCCCTGCCTCTCCAAGTGGAGATTAATCCTATCCCTCAGAAGTTTTTCCAATAGTTTCCCGACCACTGATGTTAGACTCACTGGCCTGTAATTACCTGGTTTATCCCTACTACCCTTCTTGAATAATGGTACCACATTTGCTGTCCTCCAGTCCTCTGGCACCTTTCCTGTGGCCAGAGAAGATTTGAAAATTTGTGTCAGAGCCCCTGCAATCTCCTTCCTTGCCTCACATAGCAGCCTGGGATACATCTCATCTGGGCTTGGGATTTATCCACTTTTAAGCCCACTAAAACCGTTAATACCTCCTCCCTTTCAATGCTATTTTTTTCAAGTATATCACAATCCCCCTCCCTGATCTCGATACCAACATTGTCCTTTTCCATCGTGAACACAGATGAAAAGTAATTATTTAAAATCTCACTACGTCATCCAGCTCCACACACAGATTGCTGCTTTGGTCCCGACTGGGCCCTACTCTTTCCCTGCTTATCCTCTTGCCCCTAATATACCTATAAAATACCTTGGGACTTCCCTTTATCTTGCCCGTCAGTGTTTTTTCATGCCCCCTCTTTGCTTTCCTAATTACTTTTTTAAGTACACCCCTACACTTTCTATACTCCTCTCAGATCTCCACCATTTTCAGCCCTCTGAATCTGCTGTATGCCTCCCTTTTTTTTCCTTATCCAATCCTCTATATCCCTTGTCATTGAGGGTTCCCTGGACTTTTTTGCCCTACTTTTCACCTTTACGGGAACATGTTAGCCCTGAACTCTCACTATTTTCTCATTGAATGGCTCCCACTTGTCTGATGTAGACTTTCCTGCAAGTAGCTGCTCCCAGTCCACTTTGGCTAGATCCTGTTTTATCATATTGAAATCAGCCTTCCCCCAATTCAGTATCTTTATTTCTGGTCCATCTTTGTCCTTTTCCATAACGACATTAAATCTTAGAGTTATGGTCACTATCCTCGAATTGCTCCCCCACTGACACTTCTACCATTTGTCATCCTGCTCTGCCATTCAATAAGATCAGAGCTGGGATGGTGGGATTGTCTTATGAGGAAAGATTGAGAAACCTGGGCTTGTATTCTCTAGAGTCCAGAAGAGTGAAATGTGATCTCATTTAATCTTACAAAATTCTTCCAGGACGTGACAGGGTTAATGTAGATAGGATGTTCCCCATGGCTGGTGAGTCTAGAACCATGGGACATAGTCTCTGAATAAGGAGTAGACCATTTAAAACTTAGAACTTCTTCACTCAGAGGTCTGTGAATCTTTGGAACTCTCTACCCTAGAGTTCTGTGGAAGCTCAATCATTGTGCATGCTCAAGACAGAAATCAAAAGATATGTAGATACTAATGACATCAAAGAATATTAGGATAACTCAGGCAAGTGGTATTGAGGTAGATGATTCACTCTGATCTCATTGAATGTCAGAACAGGCTGGATGGGCTGAATGGTCTACCCCCGCTCCTATGTTCCGAGCTGATCATATACATCAACTCCACCTTCCCACACAATCCCCATGTTCCTGAAGTTCATCAGTGCACAAAATCTATCAATCTCTGTCTTGAATACACTCAGCACCTGAACATCCACAGCCCTCAGGGATACAGAATTCCAAAGACTCACAACCCTTTTAGTGAAGATATCTCTCCTCCTCTCAGTCCAAAATGGTCGACCCCTAATTCGGAGACTGTGACACCTAGGTGGAGCCAGGTGAAAAATCCTCCCAGCATCTACCATGTAAAGCCCGTTAAGGAATTGATCTGCTTCAATGAGATCATCTCTCATCCTTCTAAATTCCAGGAACATTTTCCTCATCTACTTAATCTCTCTTCATAAGATATTTTCTCGATCCGCGAATCGGACCAGCGAATCTTTGTTGCACTCCCTCTAAGACAAGTCTATCCTTCCTGAGGTAAGGAGACCAAAATCACATGCAGTACTCCAGGTGTTGTCACACCAAGATCCCAGGTTATTGTAAATGCAATTACTCTGATACTCCAATTCCGTTATTCTAAAGGTTAACATTGAACATTCCTCCCTAATTGCTTGCTTTGTTTACACACGAACTTTCTGTGATCCTTGTGCAATGACATCCAGGACCCACTGAATAATAACATTTCAAAATCACAAACCATTTAAACATCTTGTTTTCGTATTCTTCCGACCAAAGTGGATAACTTCACACTTCCTCACGTTATATTCCATCTGCTATGTCCCTGTCTGCTCACTGAACCTGTCTATATCCCTTTACAGTGTCTTTACATTTCCTTCTCAGCTTAATGTGAGCTCTTCTGGAAAGTCGCAGAATGTCTTACAGCTTCCAGCAGCCATGTATTGGTCGCTGGAGAGTTCACTCACTGCCAAGGCCAACGTCTTCACATTGAACCTGGACCATGACCTGAGTGAACCAGCAGCCTCAGCTTTCAGTGATCCAGACAAAGCTGAAGAGTGAGTAAATGTGAGGGCTCAGTGTGTGAGGAACCAGCAGCCTCGGGGCCGAGTAATCTAGACCGAGCCGAAGAGTGAGTAAATGTGAGGGCTCAGTGTGTGAGGAACCAGCAGCCTCGGGGCCTAGTAATCGAGACCCAGCTGAAGAGTGAGTAAATGTGAGAGCTCAGTGTGTGAGGAACCAACAGCCTCGGGGACTAGTAATCTAGACCCAGCTGAAGAGTGAGTAAATGTGAAGGCTCAGTGTGTGAGGAACCAGCAGCCTCGGGGCCTAGTAATCTAGACCCAGCTGAAGAGCGAGTAAATGTGAGGGCTCAGTATGTGAGGAACCAACAGCCTCGGGGCCGAGTAATCTAGACCCAGCTGAAGAGTCAGTAAATGTGAGGGCTGAGTAAATGTGAGGAACCAGCAGCCTCGGGGCCTAGTAATCTAGACCCAGCTGAAGAGTGAGTAAATGTGAGGGCTCAGTGTGTGAGGAACCAGCAGCCTCGGGCCTAGTAATCTAGACCCAGCTGAAGAGTGAGTAAATGTGAGGGCTCAGTGTGTGAGGAAACAACAGCCTTGGGGCCGAGTAATCTAGACCCAGCCGAAGAGTGTGTAAATGTGAGGGCTCAGTGTGTGAGGAACCAACAGCCTCGGGCCTAGTAATCTAGACCCAGCTGAAGAGTGAGTAAATGTGAGGGCTCAGTGTGTGAGGAACCATCAGCCTCGGGCCATGTAATCTAGACCCAGCTGAAGAGTGTATAAATGTGAGGGCTCAGTGTGTGAGGAATCAGCAGCCTTGGGGCCGAGTAATCTAGTCCGAGCTGAAGAGTGAGTAAATGTGAGGGCTCAGTGTGTGAGGAACCATCAGCCTCGGGGCTTAGTAATCTAGACCCAGCTGAAGAGTGTGTAAATGTGAGGGCTCAGTGTGTGGGCAACCAGCAGCCTCGGGGCCTAGTAATCTGGACCCAGCTGAAGAGTGAGTAAACGTGAGGGCTCAGTGTGTGGGGAACCAGCAGCCTCGGGGCCTAGTAATCTAGATCCAGCTGCAGCATGTGTAAATGTGATGGCTCAGTGTGTGAGGAACCAGCAGCCTCGGGGCCTAGTAATCTAGATCCAGCTGCAGCGTGTGTAAATGTGAGAGCTCAGTGTGTGAGGAACCAGCAGCCTCGGGGCCCAGTAATCTAGACCCAGCTGAAGAGTGAGTAAATGTGAGGGCTCAGTGTGTGAGGAACCAGCAGTCTCGGGGCCCAGTAATCTAGACCCAGCTGCAGCGTGTGTAAATGTGAGGGCTCAGTGTGTGAGGAACCAGCAGCCTCGGGGCCTAGTAATCTAGACCCAGCTGCAGCGTTTGTAAATGTGAGGGCTCAGTGTGTGAGGAACCAGCAGCCTTGTGTTTCAGTGATCCAGACACTATTGACCATAGTTTTGAAAATGAGAACTGAATTGAACTCCAGAGCCTATTTGCTGCTTGCAATGGTTGATGGGGAAATGTAGAGGGAGCTTTACTCTGTATCGAACCTGTATTGTATCTGCTCTCGTAATGTTTGATCAGACAGTGAAGAGAGAACTTTAATCTGTGTCTAACCTGTTTTTTTTTGGAGGGAGATTTACTCTGGATCTAACCCCATTTAAAAAAATTTTTTTTTTAAACATGGCATTCAGACCCCAGGCCCCTTTTATATATTTTAATGTCGAGGGGGTCTTTACTCCTCAGGCCCCATTTATATACATATTTTTTAAAATAAATTTATTAAAATCAAATAAATAAACAAAAAACTCAAATTAAAATCCCATTCTTGGCGTCGATTTTGCACTCCTCTCCCTGTGGTGCCCACTGGTCGCGGAAGGTCTCAAGCGTACCGACGGACACCACTTGCTCCTTCTCCAGGGACACCTGGGCGTGAACATAACCGTGGAAGAGGGGCAGGCAATCAGGGAGGACGGACCCCCTGACAGCCTGCAGCCTGGACCAGTGATTTGCCATCTTGGCCAGGCCCAGGAGCAGACTGACGTGGAGATCCTCCCCCCGGCCCACGCCCCTCCGCTCCGGGTGCCCAAAGATTAGGAGCATGAGACTGAAGTGCAGCCAAAGCTTGAGGAGCAGCCCCTTCAAATACTCAAAGGGGGCTGCAACCTCACACACTCCATATATACGTCCAAGCTGCAGAAAGTACAGGTGGCCTGGGAGTCCGGGAACCTACTTAACAGCCTATAACATGGGACTGCCCTGTGCAGCACCCTCCACCCCAGGTCCCAAATGTAAAGGGGGAGGACTTCCGCATAGAGAAACCTTCATCGGGGTTTCCCCTCGCCACCAGATGGCCGAGGCTGACGAGGGCGAGGAAATGGAAAGTGTGCAGGAGCAGCCCTTACAGGAAACCCCTCTGCGCCGATTGGAATGGCACAGAGGGCATTTCCGAGAGGTGGCTCGGGTTGTGTGGGACCGGCTCCCAACGAGGGTTTCGGGGCCTGGGTCCGATGAGCAGTTCCGGCAGAGCGGGGTTCAGCTCAACCGGGAGCACTCCGCTCTCCCTCGCCCCCTCGCCACCCGCAGTGAGGGGCGTCCTGGGGGCTTCAGCTACTCCTCCGCCTGCTGGTCCGTCCTTGGAGTCGGCCACCCGGACAGCCGAGGCGCTCACCTCCGCCGGTGGGGGCGCGCCCTGACTGGAGGTGACCATGTTCCAGACTCTGAATAGATCCCGGTAAAAGACAGACAACTCCCTCAGAGAGGCGTGGCTAACGGTCTGTGCAAGCAGCTGCGTGTCGTCTTGAAGGCAGTGACACTGGCGGAAAAAATACGTCGCCAGCGCACACCAACTGGGAGGACACTCAACGTACAGGTATCTCTACAGGGTCCGAGGGCAGAGAGTCACAGCCTGAGTGTGGATGCACACCAGCGACTGGCCGCCCTCCTCGATCGTGAGGCCAGGACCGCGGCAGTGACCCAGTGTTTCCTCTTGGCCCAGAAAAAATTGCCGAGTTTCTTCTGCATCTTGGTGGCAAATACAGGGGGCGGGGCCAAAGTGACCAACCTGTACCACAGCATCGAGGTCACCAGTTGGTTTATGACCAGCTCTCGGCCCCTGCAGGAAAGTACTCGGAACAGTCCTGTCCAGTGCCCCAGCCGAGTGGTGACATTCGCCTCCAACTGCTGCCAGTTTGCTGGCCAGGCTTCCTCAGCGGGGCTAAAGTGGACTCCCAGATAGAGGAGGTGCGTGGTGCTCCAAGCAAAAGGTGTCAACTTCTCCGGCAGGGATTCCACCCGCCACTGACCCACCAGGAGACCGAAACATTTCTCCAAATTGATCTTTGCGGAGGACGCGGCAGAAAAGGTCTGCTGGCAGTCACGCATCCTTCACAAGTCAACGGGATTTGTAACCACGAGGAGCACGTCATCGGCGTAAGCCGAGAGGATGACCAACATGGCTGGCTCACGCAGAGTCAATCCCGTCAACCTCCTGAAAAGCAGGCACAGGAAGGGCTGCACGCAGATGGTGTACAATTAGCCGGACATGCGGCATCCCTGACGCACTCCTCTCCCAAAGAGAAGGGGCGCTGTCAAGGACCCGTTAACTTTGACCAGACACCCTGCAGTGCTGTATAAAATTCGGACCCAGGCCACCAAATGCGGCCCGAGTCCGAAAGCGCGCAGAGTCCCGAAAAGGTATTCGTGATTCCCCCTGTCGAATGCCTTCTCCTGATCAAGGGAGAGAAAGGTGACCGACTGACCAGTCCTCTGGGAAAGATGGATCAGGTCCCAGACCAGGTGGATGTTGTCCTGGATGGACTGGCCCAGGACCGTGTTGGACTGGTTGGGGTTGATCATGTGGGCCAGCACCGAGCCCAGGCGGGTAGACATAGCCCGGGCAAAGATCTTATAATCCAAGCTGAGGAGGGAGACCGGACACACGTTTTTAAGCAGGCGGAGATCGCCCCTCTTCAACAGCAGGACGATGACTGCCCTGCACAATGAGAGGGGCATCTCCCTGGTCGCCAGGCGTTCCCCCAGGACCCGCATGCAAACGTCCCCCAGGATGTCCCAGAAAGCCCTGAGGAACTCCACGGTCAGCTTGTCCAGCCCCGGGAGATTTGCCCCTCGAGAGTTCGTGGAGGGCACTGGTCAGCTCTGCCAAACGTGAGCGGAATCTCCAATCCTTCGACGCCCTCCAGGCTGACTTCCGGCAGGTCCTCTCACAAAACTCTGCGCGCGTCCTTGCTAGACGGATCCGGAGAGAACAACGCACTGTAATAAGTACGGACCAGGAGGCCCATTTCTTCCAGATCCGTGATGGAGGATTCGTCGTCGGCCAGCAGCTCGATGAGCTGCTTACGGACCCTCTACCATTTTTCCAGCGAGTAGAAGAAGGGTGAGGCGTGGTCCAAATCTTGTAGGATCTGCATCCGCGACCTCACGTATGTGCTTCGGAACCCTATGAACTGCTGGTCCCTCAGTGCGCCCTTCTTCTCTTTGTACGCCTGCCAAAGGGCTGGGTCTGCAATGGCATGACCGAGGCGGGACATCAAGTCGAGCACCTCCCTCGCTAGGTGCCCGATCTTAGCTTCCTTTCTCTTGGTTGACCATTTTGCATACTCCTGACAGAAGACACGGATGTGAATCTTGCCCACATCCCACCATAGACTCAAAGAGGGGAAGCTTCCTTCTCCAGTCAGCACAGAATCGATGGACTAAGTCCTGGAATCGCTCGTCTTCCAGCAGCCGGTTGTTAGCGTGCCATAGTTTTGCTGTGAGGATGAGAGGAGGCTCGGGTGGGAGGCACGAGGGACTCCACCACCTCACTGGCGATGGAAGCAAGATAATCCTCCGTGCCCCGCAGCGAGTCTCCATCCTCCTGCGGCTCGTCACCGCCAGCGACCGACACACCCACCACACTCTGTAGGGCGGACGTCCCAGCCGCGCCAGCTGGTCACACCTCCGTCACGATCCCAGCCCCAGGATCGATGGCGGAGGAGTCCTCTCTGGGTTCTGGAATGGAACTGGAGCCTGTGGGTGCCAGCAGTTCAGGAACCCCCTCCACCTCCGTCCCCAGGCCAATGAGTGGTCCAGGGGAGATGGAAGTGCCCGACTCCAGAAATCCAGCTGGAGGCGGGACTGGAGGCGGAGAGAGGAGGCGATCTCCCATTCTGTTGGTGCCTACAGGACCAGCAGACAGGGAATTACACAGATTGGCTGCTGGGTCGGGTACATCCCGGGTGGCAGAGTCAGGCTGTTGGGAAGGTGGCCCATCACAGGCCTTGCCCACACCCAGGACACCCACCCCATCGGCCAAAGGAATGATTTCTCCCGTAGGGCCCAGCCCCCACCTCAGGAGCTGACAAGATTTCAGGGCCATCTTCCCCACCTCCTTTCCGAGGGGTGAAGGGGTCCCGCCCGGGGCTCGAGGCCCTGATCCTTCGGGAGGCAGGGGGTGCCTGAGGACCCACGCTGGGAGATGGATCCCATGGTTCAGGGCCTTCTGCAGAGAAGGGACTTCTCCTACTCCTATTTCGGGAGGGGCGTGGAGGCTCAGAGACCTCCATGTCATCAGGGGCCTCTGCCTCTGTGCCCAGCTTTTGCCTGGTCACCCTGGGTCTGAGCCCAGCCCTGGGGCAGGTAGATTACCCAGGAGCGGGCCTTAGGATGATCTCAGGCCCGGGTTGTGCCATGGTGTCCAGGGGATGAGCCTCTCGATGTTTATTTTCCCTCCGTGTCTTCCCTCCACTTGGACAGACACCTCCCTCTGCACCTGAGGCCGTGAAAACCCAGCCTCCGGCACCGACTGAATGGTGCCTGGTGGAGGTGGAGGTGTAGGGGGAGTGGGAGGAGGGGCAGCGGTGCCACCCTGGTCTGCCGAGGTGGAATTGGCAGCCGGGAGGTTGGGGCAGTTCTTACGGACATGCCCCACGCCCTTGCAAACATGGCACCGCGCCCCATCCAAGGTCCAGAGGATGTGGTAGGCCGTCCCCTGGAACTCTACATTGAAATGGCAATCTGTGACCTCCTCCCGCACCAGCTGCATAAATAATTGGTGGCGGAAAGAGTACACGTGCCGGAGGCTGTTCTCCCGAAGACTGAGCGGGACTGGGTTAGCCCTGTCTTTACCTCCCCCCAAAAGGTGCAGGTGGGGAAGGAGGAGCTCACCAGGAATGAAGAGCAGGACATTCGACAGAATGACCCGTTGCGCAGTGGCCTCCACTGGGTCCACTGACAGAAAGGTCCTGCCCACAGTGAGCCCCTTGCTCAGAGCCAGCGATACCGCCCACTCGGTCTTCAGGAAAAACACAGCCTTCCCGTACATTTTCAAGGCAGCAAAAATGGCTGAAGGGCCAACAACCTCGGCCATTGCCTTCATGTATATCTCTATTGACATAATGGGATGGACGTAACTCTTGACCCCATGCTTCGATGTTACAAGCGCAAACGGTGACGGGGCAGCTGCAGCAGTCACAGCAGCATATGTGCGAGAAGGCCCCGCCACCAACGAAGAGGGGCTTGCCATGGGGTCGAAGAGTCAAGCCCAAGAAACAAAGCACACAACAGTTTTGTTTTAAAATCAAGCAATATGATGGTGGGAGGTGGGGGGAGGGAAAGGGAGTAGAATAGGATGAGGCTGAAAAGGACAAGGAGAGGAGAAGATAGGCGGCCGAGTGATGGAAGGGAGAGAAGGGCTGCAAGGATGTTACTGTTCAATTGGTGATTGGAGCACCTTGCTGCAGAGTCTACAGACAAGTCTTCCAGTCAGGGGAGGGATCTTCGCCCCGTCGGCTAGAGCCGCCCAGTTCTCTCTTCCTTCAGTTCGATAAAGATTGTCTTCAGCCAGGCAGCTCCAGCCGTCCCGAGCCACACAGTTTGGGGTGGGGAGGGAGCCCCCTTTGTGCAGGATGGAAGATAAACACAACAGCAGATACCGAGGTTCCCTATAGAATTTGGCAGCCACACCCCTGGATCTTCCGTTGCCTCCTCCCTCCCCCAACAATCCAAACAACAAACAGTTCTCTGGTGCTCCAACACCCACCTCTCCAAAATAACTTGTAGCTCTTTGTTTTTGTAAGATAGCAACAGTTCCACAGTTAAAGTTGTAAATTGCAGCTCTCTTCACTCTACAGTCACTCTCTCCAGTTACTCCAGTCTCCAGTTGCATCTGCTCCCCCTGATTGCAGACAGGAAGTGCTTCACAAATTGCCCAGCCAATCCTGTGCTGTACCTGTCCTGGGAGTGTTTGATGGGACAGTTTAGAGTCATAGAGTTAAACAGCACAGAAACAGGCCTTTCGGTCCATCTTGTCTGTGCCAGCCATCAAGCACCCAACTATTCTAATCCCATATTCCTGCACTTGGCCCGTAGCATTATATGCGATGACATTTCAAGTGCTCATCTAAATACTTCTTAAATGCTGTGAGGGATCCTGCCTCCACCACCTCTGCAGGCAGTGTGTTCCAGATTACAACCACCCTCTGTGTGAAAACATTTTTCCTCAAATCCCCCCAAACCTCCTGCTCCTTACCCTAAATCTATGCCCCTTGGATCTTGACCCCTCCGCTAAGGGAAAACTGTTCTTCCTATCTAACCAATCTATGCCCCTCATTACATTGTATACGTCAATCATGTCCCCACTCAGCCTTCTCTGCTCCAAGGATAACAACCCTAGTCTTTTCAGTCTCTCTTCATAGCTGAAATGCTCCAGCCCAGGCAACATCCTGGTGAATCTCCTCTGCACCCTCTCCAGTTCAATCACATCCTTCCAATAGTGTGGCAACCAGAGCTGTACACAATACTCCAGCTGTGGCCGAACTAGCGTTTTATTCATCTCCATCATAACCTCCCTACTCTTATATTCTTTGCCTCGGCTAATAAATGCAAGTATCCCATATGCCTTCCTAACTACCTTATCTACCTGTGCTGCTGCCTTCAGTGATCAATGGACAAGTACACCAAGGTCCTTCTGACCCTCTGTATTTCCGAGGGACCTAGCATCCATTGTATATTCTCTTGCCATGTCAGTCCTCCCAAAATGCATCACCTCACACTTTTCAGGATTAAATTCCATTTGCCACTGCTCCGCCCATCTTACCAGCCCATCTATATCTCCCTGCAATCTAAGGATTTCCTCCTCACTATTTAAAGTACCACCAATTTTCGTGTCATCTGCAAGCTTACTGATCATACCTCCTATATTCACGTCTAAATCATTAATGTACACTACAAACAGCAAGAGCCCCAGCACTGATCCCTGTGACACACCAGTGGTCACAGGCTTCCAATCACAAAAACAGCCCTTGACCATTACCCTCTGAATCCTGCCACTCAGCCAATTTTGGATCCAATTTGCCAAATTGCCCTGGATCCCATGGGCTCTTACCTTCTTCACCAATTTCGCATGCAGGATCTTATCAAAAGCCTGAGTGAAATCCAACGTATACTACATCAACAGCTTTATCCTCATCGACACATCTAGTCACCTCCTCGAAAAATTCAATCAAGTTAGACATGATCTCCCCCTGACAAAGCCATGCTGACTATCCCTGATTAATCCCTACCTCTCCAAGTGGAGTTCAATCCTGACCCTCAGAATTTTTCCCAATCACTGATGTTAGACTCACTGGCCTGTAATTACCTGGTTTAACCCTGCTACCCTTCTTGAATAATGGTACCACATTCGCTGTCCAACAGTCCTCTGGCACCTCTCCTGTGGCCAGAGAGGATTTGAAAATTTGTGTCAGAGCCCCTGCTATCATCTCCCTTGCCTCACATAGCAGCCTGGGATACATCTCATCTGGGCCTGAGGATTTATCCACTTTTAAGCCCGCTAAAACAGCGAATATTTCCTCTCTTTCAATGCTAATATGTTCAAGTATATCACAATCCCCCTCCCTGATCTCTGCACCTACATCATCCTTCTCCAAAGGGCACACCAATGAAAAGTAATCATTTAAAACTTTACCTATGTCCTCTGGCTCCACACAAAGATTGCCACGTTGGTCCCTAATGGGCCCTACTCTTTCCCTGGTTATCCTCTTACCCTTAATATACTTAGAAAAATCTTTGGGATTTTCCTTTATCTTGCCCGCCAGTGTTTTATCATGTCCCCTCTTTGCTCCCCTAATTACTTTTTTAAGTGCCACCCTACACTTTCTATACTCCTCTCGTGCCTCCGCTGTTGTCAGCGCTCGGGATCTACCATAAGCTTCCTTCTTTTTCCTGATCCAATCCTCTATACCCCTTGACATCCCTGGGTTCCCTGGGCCTGTTAGTCCAACTCTTCACCTTAATGGGCACATGTTGGCTTTGAACTCTCACAATTTCCTCTTTGAATGACTCCCACTGATGTGATGTTGACTTTCCTACAAGCAGCTGCTCCCAGTCCACTTTGGCCAGATCCTGTTTTATCATATTGAAATCAGCCTTCACCCAATTCAGTACCTTTATTTCCGGTCTATCTTTGTCCTTTTCCATATCTATCTTAAATCTTACAGAGTTATGGTCACTATCCCCGAAATGTTCCCCTGACACTTCTACCACTTGTCCAGCTTCGTTCACTAGGATTAGGTCCAGTCCTGCTCCTTTTCTTGTAGGACTTTCTACATACTGGCTCAAAAAGCTCTCCTGTCTGCACTTTAAGAGTTCCCGACACTGGAAATCCAGCTGGAGCCACGACCGGACGCGGAGAGCAGAGGCCATCTCTGCCCCGCCAGCGCCTACAGGCCCAGCAGACGGTGCACTATGGAAAATGGCCTCTGGGTCTGGAACATCCTGGATGGCAGCATCAAGCTGCTGGGGGTTTGACCCTCATGGGTATTGTCCCCACGCAGAACATCCGTCCCAGTGGCAGATGGAGTATTTCCTGCTGGTGGGTCCACAGGCTCCCCGACCAATGGGAGGGCCCCCCACCTTGGGAGTTGCCAAATTTACAGGGGCATCTCTCCCCCTGCCCTTCTAAGTGATAGGTAGTTCCCGTTCATGTTTCGAGGCGCTGATCCTGCTGGTGGCGGGGGGAGCCTGAGGACCCGCGCCAGGTGATGGACCCTGTAATTCAGGGTCCTCTTCAGAGGAGGGGCACCTCCTTTTCTTATTCCAGGAGGAGCACAGAGGCTCTGAGACCTCCTTCTTTGTATTGGTCACTGCTTCTACCTCTGCACCCCCCTGCCCAGATCACTTGGGCCCGAGCTCTGCCGCAGGGCAGGTGGGGTCCCCTGTATTGGGCCTAGCGCTAACCTGAGGCTCAGGTTGTTGTTTTGTGTCCAGGCAGCATGCCTTTGGGTGTTTTGACTTGCACCGTGCCTTCCTTCCACCTGGACGGGTCTCCCCCTCCCCACCGGAGGCTATGAAAACCACGGCCTCCGGGACCGCCTGAGCGGCAGTTGTTGCAGGGGTCGGGGGAGTAAGGGGAGGTGCAGCAGTGCCACCCTGCGCTGCCGAGGTAGAGCTGGTGACCTGGAGGTTGTGGCAGCTCTGACGAACATGCCCCACCCCGTTACAGGCGTGGCACCGCACTCCGTCCGAGTTCCAGAAGACACGATTGGTCGTCCCCAGAATTCCATAATAAATTGGCATTCCGTGACCTCTTCCCAGGCCAGCTGCATAAAGAGCTGTCCATGGAAGGAGTATACATGCCGGACGCAGTTCTCCCAAAGACCGAGCGGGTCTGGGGTAAGCCCCGTCTTTATCTCCCCCAGATGGGGGAGGAGGAGCTCACCAGGAATGAAGCGTGGGACATTTGACAAGGTGACCCGCTGCGCATTGGCCTCTAGCAGGTCCTCTGGCAGAAAGGTCCCGCCCACAGTGAGCCCCTTGCTCAGGGCCAAGGACACCACCCACTCGCTATTCTGGAAAAACACTTTTCGAGCCTTCAACAATGGCCGAGGGGCCGACAACCTCAGCCATTGCTTTTACACGTGCCTCTATTGACATATTGGGGTGGACGTAGCTCTCGACCCCATGCTTTGATGTTAATGGCGTAAATGGTGACGGGGCAACAGGTGCAGCTGCAGCAGCATATGTGTGAGAAGGCCCCGTCACCAGTTAAGAGGGGCTTGCCCTGGGGTCGAAGAGCCATGCCCACCCAAGAAACAAAGAAAATAGCAGTTTTTTTTAAACTTTAAGGATATGATGAGGGGGTGGGAGTAGAGGAGATAGAGGTGAAAAGGAAATGGAAAAGGAGAGAATAGGTGGCTGAGTGGTGGAAGGGAGAGAAAGGCTGCAAGGATGTTCCTCTTGAATAGGTGGTTGGAGCACCCTACTGGAAATAGTACAAAGCTCAATCTTCCAGTGGGGGGGCAATGGGAGAATTCTTCGCCAGGGTCGGCTGGAACCGTCCTGTTTTTTCCACTTGCTGCTGTTGTGACAAAGACTTTCTTCACCCAGGTGGCTCCAGCTGTCCCGAGCCACGCAGTTGGGGTGGGGAGGATGCTCCATTTGTGCCAAAAGGAGGAAAGCACAAGAGCAAATACAAGGGTTCCCGATAGAATCTTTGTGCCCCACCCCTGGATATTCCGGCATCTCCTCCCTCCTCCAACAGTCCAAGCAAAACAGTTCTCCAGTGCTCCAACACCCACCTCTCCAAAATAACTCACAGATCCTGTTTCTCTGCAATGGATGGAATCAGTTCCACATTTGTATGTTGTAAATGTTTCAGCTCTCTCCAATCTCAGCTCCCACCAGTCTGCACAGGTGCAGCTGTTTCACCTGATTGCAGACAGGAAATGCTCCAAATGCACCAACCAATCAGAGCTGCAGCTGCCCTGGGAGTGTTTGATGGGAAAGTGTAGAGGGAGTCTTACACTCCATGTGCAGACGGCAATGCAGCAGAACCCTGTTCTTTCATAAAAATCTATGTTTTGAAGAGTCACTGATGGGGACGTGTACAATGAGCATTACTTCATCTAACACTTGCTGCAACTGCCTTGGAGAAGTTGAGGGAACTGATCAGCACCCTCGCCTTGGTGAACGTCTGGTGGAATCTCGATCCCGACTCCAATGCCTTCGGCTGCAGGTCTGGAGGAGGAGGCTCCCGAATTGACAACCTCTACATTTTGTAGGCATATGTTACGTGTGTCTCGATGGCCTCCATGCAGTTGGTGCAATGGTCAGAGCTGATGGCTGATGACGGATCTTCCATCACAGATCCGGAGGGAATGGGCTTTTTGGTACATACTTATTACAGCACATTGTTCTCTCCGGATTTGACCAGCGAGGATGCGTGCAGAGTTTTCTGAGAGGACCTGCTGAAGGTCAGCCCAGAGGGTGCTGGACGACTGGAGGCTCTGCTAACATTGGCAGAGCTGACCAGCGCCCTCCACCAGCTCTCAAAGGGAAAATCTACAGAGCTCGACAGGCTGACCATGGACTTCCTCAGGGGGTTCTGGGAAATCCTGGGGGGGGCGCCATTATGTACAGATCCAGGGGGAAAGCCTGGTGATCAGGGAGATGCCCTTCTCATGGCGCAGGGCTAAAGAGGGGTGATCTCCACCTGCTTGGGAACTGGTGCCTGGTCTCCCTCCTCAGCATGGATTATAAGATCTTTTCCCTGGCTAGGTCTACTTGTCTGGGCTCCCTGTTGGCCCACAAGATCCAACCTGACCAGTCCTACAGGGTCCCGGACCGGTCCATCCAGGACAGCATCCACCTGGTCCTGGACATGATCCATCTTTCTAAGAGGACTGGTTTGTCAGTCACCTTTCCCTCCTTCAATCAGGAAAAGGGACTCGACAATGTGGATCACAAATATTATTTCTAGACTCTGCACACGTTCGTACTCAGGCTGCAATTTGTGGCCTGGGTCTGACTTTTCTACACTGCCACAGAGTGTCTGGTCAAAGTTAACCGGTCCTTGACGGTGTCCCTTCACTTTGACAGATGTGTACTTCAGGGATGCCCCATGTCTGTGTGGAGCCATTCCTGTGCCTGCCTTGGAGGAGATTGGTGGGTTTGGCTCTGTGTGGTTGTCCTCTCGGCTTACACCATAGATGTGCTCCTCATGGTCACAGATCCCGTTGACTTGCAGAATATGCGTGAGTGCCAGCAAACCTTTTCTGCCGTGTTCTCTGAGAGGAATTGGGAGAAATGTTCCGGACTCCTGGTGGGTCAGTGGCAGGTGGATGACTTGCTGGAGGAGTTAGCCATGCATGTCCTTTATCTGGGAGTCCACCTGAGCCCTGCTGAGGAAGCATGGCCAGAAACTGGCTGGCGTTGGAGGTGAATGTCACAGCTCAGCTAGGACAAAGAAGAAAGAGCAGTACAGCACAGGAACAGGCCATTCAGCCCTCCAAGCCTGCGCCAATCTTGATGCCTGTCTAAACTAAAACCTTCTGCACTTCCAGGGTCCGTATCTCTCTATTCCCATCCTATTCATGTATTTGTCAAGATGCCTCTTAAACGTTGCTATCGTACCTGCTTCCACCACCTCCCCCGGCAGCAAGTTCCAGGCACTCACCACCCTCTGTGTAAAGAACTTGCCTCGCACATCCCCTCTAAACTTTGCCCCTCGCACCTTAAACCTATCTCCCCGAGTAACTCACTCTTCAACCCTGGGAAAAAGCTTCTGACTATCCATTCTGTCCATGCCGCTCATAACTTTGTCAACCTCCATCATGTCGCCCCTCCACCTCCGTCGTTCCAGTGAAAACAATCCCAGTTTATCCAACCTCTCCTCATAGCTAATACCCTCCAGACCAGACAACATCCTGGTAAACCTCTTCTGTACCCTCTCCAAAGCCTCCACATCCTTCTGGTAGTGTGACGATCAGAATTGCATGCAATATTCCAAGTGTGGCCCAACTAAGGTTCTGTACAGCTGTAGCATGACTTGCCAATTTTTATATTTTATGCCCCGATCGATGAAGGCAAGCATGCCATATGCCTTCTTGACTACCTCATCCACCTGCGTTGCCACTTTCAGTGATCTGTGGACCTGTATGCCCAGATCTCTCTGCCTGTCAATACTCCTAAGGGTACTGCCATTTACTGTATACTTCCCACTTGTATTAGACCTTCCAAAATGCATTACCTCACATTTGTCCGGAACAAACTCCATTTCTCCGCCCAAGTCTCCAACCTATCTATGTCCTGCAGTATCCTCTGACAATCCTCATCACTATCCGCAACTCCACCAACCTTTGTGTCATCCGCTCATCAGACCAGCTCCATTTTCCTCCAAATCATTTATATATACTGCAAACAGCAAAGGTCCCAGCATTGATCCCTGTGGAACACCACTAATCACAGCCCTCCATTCAGAAAAGCACCCTTCCACTGCTACCCTCTGTCTTCTATGACTGAGCCAGTTCTGTATCCATCTTGCCAACTCACCTCTGATCCCGTGTGACTTCACCTTTTGTACCAGTCTGCCATGAGGCACCTTGTCAAAGGCTTTACTGAAGTCCATGTAGACAACATCCACTGCCCTTCCTTCATCAATCATCTTCATCACTTCCTCAAAAAACTCAATCAAATTAGTGAGACACGACCTCCCCTTCACAAAACCACACTGCCTCTCGCTAATAAGTTAATTTTGTTTCCAAATGGGAGTAAATCCTGTCCCGAAGAATCCTCTCCAATAATTTCCCTACCACTGACGTAAGGCTCACCAGCCAATAATTTCCTGGATTATCCTTGCTACCCTTCTTAAACAAAGGAACAACATTGGCTATTCTCCAGCCCTCTGGGACCTCACCTGTAGCCAATGAGGATACAAAGATTTCTGTTAAGGCCCCAGCAATTTCCTCCCTTGCCTCCCTCAGTATTCTGGGGTAGATCCCATCAGGCCCTGGGGACTTATCTACCTTAATGTTTTTCAAGACGCCCAACACCTCCTCCTTTTTGATATTGACATGACCCAGACTATCTACACTCCCTTCCCTAGACTAATCATCCACCAAGTCCTTCTCTTTGGTGAATACTGAACCAAAGTATTCATTTAGTACCTCGCCCATTTCCTCTGGCTCCACACATAGATTCCCTCCTCTGTCCTTGAGTGGGCCAACCCTTTTCCTGGCTACCCTCTTGCTCTTCATATACATATAAAAAGCCTTGGGATTTTCCTTAATCCTGTTTGCCAATGACTTTGCATGACCCCTTTTAGCCCTCCTGATTCCTTGCTGAAGTTCCTTCCTACTTTCTTTATATTCCTCAAGGGCTTCGTCTGTTCCCAGCCTTCTAGCCCTTACGAATGCTTCCTTTTTCTCTTTGACTAGGCTCACAATATCCCTCATTATCCAAGGTTCCCAAAACCTGCCAAACTTATCCTTCTTCCTCACAGGAACATACCGGTCCTGGATTCTAATCAGCTGACGTTTGAAAGACTCCCACATGTCAGATGTTGATTTACCCTCAAACAGCTGCCCCCAATCTAAATTCTTCAGTTCCTGCCTAATATTGTTATAATTAGCCTTCCCCCAATTTAGCACCTTCACCCGAGGACTACTCTTATCCTTATCCACAAGTATCTTAAAACTTTTGGAATTGTAGTCACTGTTCCTGAAATGCTCCCCTACTGAAATTTTGACCACCTGGCCGGGCTCATTCCCCAATACCAGGTCCAGTATGGCCCCATCCCTTGTTGGACAATCTACATATTGTTTCAAGAAGCCCTCCTGGATGCATCTTACAAATTCTGCCCCATCCAAGCACCGAGCACTAAGTGAGTCCCAGTCAATATAGGGGAAGTTAAAATCACCCACCACTACAACCCTGTTGCTTTCACATCTTTCCAAAATCTGTCTACATATCTGCTCCTCTATCTCCCGCTGGCTGTTGGGAGGCCTGTAGTAAACCCCCAACATCGTGACTGCACCCTTCCTATTCCTGAGCTTTACCCATATTGCCTCGCTGCATGACCCCCGCAAGGTGTCCTCCCTCAGTCCAGCTGTGATATTCTCCTTAACCAGTAATGCAACTCCCCCACCCCTTTTACATCCCCCTCTATCCCACCTGAAGCTTCTAAATCCCGGAACGTTTATCTGCCAATCCTGTCCTTCCCTCAACCAAGTCTCTGTAATAGCAACAACATCATAGTTCCAAGTACTAATCCAAGCTCTAAATTCATCTGCCTTCTCGCATTGAAACAAATGCACTTCAGACCACCAGTCCCACTGTGCTCAACAACATCTCTCTGCCTGCTCTTCCTCTTAGTCTTACTGGCCTTATTTACTAGTTCCCCCTCAGTTACTTCACCTGCTGTCCCACTGCTCTGGTTCCCACCCCGCTGCCACACGAGTTTAAACCCTCCCGAGTGACGCTAGCAAACCTCGCAGCCAGGATATTTGTGCCCCTCCAGTTTAGATGCAACCCGTCCTTCTTGTACAGGTCCTACCTGTCCCGGAAGAGATCCCAATGATCCAGATATCTGAAACCCTCCCTCCTACACCAGCTGTTTAGCCACATGTTTAGCTGCATTATCTTCCTATTTCTAGCCTCACTGGCACGTACTCCAGGTGCGATCTAACCAAGGTTCTATACAATTGAAGCAAGACTTCACTAGTCCTGTACTCAAATCCTGTTGCGATAAAGGCTGACATACCATGAGCCTTCCTAATTGCTTGTTGCACCTACATGTTAGCTTTCAGTGACTTATTGACGAGGACACCCAAGTCCCTTTGTACATCGACACTTTCTAACCTCTTACCATTTAAGAAATACTCTGCATATCTATTCCTCTTACCAACATGGATAACCTCACATTTTTCCACATGACATTCCATCTACCACGTTCTTGTCCACTCACTAAGTCTGTCCAAATCCCCTTGAAGCCACTTTGCATCTTCTCCACAACACAGCGGAGTGGAAATTGCGGAGGCACTGGCCATAATCTTCCAATCCTCCTTAGATGCGGGAGAGGTGCCGGAGGACGGAGAATTTCAACTGTTGCACCCTTATTAAAAAAGGGGTGTAAGGATAAGCCTAGCAACTATAGGTCAGTCAGTTTAACCTCAATGGTGGGACAGCTTTTCAACATGATAATTCGGGACAAAGTTAACTGTCTCTTGGACAAATGTGGATTAATTCAGGAAAGGCAGCATAGATTTGTTAAGGGCCAATTGAGTTTAACTAACCTGCTTGGGTTCTTTGATGAGGTAACAGAGAGGGTTGATGAGGGTAATGGGGTTGAAGTGGTATACGTGGCATGTTCCAAAAGGCATTTGATAAAGTGCCATTTGATAAAGCTAACAGGCTTGTCAACAAAGTTAGAGCACATGGAATAAAAGGAACAGAGCAGCATGGATACAAAATTCACTGAATGACAGGAAATGGAGAATAGCTGTAAACTGTTGCTTTTCAGACTGGAGGACAGTATATAGTGGGGTTCCCCAGAGGTTGGGACTGGGACCCCTGTTTTTCTTGATGTATATATTTATGGCCTAGACCTGAGTGTACAGGGTATAATTTCAAAATATGTGGATGACACAACACTTGTCAGTATTGTGAACTGTGAGGAGGATAGTGATAAACTTCAAGAGAACATCGACAGGCTGGTGGAATGGATGATGAGATTTAACGCAGAGAAGTGTGTGAAGTGCTTCATTTTGGTAGGATGAATGAGGAGAGACAATATAAAGGGACGAAGGAGCAGAGGGACCTGTGAATATATATACACAAATCATTGAAGGTGGCAGGGCAGGGTGAACATAGGAAAATAGCAAGATAGGAAATAGGAGCAGGAGTAAGCCGTCCGGCCCCTCGAGCCTGTTCCACCATTCAACCAGATCATGGCTGATCTTCTACCTCAATGCTTTTATCCCACTCTATCCCCATATCCATTGATATCTTTAATATCTAACAATCTATCAATCTCTGTCATGAACATACTCAATGAGTGAGCCTCCGCTGCCCTCTGTGTAAAGAATTCCAAAGATTCACCACCCTCTGAGTGAAGAAATCGCTCTTCATCTCAGTCCTAAATGGCCTCCCTCTTATTCTGAGTCTGTGTTCTGTGGTTGTAGACCTCCCAGCCAGCGGAAACATCCATCCTGCATCCACCATGTCGAGCCTTGTAAGACTTTTCTCTGCTTCAATGAGATCACCTCTCATTTTTCTAAACTCTCGAGAATACAGGCCCAGCCTCCACAATCTCTCCTCATAAGACAATCCTGCCATCCCAGGTTCAGTCTGGTGAACCTTCATTGCAATCCCTCTATGGCAAGTATATCCTTCCTTAGGTAAGGAGACTAAAACTGTACACAATCTCCAGGTGTGGTCTCACCAAGGTTATATATAATTGCAGCAAGATTTCTTTATTCCTGTACTCAAATCCTCTCGTAATAAATGCTAACAGACCATTTGCCTTCCTAATTCCTTGATGCACCTGCATGTTAGTGTTCAGTGACTTATTGATGAGGACAACCAGGTCCCTTTGTACATCAACACTTCTCAATCTCTCACTATTTCAGAAATACTCTGCATTTCTGTTTTTCCTACCAAAGTGGATACCTTCACATTTTTCCACATTATATTCCAGAAACTGGTTAATAAAACACATGGGATTCTGGGCTTCAGAAATAGGGGCATTGTGTACAAAAGCAAGAAATTTATACGAAACCTGTATAAAACACTGTTCGGCCTCAACTGGAATATTGTGTCCAGTTCTGGACACCACACTTTAGGAAGGAGGTGATGGCATTTGAGAGGGTGCAGTAAAGATTCCCGAGAATGGTTTTGGAGATGAGGAACTTCAGTTACATGGATAGGTTGGAGAAGCTGGGGCTGTTCTCTTTACAGAAGAGAAGATTAAGAGGAGATTTCATAGAGGTGTTCAAAATTATGAGGGATCTGGACAGAGTCGATAGGGAGAAACTGTTCCCATTGGTGGAAGGATCGAGAACCAGAGGACACTGATTTAAAGGGACTGGAAAAAGAAGCAACAGTGACATGAGGAAAACCATTTTTACACAGCGAGTGGTTCAGACCTGGAATGCACTGTCTGGGAGTGTAGTGGAGGCAGATTCAATTGAGACCTTCAAAAAGAGAATTGGTTAATTATCTAGAGAGAAAAAAATCACAGGGCTGCAGGGAAAAGGCAGAGGAGTGGGACTAGATGATTTGCTCTTGCAGACAGCCAACACAAACATGATGGGCTGAATGGCTTCCTTCTGTGTTGTAACCACTCTATGATATTACACTTTTCACATTGTCAAATGTCCCAAGGTGCTCTACAGGGGCGTTTAAAAGGAAAATTTGACATCAAGCCTTGTAAGGACGTATCAGGGGAGGTGACCAAAAGCTTGGTCAAAGAGTTATATTGTAAGGATGGTCTTAAAGGAAGAGAAGTTTAGGAGGGAATTAAAGAGATTGAGGTCTTGGCAGGTGGAAGCACAGCAGCCAATGGCAGAGCGAAGAACATTGGAGATGTGAAAGAAGCCAAAACTGGAGGAGTGCAGACATCTCGGTTGTGTTGTAAGGCTGGAAAAAACAGCAGAGATAGGGAGGGGGAAAGGCTGGGGAATTTGAAGATGAGGATGGGAATTGTAGGGCTGGAGGAGGTGAAAGTGATCGGAGGCGGTGAGGCCATGGAGGGATTTGAACATGAGGATGAGAATGCTAAAATTGAGCCATTACCAGACTGGGATCTAATGTAACAACTCACTAACAGACACTTACAGTTCACTGCCAGGCACACAGAAGACATTGAAGTCCATGGTGAAGCAGTCAGGGTCACAGCAGCAGTCGAATTCACAGACTGAGCTGAGCTGGCACACCGGGCACTGAGAGAAAGAGGCAGGTTTGAACTATGTCTGATCTACAGGACACACTGCAGTAATTCACCAAGCTGATTCCATACTTATTATCATAAATACTTCATTAAGAGCCTCCCATTGTTTTACTGCATGTTTGTCTGTTAACAGCTCAGCCAAGTTTAACGTCTACAGCTTACCTCTCATTCCGTCCCAGTCAGCCTTGCTAAGGTTAAAACCATAGCATGTGGGGGACATTTCTCCATGAACTGAATGTCTGTCTCTAACAGAGTGTGGTCACTCATTGTTAGATGTTCATTTACTGTCAGAATATGAATTAAATCCTGCTCATTACTCATTGTTAAATCAAGTACACCCTGTTCTCTTGTCAGTTCCACATCCTGTTGTTTTCAGAATCTGTATTTAATTTAGAAAATGATTATAGAAATTATCAGTCAGTCATGTTCATCTTGAAAGAGTCAGTTCCTGTGAACAATGGGAAATGTCACCTGTCTGATGATGAAACAGGACCTTGTTCTCAGGTGATTCACACAGCCCGGTTTCTCAGAGAACTCTGCTGTTCCTGACTTTTCTCAACTCCCAGTCTACCCGCTAATCTGAGTACATATCCTTGATAACATTCACTGTCTCCAAACTCCCAATGAATTTCAAATCTAAAGGTCAATTCCAATTCCCGCTGGTCCCATTTTAAATCAGAAGAACCTCTCCCTGTATATATTTCCAAGTCAGGATGGTGTGTGACCTTGGAGGGGAACTTGCAGGTGGTGGTGTTCCCATGTTCCTGCTGCCCTTGTTCTTGTAGGTGGTAGAGGTTGCAGGTTTGGAAGGTGCTGTCGAAGGAGCCTTGGCGAGTTTCTGCAGTCCATCTTGTAGATGATACACACTGCTGTCACTGTGCACTGGTGATGGAGGGAGTGAATATTGGAGAAAGGTGGTAGATGGGGTACCTCTCAACTGGGCTGCTTTGTACTGGACGGTGTTGAGCTTCTTGAGTGTTGTTGAAGCTGCACTCATCCAGGAAAATTGAAAATATTCGATCATATTCCTGACATGCGTCTTGTAGATGATGGGAACATTCTGGGGAGTCTGGAGGTGCGTTACTCACTCAGAATTCCCAGACTCTGACCTGCTCTTGTATTCACAGTAGGTGCTAGGTGTGACTCCAGCCACTGACCTCACTTGACCTCAATTTTACTAAGTCTCCTTGTTGCCATTTTCAGTCAAAAGCTGCCTTGATGTCACGGGCAGTCACCCTGACCTCAGCTCTGGAATTCAGCTCTTTGGTCCATGTTTAGACAAAGGCTGTAATGAGATCTGGAGCTGAGTTCTCTTGGCAGAACCTAAATGGAGCATCTTCCTGCTCTGTCTGTGAGTCAGTGAGTGTGTCTGTGTCGGTCAGTCTGAATGTTGTAGAGATGACGTGTTTGAGTGTGTGTGTGTGTGTGTCTGTGTGTGTGTGTGTGTGTGTGTGTCGGTGTCGCAGGAACATCGGAAATAGGAGCAGGCGTATCCCATTCGGCCCCTTGAACCTGCTCGGCCATTCACTAGATTATGACTGATCTTCTACCTCATGCATTTCCACACACTCTCCCCATATCTCTTGATATCTTTAATATCTGGAAATCTATCAAATCCTGTCTTGAACATACTCAATAACTGAGCCTCCACAGCCCTCTGGGGTAGAGAATTCCAAAGATTCATCACCCTCTGAGTAATTCCTCCTCATCTCTGTCCTAAATGGCCTTCCTTGTATTCAGAGACTGTGTCCGCTGATTCTAGACTCCTCAGCCAGTGGAAACATCCTTCCTGCATCTACCCTGTCGAGCCCTGTAAGAATTGTGTTTGCTTCTATTGAGATCACCTTTCATTCTTCTAAAGTCTAGAGAATACAGGCCCAGTCTCCTCAATCTCTCCTCATAGGACAATCCTGCCATCCCAGGGATCAGTCTGGTGAACCTTCATTGCACTCCCTCTCTGACAAGTATATCCTTCCTTTTGTAAGGAGATCAAAACCATGTTTCATCAAGAATGACTTTGTTTATTGAGTGGACTGAAACCACAGGATGTGTTTTATAAAGTGACTGAGGAGCAATGTGTTTGTGTGGCCTGGACAGCAGTTTGTAAAGTGGTCGAACATTGACATGACTTCAGTTTGTAAATGAGAAAGCTATCAGAAAGGAGACGTGCTGTGTGGAAGTGAACCAGCAGAACAATCAGCTTAAACATGTGACAGATCGCAGGGTGAGGGTCGGCCGGATCGCGGGGTGAGGGTCGGCAGGAACGCGGGGTGAGGGTCGGCCGGATCGCGGGGTGAGGGTCGGCCGGATCGCGGGGTGAGGGTCGGCCGGATCGCGGGGTGAGGGTCGGCCGGATCGCGGGGTGAGGGTCGGCTGGTTCTTGATTAACGTTTTACATTATGTTGAGTGGAAGTGATTACCTCTCCGGTTCATAACGGTAAATAGTTTTAACTCTCGAGGGGAAAGAAACAGAACATGTGTTCAGAAAAAAATCTCTTTTCTGTGTGAGCTGGAAAACAGAAAGTGAAAAACTCCTTCCTGCCTCAGCTCTGTTGAATAATCCCTGTTCTGCTAGTGTGTGCCCTGCCTGTATGTGACCAGCTAAACACTGCAGGCAGCATCTTCAACATAAACCAAACAGCTGCTGACTTCAGAGGAAAAGACAGAGATCGTCCATCCAGACTTTAAATCATCTCTGTGCAGAATCCAGAAAAAAATCAACAAAATAGGCCTGAAACCATCCAATGTATCAGCCAACAGGATCAGTATGTGATTGACTTTCCTTTGGACACTCTCAATTTAATCTGCTGTCCCTCCTTGTAGCTTACTTCTGTGTGTGTGTCTGTGTGTGTGTCTGTGTGTCTGTGTGTGTCTGTGTGTGTGAATCTCTTGGCTGCCTGTGTGAGTGTGAGTTGGAGCGTTTTTATTAATTTTTATTTCACAGGGATTAAGAACAATAAACACTGTTTCCTTTTCTTTACAAGAAAACCTGTCTGTGTATCTCTTTTTTAGTCACAACACCTAAACAGTTAGACACTCACTACAGTGACGGGCAAATTCTTTTAAAGATACCTGTTGCAGTCACCGAGAGGCAGAAAGGGAGGGGAGTCATTCTACCACTTCTCACCTGGCTGGAACAGTCAGTCTGTGCTTTTGAGTGAGTTAGAGTGTCTGTGTATCTGTGTGTGTGAATGTCTGTATGTGAGTGTGTCCGTCTGTGCATCTGTGGGTGTCTGAGTGAGAGTGCATATGAGTTTGAGGGTGTGTTTATCGGTCTGTTGGTGTGAGTGACTGTCTGTCTTTGTGTGTGAGTGTATGACTGACTGACTGTCTGTCTGTGTGTGTGTGTCGATGTCTGTGTGTTTATCACTGTGCATGAGCGTCTATCTGTTTATCTGTGTCTGTTTATCATTGTGTGTGTGTCTGTGTGCAAACGTGTGTTTGATTACCTGTGTATGTGTGTGTGTGAGAGAGAATGAGTTGTCTGTAAGACTGTGTGTATGTTAGGAACAGAGTAAAGATCCCTGTACACTGTCCCATCAAACACTCCCAGTGCAGGTAAAGCACGGATTAGATAAAGGGTAATTCTCCCTCTATACAGCCCCATCAAACACTCCCAGTGCAGGTAAAGCACGGATTAGATAGAGGGTAAATCTCCCTCTACACAGCCCCATCAAACACACCCAGGGCAGGTGAAGCACGGGTTAGATAGAGGGTAAATCTCCCTCTATACAGCCCCATCAAACACACCCAGGCAGGTGAAGCACCGGTTAGATAGAGGGTAAAGCTCCCTCTCACTCTCCCATCAGCATTCCCAGGGTGAGTAAAGCCTGAGATAAATGCATAGTAAATTGCCCTATACACAGTGTTACATGAAACACTCCCTGGGCAGGGACAACATCGGCTGGACACAGAGTAAAGCTACCTTCACGCTGACCCACCAAGCACTGCTGGCATAGGTGTAGCATGCGATAGATACAGAATAAATCTCCCTGTACAGTGCTTCATCAAACACTCACAGAGCAGGTACAGTAGGTATTAGATACAGAATTTAACCACCTCTAAACTGCCCTTCAAACACACTGAGGCCAAGAGCAGAGCAAAGCTCCCTCTGCACTGCCTTATCATCCGCTCACAGGACAAGCAAAGCAAGGAGTGAGATACTGAGAAAAGTTCCCTCTGTACTGCATTATCATACATTCCCAGGCAGGCAAAGCAATGGGTTAGGTAAAGAGTAAAGCTCACTGTACACTGTCCAATTCAACAGTCCATGACATGCACTGCATGGGGAGCTGCAGAGTAAAACACCCTCTACACTGTTTTATCATTCCAGGTCAGGTACAGCACTGATTAGATACAGAGTTACATACCCTGAACACTGTCCCCAACAAACACTCCCAGAGTAGATACAGCACATGTTACAGACAGATTAACGCTCCTTCTACACTGTGTCTGTTAATCCTTCCAGAGCAGGTACAGCCCGGGTTAGGTACAGAGTAAAGCTCCTTCTTCACCGTCCCATCAACCATTCCAGGGGCAGGGATTGTGTTAGTGTTTGTGGGAGTCAAAGAGGACGGAGTCAGTTTGACCGACATTTATCTGGAGAAACTTTTGTCTCATCCAGATCGAAATGTTGGACAGACAATTGGAGAGAGTGACGAGACCCTGAGGTTAATGGAGGAGGTGGGGAATGTCATTTATCTTCTTGTGGAAGCTGGCCCCATGCATCCTGCTGATCTGACAGATGGTTAGTGTATATATAATGATCAGGAGAGCAGGGACAATGTCCAGCTTTACATCAGACAATGACAGGAGGAGGAATCATTGGATGTGACACAAGGCCCGATATTCCTCTTCTATGAATCTGGAAAATGCTTAGTTCCCAGTTACAATGCAGAAGAAAAATATGTGAAGACATTGGGAGGTGAAGGACATTGAATAGTGGGACCTCACATTAAGAGGTTGGGATGTAACATTTATAAAGGGTAATATTTGGAGGCTGTGCTCCCTGTCTGCAGTGTCGTTAGACGGGAGCTCGGATTGGGGACACGGCCATCACACGATTGGGCTGATCCTGTAACCTGTGCTCCCAATCCAGTGAGACTGGAGCAGGAGCAGAGCCTGGTCATGTGACCCTGTAAAACCACCAGTGGGCGGGGCCTGTGCTGGCTGCTGTGTGATTGGCTCCTGGCTCCCTTTGTGATGTCACCTGGAGACAGATTTTAGCCCCTGGTTACAATTCATCAGTTGTATTTCCCGTGGGCAGGAGCTGGAGTTGGCAGCTGGTACATCAGACATGGACAGGAGGAGGGATCGTTGGCTGTGATACAGACTCCTATATTCCTCTTCTATGTGTTGGAAATGCTCCGTTCCCAGGTTCAAAGGAGAGGAGGAAAGGGTGGAGCCTCGACTTCAGTCCCTCCAGCACTGGGATTCTCGAAGCTTGTCCTGGGAAAGTGGGTGCAGCATCTGTGTCTCCAACATGGAGAGACATTGTAATAACAGGGAAATGAGGGGGAGGGGACTAACCCTGCCTCCCAGTTAATGTTTCTCCAGGTGGGAACCATTTGGAAGAGGACATGAGGAAACTGTCAGTAACCCTTGTGGCTGCTCCCCTCTGCTCGGGTCTCCTGAGAGGGACTGGCAACAAAGTGAAGCAGCTCTAAAATAGTAAATAGACATTTTCACCCACAGGAATTTGTTAGATATGTGGGTGTGAATAAAAACAGTAGTCAGAAGTCTCCAGTCCAGAAATAAGTGACTGATTGCTGTAAAGACAAAGTACAAACACTTTTCACAATCCATGAAACACTAAAACCAGACACTCAAACTCTAGGGTGGAGAAAATTCTATTTATTTATCAGTACAAACATCTTCTTTTCCCTATTATTCCTCTTCCATCCCTGGGGAAAGTTCTGTTTTATTATCCTACATTCAAGTTTTAGATTATTGCCCCAATGATCAATGAGGTTCAATGCCGGATTCTGCACGATATCAGGATGGATCAGGACATCCCTGGAGACTGGTGAACCCATCGTTATTCTGTCACTTTCTCTTGTACACATACTTCTACAGATACTGATAGGAACAAAACATTCAATGGAAAAACTATTCAAGACAATAGTCCCAGAAAAACGTACATTCAGCCTCTGGAGATATGTCGCTGTATTCTCCAATTCTACATTGGGATTTCCTGTGGTTACTGTTGGAATATTGTAGTTGTGTCACATCAAACCTGAGGAATTTTCCACCTTTGACCTCTTCAAATCTTTTATTTCTGATCATCTTTGAAGACCAGGACTGTCCTTCAGATGCCATGCATTTACTGACAGCACATTGACAGGACTGCACAAGAGACAAGAGAATAATGGGTCTGAAACTCATGTCTTAAACTTAAATAAAGGTAATTACAAGGGTATGAAGACAGAGTTGGCTAAAGTGGACAACTGGGAAAATAACTTAAAAGGTAAGACCCTCGAGAAGTGGGTGCAGACGTAAAGGAGCTATTTCATAACTCTCAACAAAGATACATTCTATTGAGAAAGAAAGACTCTGTGACAAGGATGCACCATCCGTGGATAACTAATGAAGTTAAAGATAGTATCAAAGTGAAAGAAAAGGCATGCAATGCTGCAAAGATTAGTGATAGGTCAGAAGATTGGGGAAATTTTAGAAACCAGCAGAGGATAATTAAAATAATAATGAAGAGGGAGAAAATAAAGTCTGAAAGTAAACTAGCAAGAAATATAAAAACAGACAGTAAAAGCTTCTCCAAATATATAGAGGAAAGAGTAGCGAAAGTAAGTTTTGGTCGCTTAGAGAATGAGACTGGGGAATTAATAATTGGAAACAAGGCAGAGACTTTGAGCAAATATTTTATATCTGTCTTTGCAGTAGAAGACACAAAAAGCAGAAAATCAAGAGGCAAAAAGAACTTAAAACCAACACTATCACAAGAGAAAAAGTACTAGGAAAACTATTGGAACTAAAGGGTGAACAGTCCCCTGGACCTGATGGTTTGCATCCCAGGGTCTTAAAATAAGGAGCTGCAGAGACAGTAGATGCATTGGTTGTGATCTTCCAAAATTCTCTAGATTCTGGAAAGGTCCCAGCAGATTGGAAAACCACAAATGTAACACGTCTATTTAAGAAAGGGGAGGGGGCAACAGAAATCAGGAAACTATAGGCCAGTTAACTGAACTTTTGTTCTTGGGAAAATGGTAGAATCCATTATTAAGGAAATAGTAGCAGGACTTTTAGTAAATCATAATGCAATCAGGCAGAGTCAACATCTTTTTATGAAAGGGAAATTGTGTTTGACAAACTTATTAGAGTTCTTTGAGTATGTAACAAACAGGGTGGATGAAGGGGAACTAGTAGATGTAGTGTATTTGAATTTCCAAAAGGCATTCGATAAGGTGCCACATGAAAGGTCACTGCACAAGAAAAGAGCTCATGGTGTTGGGGGTAATATATTACCATGGATGGAGGATTGGCTCACTAACAGGAAACAGAGAGTCAGGGTAAATGGGGCATTTTCAGGTTGGGAAACTAACTGGTGAAGTGCCACCAGGATCAGTGTTGGGGCCTCAACTATTTAGGATCCACTCAATGACTTGGATGAAGAGACCAAGTGTATTGTAACCAAATTTGTGGCATATACAAAGCTAAGTAGGAAAGCAAGTTGTGAGGAGGACACAAAGTGTCTGCAAAGACATATAGATATGTGTTTAGTGTTTAGTGTTTAGAGATACTGAAACAGGCCCTTCGGCCCACCGAGTCTGTGCCGACCATCAACCACCCATTTATACTAATCCTACACTAATCCCATATTCCTACCACATCCCCACCTGTCCCTATATTTCCCTACCTATACTAGGGGCAATTTATAATGGCCAATTTACTTACCAATCTATGTTGACTGAGAGGGCAAAAATTTGGCAGTTGGAGTATAATGTGGGAAATGTGAGGTTATCCACTTTGGTGGGAAGAATAGAAAGGCAAAATATTATTTAAATGGAGAGAGATTGCAGAATGCTGTCGTACAGAGGGATCTGGGTATCCTCGTACATGAGTAACAAAAAGTTAGCTTGCAGGTACAGCATGTAATTAGGAAGGACAATGGAATGTTGGCATTTATTGCAAGGGGGATGGTGTATAAAAGTAGAGAAGTCTTGCTACACCTGTTCAGGGCATTGGTGAGACTGCACCTAGAGTACTGTGTACAGTTTTCATCTCCTTATTTAAGGAGGGATATACTTGCATTGCAAACAGTTCAAAGAAGGTTCACTGGACTGATTCCTGGGATGAAGGGATTGTCTTTTGAGGAAAGGTTGAACAGGTTGTCCTGTACACATTGGAGTTTAGAAGAATGAGGGGTGATCTTATGATGATTCTGAGGTGTCTTGACAGGGTGGATGTTGAGAAGATGTTTCCCCTCTTGGGGGAATCTAGAACTCGGGTGTTCAGTTTCCAAATAAGTGGTTTGCCTTGTAAGATGGAGATGAGGAGGAATTTCTTCCCTCAGAGGGTTGTTAGTGTTTGGAATTCTCTTCCCCAGCAAGCAGTGGAGGCTGGGTATATTCAACACTGAGTTGGACAGAGTTTTGACCTACAAGAGAGTCAAGGGTGATGGGGTCAGGCAGGAAAGGGGAGTTAAGGCCACACTCAGATCAGTCATGATCTTATTGAATGGTGGAGCAGGCTCAAGGGGACAAATGACCCACTCCTACTCCTATTTCTTATGATCTTATGAGTGTGATGTCACCACCAAACACATCTTCCCCTCACCTACACTTTCAGCATTCTGAGGAGACCGTTCCTTCTGCAACACTCTGGTCCACTACTTAATAACCCCCAATACCCTGTCCACTTCTCACAACAACTTCCCATGTAAGCATGGGAGTTGCAACACCTGCCCTTTTACCTCCTCTCTCCTCACCATCCAAGGCCCCGAGCACACCTTGCAGTTGAAACAGTGATTTACATGTACTTCTTTCAATGTAGTATACTGTATTTACTGCTCACAATGTGATCAGATCTTCATTGGGGAGACCAAACACAGATTCAGTCACCACATTACAGAACATCTCTCTTCAATCTGCAGCATGACCCTGAGCTTCCGGTGTCCTGTCATTTTAATTCTCCACATTGCTCTCACACTGACCTCTGTCCTTGACCTGCTGCAGTGTTCTAATGAAGCTCAATGTAAGCTCAGGGAACAGCAGATCATCTTTTGACTGGGCAGTTTACAGCCCTCCGGACTCAACACTGAGTTCAGCAATTTCAGAATGGAATCTCTCTCCCCTTTTTGTTTCATTTTCTTTACATGTTTTGGTCTTAGTTTTGTTTTTCTCCTGTTTTTGATTTCAGACGGGAGCTGTTCATTATTCTGTCATTTACAGTTCCTCTGGACATACTTTCTGTTTCTTTACTTGTTCCCATGACAACTCCCTTTGTCCTTGCAACACAAACTGTATTAACCTTTAATGTCTCCCTGTCACAGAACTTCACTTTTGTTCTTTTTCCATCCTCTCCCATTTCACCTACTTAAATCCTATTACATTTCTAATTTTTCCCAGGTCTGATGAAAGGTCATTGACCTGAAACGTTAGCTCTGTTTTTCTCTCCACATATAGAAACCTATAAAATTCTAACAGGACTTGACAGGGTAGATACAGGAAGGATGTTCCCGATGGTGGGGGAGTCCAGAACCAGGGGTCATAGTCTAAGGATACGGGATACACCTTTCAGGACTGAGATGCGGAGAAATTACTTCACTCAGAAAGTGGTGAGCCTGTAGAATTCGCTATCACAGAAAGCAGTTGAGGCCAAAACATTGTATGTTTTCAAGAAGTTAGATTGGGGTGAAAGGGATCAAAGGATATGGGGGGAAAGCGGGAGCAGGTTATTGAGTTGGATGATCAGCCATGATCATAATGAAGGGCGGAGCAGGCTCAAAGGGCTGAATGGCCTACTCCTGCTCCTATTTTCTATGTTTCTTTATGCTCTCTGACCTGCTGAGTATTTCCAGCATTTTCTGTTTCTATTTTATTTAAGGTGAATTGTATTTCACTAACTTGATTGAGTTTTATTGGTGAGATAACAGAGAGGGTTGATAATGGTAATGTGGTTGATTGGTGTACATGGACTTGCAAAAAAGGGTGAATAAAGTGACACATAATAGGCCTGTCAGCAAAGTTGAAGCCTGTGAAATAAAAGGGACATTGACAGCATGGATAGTTGGCTGAGTGACAGGAAATAGAGAGTATTTATTTATTTTATTTAGCGATACAGCACTGAAACAGGCCCTTTGGCCCACCGAGTCTGTGCCGACTAACAACCACCCATTTATACTAACCCGACAGTAATCCCATATTCCCTATCACCTCCCGACACGAGGGGCAATTTACAACGACCAATTTACCTATCACCTGCAAAACTTTTGGATGTGGGAGGAAACCGGAGCACCCGGCGAAAACCCACACAGACACAGGGAGAACTTGCAAACTCCGCACAGGCAGTACCCAGAATCGAACCCGGGTCCCTAGAGCTGTGAGGCTGCGGTGCTAACCACTGCGCCACTGTGCCGCCCATTTGTGAATGGTTATACTTTGGATTGGAGGATGGTACATAGTGGAGTTCCCCAGGATCATTAGCAGGAGCACTGCTTTTATTAATCTATATTAATGACCTAAACTTGGTCAATGCACAATTTGAAAATTTGCATATGACACAAACTTGGAAGTAGGGTGAACAGTGAGGACAATAGTGATATAGTCAAGCAGACATAGGCTGGTGGAATGGGCAGGTAACTGGCAGATTAAATTTAGCACAGAAAAGTGAAAAGTGACATATTTTGGTCAGAAGCAGAGGCAATAGAAGAAACAGGATACAATTGTAAAGGGGGAGCAGGAGCAGCAGGACCTGGGGGTAAATGTGTACATATTGTTGAAGGTCCGAGGCATAGAGTACAAACGCAAAGAGGTTATGGTGAACTTTCATAAAACAAGAGTGAAATACTGTGGATGCTGGAAATGTGGAATGAAAACAGAAAATGCTTGAAACGCTTCGCAGGTGTGGTAGCATCTCAGGAGAGAGAAACAAAGTTAACATTTCTGACCTTTCATGAGAACCTTTATGAAACACTGGTTCGGCCTCAACTGGGATATTGTGTCCAATTCTGGGCGCCACACAGTAGGAGGAATGTGAAGGTGTTAGAGAGGGTGTAATAAAGATTTATCAGAATGGTTCCAAGGATGAGGGACTCAGTTACATGGATAGATTGGAGAAGCTGGGGCTGCTCTCTTTGGACAAGAGAAGGTTGTTCGGAGATTTGACATAAATGTTAAAAATAATGAGGAGTTTAGACAGAGTAGATAGGGAGAAACCTTTCCCATTGGTGGATGGGTCAAGAACGAGAGGATACTGATATAAAGTGGATGGGAAATGAACAAAAGGTAACTTGCGGAAAAACGTTTGCAGCCAATAGTTAGGATCTGGAATGCACTACATGAGAGTGTTGTGGAGGTAGAGTCATTAGTAGCTTTCAAAAGAGAATTGGATAATTATCGAAAGAGAAATCTGAAGACCCAACACAGACACGATGAGCTGAATTACCTCATTCTGTGCTGGACCATTCTGATTCTAAATCGCAGTTTCTGCATTCAGCCACAAGGTGGCACACACTCTCCCTAATTTGCATTGCAGAATTACTGAAATGTAACATGTATATTAAACCTCCAGTGGGTGCACCCACACACTTAATAGTAACACAACCTGATAACATGCACCTTGTATATTAAAACATCAGGTGGTGCACATTCACCATTACTGCTGCTGTACACATACTGGGATGCACTGTGCTCAATCAGTGTCCCCTTCCATTCAGCCCTGTGCTTATTCTCACTCCTGACATCTCTCCATAGCTGCAAGTCCCTGAATGAGTATATTTCATCATTCTCTGCATTGCTCCTGCTACTTTCCTCAAATCCTCTCTCACTGGATGAAAACAGTGATTTGAGGTGAAAGGCTGTATTTCAGACTGGAGCATATTAGACAGTGGTGTTCCATTACAGTCAGTGTTAGATCTACTAATTGTTTTGATATATTATACATATAATTGACATGGATATTGGAATGCAGAGTAACATTTGAAAATGTGCTGGTGATATCAAACTTGAAGTTGTGGCAAACAGTGAGGATGATACAAATCAACTGCAACAGGACATTGATAGGCTAGCAGAGTGGGAAGACGAGTGCCAGATGGAATTTAATATGGAGCAGTGTGAATTGATACATTTTGGCAGAAGGGATAGGGAAAGGTAATATAGACTTAATGGCACATTTCTAAAGCATGTGCAAGAACAGACGGACATGGGGATTCATGTGTATAGATCTTTGAAAGTGACAGGGCATATTGAGCAGTAATTATCAACACCTCTGGGATTTTGGGCTTCAGAAACAGAGGTATTGAGTGTGGGGGAGGTGGTGTAGTGGTAATGTCACTGGACTAGCAATCCTGAGGCCCAGGCTAATGCTCTGGGGACATGGCTTCAAATCCCACCATGGCAGCTGGTGGAATTTAAATACAATGAATCAATGTGGAATTTAGAAAAAAGCAAGTCTCAGTAATGGTGACCATGAAACCATTGTCGATTGTTGTAAACACCCATCTGGTTCACTAATGTCCTTCAGGGAAGGAAATCTGCTGCTCTGAGCCAGTCTGGCCTACATGTGACTCCAGACAAACAATAATGTGGTTGACTCTTAAACACCCTCTGAAATGGCCGACTCAGTTGTACCTAACCACTAGAGAAAAGTCTAAAAAGGAATGAAACCAGACAGATCATCCAGCATTGTCCAAGGCATCGGAAATGAAAACAGCACATCCAGCCCTGTCGACCCTGCAAAGTCCTCCTTACTAACATCTGGGGACTTGTGCCAAAGTTGGGAGAGCTGTCCCACAGACTAATCGAGCAACAGTCTGACACAGTCATACTCACAGAATCATACCTAACAGACAATGTCCAGGACATGACCATCACCATCCCTGGGTTCTTTCTGTCCCACTGGCAGGACAGACCCACCAGAGGTGATGGCACAGTGGTATACAGTCAGGAGGGAGTTGCCCTGGGAGTCATCAACATCGACTCCAGACCCCATGAAGTCTCATGGCAGCTGGTCAAATATGGGCAAGGAAACCTCCTGCTGATTACCACCTGCCGCCCCCCACTCAGCTGATGAGTCATTACTCCTCCATGTTGAACACCAATTGGAAGAAGCACTGAGGGTGGAAAGGGTGCAGAATATACTCTGGGTGGGAGACTTCAATGTGCATCACCAAGAATGGCTTGGTAGCACCATCACCGACCGAGCTGTCCGAGTCCTAAAGGACATAGCTGCTAGACTGCGTCTGCGGCAGGTGGTGAGGGAACCAACAAGAGGGCAAAACCAACTTCACCTCGTCATCATCAATCTATCTGTTGCAAATACATCTGTCCATGACAGTATTGGTAGGAGTGACCACCACAAAGTCCTTGTGGAGACAATGCCTTGTCTTCACATTGAGGATACCCTCCATCGTGTTGTGTGACACTACCACTGTACTAAATGGGATAGATTTCAAACAGATCTAGCAACTCAAAACTGGGCTTCCTTGAGGTGCTGTGGGCCATCAGCAACAGCAGAATTGTACTCAACCACAAGCTGTAACCTCATGGCCCGGCATATCCCCCACTCCACCATTACCAACAAGCTGGGGGACCAATCCTGGTTCAATGAAGATTGCAGGAGGACATGGCAAGAGCAGCACCAGGCATATCTCAAATGCTGGCCTAGTCAGCGACGCCCACAATATCACAAACAAATAATTTAAAAAATCAGTCCTCACAGGTTAACCCTTGTAGCTTCAGTATTATTCTGGTGAATAGGTGCTGCACCCCATCCTAAACTAATACATCATTCTTGAGGTGTAGGGTCCAGAACTGAATACATCACTCTCAATGGGGTCTTCCCTGGCCTGTTATAGTATACACGGATGCAATTCATCCAGTTTCCAGAATTTATCATCTCTAGGTTTTACTGCTATCCCCTCCTTTCTGTTTTAAATGTTTTAATATCTACCTGTAATGATGTCAAATCCACCTTGTTAGTCCAGCTGGTAAAACTGAGGCAAAGTAATTCTCCAATCTTTCTGCCATCTCTCCTCATTACCTGTGAGTTTTTCCTGTGCAGCCGACATTGACTTTATCCCGATTCGGATTTACCTTTCTGTTATTTATGTGTCTGTAGGATATTTTAATATTTCTTTTTAAATTTCTTCAAAATTTAATTTCACGGTTTCTCTTTGTTTTACTTTTTGAACATGTTCCCTCACCTCCTGATTTTGGTTTTCGTCATCCTCTCCCTTATTCTCAATATACTTATTCCCTGCCTTTGACTTTATTTCAGTTTCACACTTCTCCCTTTTTTCATTTATGCTGTTTCATAATTTGTTAAATTGGTTCTTGTTTTCGTGGAATGTTTGATCCCCTTTTTACATATGTCCCACTGCTGATTGTTCATCAATGTACTGTTCCAGTTTATTTTCACAACTTCCATTTTCATCCCCCATTCTATTACTTTTTTGCCTTTTCTTAGTTACATCTTTCTCAAACATTACCTTAAACTATATTCTGTTCTGACTGATATTACAGCGAGTTTCTCCGAAATCTCCAACTTTTATCTGCTCTGGTGCATTTTATATTGCCAAATCCATCAGTGATTCCTCTCTTGTTTGGGCTTCTTATGTACTGGGTAAGAAAGATGTCCAGAACACAGGGAAACTGCTCCATTCCCTTTCATCCCCTTTTCCTTCCTCTTCCTGACAGATTATTTGCTATGAAATATTCCATGATTATGATGCTATGAATTTTACTTGTTTCATAGCTTTGTAGATTTTCCTTTCGATCTCTTCCACTATTAGGTGGTCTGTAGAATAACCTTTGTTACATTATTTAACCTGACTGGATCCACATTCCTCTGAGGTATCTATGTCCTATATGGAAATGTCTTTATAAGATCAGCAGCAATTGCTTGCCAATTACTCAAATGTTTAAGATAAATTTGGAAACTGACCAAATAGCTTCAGTTACAAAGACAGGTTGTCAGAAATAAGGAAAAACAAGGTCCAGAAGATTTACAGAGTGGAGCACATTGCAGGCATATGAACATTAGATATAGGAGCAGGAGTAGGCCACTCAGCCATTGGAACTTGCTCCACCAGTTCATATGTTTTTGGCTGATCTGTTACCTTCATTCCACCTTCACACACCATCTCCATATCCCTTAATCCCTCATTGTCTAAAAATCAATCAATCTCTGCTTTCAATATACTCAATGTCTGAGCATCCACAGTCCTCTGGGGTAGAGAATTCCAGATCCAAAACCCTTTGGGGGAAGAAATTCCTCCTCATCTTAGTTCTAAGTGGTTGACCCTTATTCAGAGACTGTGTCTCCTAGTTCTAGACTCTACAGCTAGTGTATATACTTCAGCAGGTGGATATGTCACTGCAAGATGAAACGTGATAAAATGAGTTTATGAAGAGGACTGGGTGAGATGGGAGGCAGAGCTGCTTCCGAGTACAGAAGCAAAGGCAATTTCCCCTCCAGATTAACAGCAAAATGGTGCTGGACTCGAAGCCACTGATGAGGACTGGCTGTTCTCTCTCTTTGTTAATATTCTGTTCCAGTTAATCTTCACCAGTTGCAATTTCAACCCCCAAAAATCAGCTTTTTCGAATCTATTATTTTTGGCTTTTCTTACTGATATCGATCTGAATCATTGCCTTAAAGATTATTATGTTGTCATTGATATTGCCTCAATTCTCACCCAAGTTTACTTTTCATATCTGCTCTGGTTTATTTTCAATGACTGGATCCACCCTTGGTGAACTTTGATCTACTGGGTAAGAATTGTGTCCTGAACACATTGTAAATACTCCATTACCTTTTCCCCTTTCTCTACGTCCACTTCCCACATCATTGCTGTCGTTGAAATTTCCCATGATTTTTCTGCTATAAATTTTACTTATTTCAGAGCTTTGCTACATAATTTCCACAAATTCCCTTCCACTGGTTTGTACAATGGCCTTTTCCCTGTTTTTTAACCTGACTGTGATCCACACTCCCCGAGGCATTTGTGCCCAATATGGAAATACACTCAGCTCATCAGCAGCAACTGGCTGACAATTATTCAAACATTTAAGATGAATTTGCAAGTTGAACAAACAGATTGAGTCACAGAGACAGACTGTCAAAAATAAGGAAAAGTAAGGCCCAGAAGACTTACAAAGCAAAACACATCTCACTCAGACTTTTATTTTTTTATTTATTTGAAGATACAGCACTGAAACAGGCCCTTTCGGCCCACCGAGTCTGTGCCGACTAACAACCACCCATTTATACTAATCCTACATTGATCCCATATTTTGTACCACATCCCCACCATTCTCCTATCACCTACCTACACTAGGGGCAATTTACAATGACCAATTTACCTATCAACCTGCAAGTCTTTGGAAGTGGGAGGAAACTGGAGCAACCGGCGAAAACCCACGCAGACACAGGGAGAACTTGCAAACTCCGCAGAGGCAGTACCCAGAACTGAATCCGGGTCGCTGGAGCTGTGATGCTAACCACTGCGCCACTGTGCCGCCCTACGAATTATACGAATATAAGAACATAAAAAATAGGAACAGAGGAGGCCATTCAGCCCATCAGTGTTGCTGTGCTATTCAATGCGATCATATCTGATCTATTACTTTAACTCCACCTTCCCACACTATCTCCATATCCCTTATTATCCAAAAATCTATCCATTTCAGTCCTGAATATACTCAACAGCTGATCATCCAGCAGCCTCTGGGTGAGAGAATTCCAAAGATTCACAACCCTTTGAGTGAAAACATTTCTCCTCATCTTAGTTCTCAATGGCCGACTGTTATTCTGAGACTGTGTCTCCTGGTTCTAGATTGTCCAACCAGCTTGTTTACATAAGCAGGTGGATCTTTCCTTGTAAGATGAACTGTAATAAAATGTGTTGAGGAATGGAGCTGGGTGAGATGGGGAGGCAGAGCTGAAGCAGCAGTTAAATCCAAAAGTAAGCTCCAGTCCAGATTAACTGTAAAATCTTGCAGGATTCGAAGCCACTGATGGAGCCTGGCACATCCAGGGCAGCTCATTTAAAAACTGGGGATGTAGAAGCTGAGTTCAGCTCATACACTGTGTTCAGTGTTCGTGCTGGGCTTGTGTAAAAGTGTTTGTGTTGGGACAGAAATTATACAGCAATAATCTTGACTCAGATAGTAGGTCCAGGGAGAGAGAGGCAGAGAGACAACAGCAAAGAGGAAACATACAGAGGGAAATAAGCAAGATAGACAGAGGGGGAGACATGGAGTGAGAGGTTTAGAGAGGCTGTTAAAGAGAGAATCAGGCAGAGAGTGTGAGTGGAATGATGTCATGTTAGTCTACTTGGGAAAATATCTTATAATACAGCTTGATGTTCACCAGGCTGGGTTCCCTAATCTCCAGTGACATCTGTGTCCCAGATGGATATAAGCTCAGCAGATCAGCAACAATTCCTTCCCAATTATTCAAACGTTTCAGATGAATTCAGAAAATGACCAAACAGCCTCAGTTACAGTCATAGGCTGACAAAATAAGGAACATGAGGCAACAGTTTTATCAAGAAGACATTTGACAAGATGCCACATAAAAGTTATTGTGCAAAGTAGGAGCTCATGGTGTAGGGGGTAACATATTAACATGGATAGAAGATTGGCTGACTGACAGTAAACAGAGAGTATGCAGAAATTGCTGATTGGCAGGATGTGACAAGTGGGGTCCTGCAGGAGTCTGTGCTGGGGCCTCAACTTTTTACAATTTATATCAATGACCTAGATGAGGGGAATGATGGCATGGCAGCTAAATTTGCAGATGACACAAAGATAGGGAGGAAAGTATGTTGTGAAGAGGATATAAGGAGGTAGCAGACCAATACAGATAGGTTGGGTGAGTGGGCAAAAATCAGGCAGATGGGGCATAATGTGGGAAAATGTGAAGTTGTTCACTTTGGCAGGAAGAATAAAAAAGCAGAGTATTACTTAAATGGAGAACGACTGCAGAATTCCGAGGTGCAGAGGGATCTAGGTGTTCTAGTGCATGAGTCACAAAAAGTTAGTCTATAGGTACAGCAAGTAATAAAGAAGGTGAATGGAATGCTATGCTTTATTACGAGAGGAATTGAAAATATAAGTAAGGATGTTATGCTTCAATTATACAGGTGAGACCACATCTTGAATACTGTGTGCAGTTTTGGTCTCCTTATTTAAGGAAGGATGTGAATGCATTGGAGGTGGTTCAGAGAAGGTTTACTAGATTGATACCTGGAATGAGTGGGTTGTGTTATGAGGAAAGGTTGAACAGACTGGGCTTGTTTTCACTGGAGTTTAGAAGAATGAGCGGAGACTTGATTGAAGTATATAAGATCCTGAACGGTCTTGACAAGGTGGATGTTTCCTCTTGTGGGGGAGTCCAGAACTATGGGACGTTGATTAAAATTAGGTGTGGCCCTTTCAGGACAGAGATGAGGAGAGTATTTTTCTCTCAGAGGGTTGTTTGACTTTGGAACTCTCTGTCTCAGAAGGTGGTGGTGGAGGGTCACTGAATAATTTTTAGTCGGGGGTAGATAGATTCTTGTTAGTCAAGGGAATCAAAGGTTATCGGGGGTAGATGGGAGTGTGGAGTTTGAGACACAAACAGATCAGCCATGATCGTATTGAATGGTGGAGCAGGCTCGAGGGGCCGAATGGCCTACTTCTACTCCTAATTCGTATGTTTGTAAGAGGCTAATCGAAGGCACGGAGAATCCATGGGGAAAGAAGAGGGTGGAATAGTCACAGGAATATGAAATGTAATAATACCTTCAGAGATGGGGCTGGGTGAGATGTGGAGGCAGTGGTGCAGCAGATGTTAGAACCACAAAGAAGCTTCTCTCCAGATTAACAGTGAAATCTTGCTGGATTCCAACCACTGGTGGGGTCCTGAACATCCTGGGCACTCATTTAAAACTCAGGGTCAGAAGCTGTGATCAGCTCATGGAATGTGTTCAGAGTCCAGGTTGGGCTCAGTGTGACAGTGTTTGTATTGGGACAGTCCTGTTGCACCAGGAATCCTGACTTACAAGGTAGACACGGAGAGAGAGAGAGACTGGGCGAGAGAGTTAGAGAGAGAGGGAGAATGAGAGAGATAGACAAAGAGAGGAAGGAAAAAAAAGACAAAGACTGAGACAAAGGAACCAAAAACCTAGAATAATGAGAGACAGGGAGAGATAGAGAAGATAGTTTGACTTTGAGACAGATAGAAGGAGACCAGGCAGAGGAATTGGAAAAGATTGAGTGAGGCAATGTATAGCAAGAGGGAAAGCGGAGACTGGCAGAGAGGGCGATGGAGAGAGAGCAAGGCAGAGAACAGAGTGGGAGTGGGTGGGGGGAAGAATCATTGCAAAAAGTAGAAACCAGAAGCAGGAAAGTGAAGGGCAAAAAGAGTGAGAAAAACAGTAAGGCAGAGGGAAATAACAGACATAGACAGAGAGATAGACAGAGAGATAGACAGAGAGAGAGAGAGAGAGAGAGAGAGAGAGACTGGGAGAGAGAAAGAGCAAAGTTAATGAGAGTGAGAGAATGAGGAGGCAAGGAACAGCGACAGAGAATGAAACATAGAGATGGGAGGGTGGCCGGAATTGATTAACCAGAGAGATGGAGAGATAAAATGAGGCAGAGAGTGAAAGACGGTGAAGCAATTTGACAAAGGAATACAGACAGCGGTACAGAGAAAGAGAGATGGAGAGGCAATTTTATTAAATCCATCATCCCCATTCAGTTTAATATTTCTTGAACACATATTGTTTTCTAATTAAAGCCTGGTCAGGTTATTATCACTGACCTTCAAACCAAGGGATTTTGTTCAAAATGATCAGGTTTTAAGACACGTATTGAGTTGATTCAAAGCAGGAAGATACAGCAGAAGATAATTATACTGGTAGTGACAAGTGGGTCTTGGCTCAGACTCCCTCTACACTACGCAGTTTTCCGATGAAAGATAAATGATGTGAAATGTTAACTCTCTTCCCCTCTCCTCAGATGCTGCCTGACCTTCTGGGTATTTCCAGCATTTTCTGTTTTTATTCCCTCGACACTGTCCCATCAAACACTCCCAGGACAGGTACAGCACGGGATTGGCTAGGCAGTTTGTGGAGCACTTCCTGTGTGTGATCAGCTGAAGCAGCTGTACCTGTGGGAGCTGGAACTGGAGAGGAGAGAACTGAGAAGTAACAACTACAAACTATAACACAAGTGTGGAACTGAGTCTCTCTATTGGAGTAAAGGACCTGTGAGTTATTTTGGAGAGGTGGTGAACTGTTTTGCTTGGACTGTTGGGGGAGGGAGGAGACGCTGGAAGATCCAGGGGTGGGGCTGAAAGATTCTATAGGGGTCCCTGTATTTGCTTTTGTGTTTTCCTCCATCTTGCACTAAGGGGCATCCTTCCCCACTCCAACTGCGTGGCTCGGGACGGCTGGAGCCGCCCGGGTGAAGAAACTCTTTGTAACAAGAGCAGAAAGGGGAAAGAATCGGGGCTTCCAGCTGACCCGGGTGAAGAACCCTCCCCTGACCAGGAGACTGGACTTTGTGTTCTCTAAAGGAAGGTGCTCCAACCACCAATTGAAGAGAAACATCCTCACAGCATTTCTCTCCCTTCCACCACTCAGCTACCTAATCTCTACTCTCCTCTGCTTTTCCTTTTCACTCCTATCTCCCTCTACACCCCACCCCCTCCATCATATTGCCTTAGTTTAAAAAACTTTTGTTTACTTTATTTCTTAGAGTTGGGCATGGCTCTTCGACCCCATGGCAAGCCCCTCTTCACCGGTGGCCGGACCTTCTCACACGTATGCTGCTGCGGCTGCTGCAGCTGCACCTGTTGCTCCGTCATCGTTTGCACCAATAACATCAAAGCATGGGGTCAAGAGCTACATACACCCCAATATGTCAATAGAGGCATGTGTAAAAGAAATGACCGAGGTTGTCGGCCCTTCGGCCATTTTTGCTGCCTCTAAAATGTACGGGAAGGCTGTATTTTTCCTGAAGAGCGGGCGGTGTCCCTGGCCCTGAGCAAGGGACTCACCGTGGGTGGGATCTTTTTGCCAGTGAACCCCCTGTAGGCCACTGTGCAATGGGTCATTCTGTCAAATGTACCGCCCTTCATTCCTCAAGAGCTCCTCCTTCCCCACCTGCACCATCTGGGGGAAGTAAAGACAGGGCTCAGCCCAGTCCCGCTCGGTCTTCAGGAGAACAGCCTCCGGCATGTGTACTCCTTCCGCCGCCAGTTATTTATGCAGCTGGCGCGGGAGGAGGTCACAGATGGCCATTTCAATGTTGAGTTCCAGGGGACGACCTACCGTGTCTTCTGGACCTTGGACGGGGCGTGGTGCCATGTCTGCAAGGGGGTGGGGAATGTTCATAAGAAATTCCCCAATCCCCCCAGCTGCCAACTCCACCTCGGCGGCCCAGGGTGGCACCGCTGTACCTCCTCCCACTCCCCCGACACCTCCTAAAGACGTCACTCAGTCAGTTCCAGATGCTATGGTTTTCACGGCCTCCGATGGGGAGGGGGTGTCCATCCGAGTGGAAGGAAGGTACGGAGGAAAATTAAACGCTGAGATGCGCGTCCCCAGACACCATGACACAACCTGAGCCTGGGCTCAGCCCAAGGCCCGCTTCTGGGGAATCCACCTGCTCCATGGATGGGCTCAGGCCCAGGGTGACCAGGCAAAATGAGGGTGAGGAGGCAGAGGCCTCTGATGACATGGAGGTCTCTGAGCCTCTGCGCCCAAGTGGGAAAAAGAGGAGAAGGCACCCCTCCACGGAGGTAAATCATGGCCCTGTGGAGCAGGGACCATCTATTGGAGGGGAGCTGTCTCCTGGTTCAGGTCCCCAGGTTCCCCCTGCCACCACCACCATCAAGGCTGTAAAGCCTGGGCAGGAGGTCCCTGGCCCTCAGGATGGAGGGGAGGGGGAAACCCCTGTACATGCAGCCCCTCCTGAAGGAGCAAGTGGAGCCCTGCTTGTGGTGGGGGAGCCTGGGGATGTCTCCCTTTCTGCCACTGGGTCGGGTGTCCTGAATGGAGAGGAGGATGAGGCCCCAAAGGGTCGGCCCTCCCAGCCGAAATCCACACTCAACCAGGACATACCAGATCCAGTTATAGTTGAAAATGATGCCCCGTCAGCTGGGCCTGTCGGGGCAGGAGATGGCCTCCTCTCCACTCGTCCAGTGACATTACCACTACACCACCACCTCCCTCATTTATGTTTATGTTTATAAACATTGTGTATATTTCACACTGTGTTCACACTGTGAAGCCTCCCTCAGTCCATCATCTCTGTGTTGATAAACAGTGAAGTGCATTGCAATGTGTGCTCACACTGTGAGGCCTCCCCTTGTTTCACATCGGCCTGGACAGTCTGTGTACCTATTTAAAAGTCTATTGCATGGGACTGCCCTGTGCAGCACCCTGCACCCCTGGTCTCTGATGTAAAGGGTGACGTTTCCCATGTAGAGAGACCTCCACGGGGTTTCCCCTCACCGCCAGCTGGTAACAAGGACTGCAAAAGCATGTCCAGGTGGGAGACGAGGGCGAGGAAGTGGAGAGTGAGCAGGAGCAGCCCGTACAGAAAACTCCTCCGCACGGTGTGGAATGGCACAGAGGGCATTTTCGAGAGGCGGCTCAGGTTGTGCGGGACAAGCTCCCGAGGAGGGTTTCGGTGCCCCGGACCGATGAGCAGTTCTGGCTGAGCGAGGGTCAGCTCGGCTGAGAGTGTTCCATCCTCCCGAGCCCCAATGTCACCCACAGTGAGGGGTGTCCCGGGGGCTTCAACTACTCCGCCACCTGTCGGTCCATTCCCGGAGCTGGCTGGTGCGACAGCCAAGGCCCTTTCCTCTGCCAGTGGGTGAGTGCCTTGACTGCAGGTGACCATGTTCCAGACTCTGAATAGATCGCAGTGAAAGACAGGCAACTCCCTCAGGGAGGTGGAGCTAACATTCTCCGCTGAGAGTTGCGTGTTGTATTGAAGGCAGTGACACTGGCAGATAAAATACATCACCAGGGCACACCATCTGGGAGGACACTTGACATACAGGTATCTCTGCAGGGTCTGAAGGTGGAGAGTCACAGTCTGGGTGCGGACGCTCACTAGTGACTGGCCGCCCTCCTCAATCAGCAGACGCAGGACTGCGGCAGAGACCCAGTGTTTTCTCTTGCCCCAGAAGAAATTGACGAGCTTCTTCTGAATCTTGGTGGCAATGCAGGGGACAGGACCAAAGTGACCAATCGGTATCACAGCATCGAGGCCACCAGTTGGTTTATGACCAGCGCTCGGCCCCTGTCGGAATGCATGCGTAGCAGTCCTAACCCAGTAGTGGCTTTTGCCTCCAACTCCTCCCAGTTTGCCGCCAAGGCTTCCTCAGTCGGGCTGAGGTGGACTCCCAGATAGAGGAGGTGTGTGGTGCTCCATGCAAACCACATTAACTCCTCCAGCAGGGGCTCCACCCGCCACTGACCCACCAGGAGACCTGAACACTTTCCCCAATTGATCCTCACAGAGGATGTGGCGGAAAAAGTCTGCTGGCAGTCGTGCATCCTCCGCAAGTCAATGGGATTTGTGACCGTGAGGAGCACATCTTCAACATAAGCTGAGAGGATGATCCACATGCCCGGCCTGCGCAGAGCCAAACCCGTCAACCTTCTGCGAAGCAGGCACAGGAATGGCTCCACGCAGATGGTATATAATTGGCCGGACATGGGACATCCTGAGTTATTCCTCTACCAAAGCGAAGGAGTGCCATCAAGGACCTGTTAACTTTGACCAGACACTCTGCCACGGCGTACAGAAGTCAGACCTGGGCCACAAAATGTGGCCTGATTCTAAACTGTGGGATTGGAATTCCTCCCCCTCAACTGGACTGTAAAACTGCACTTTGTAGAGTTTGGGGAAGGTACCCCAACCCCCACGGACACTAGTACTGTGAATAAGAGCCAAACCTCAACACAAAGCACACAGAGGGAGGTTGCATTCCTGTGGGTCAATTCACAAACATTCCAATATCACAACAGAACTGATACTGTTAAAGGACTGGACTTTGGGACATTATTATAACAGTGACACAGTGATAACTGCCATCATGTTAAGTGATTGGGGAGGCCATTGTTTACCTCACCTTGGTGGAGTTCATTGTTCTCGGTCAGGGAAATCACATCAGCACTGAATGGATCTGTCTGGACCAGGCAGGTAACAGAGGAAAAGGATTAAAGGTGCTAAGTGCTGACCATCCAGCAGGATGGCTTCAGGAGATGTGATTATGATATTTCGATAAGGATCATCATAAAAAGGACAAGATCAAAGGGTTTGATGCTGCAGTCGAGAAGGAGGGTCAGGAATGGTCAACCTGGCTCGTGGACCTACAATTCTCACCGGAAGGACCAATCACATGGAGGATTGTAAGTTATCAGCCAAATCCAAGAGGTATTTGAGGCTGAGAGTTTTAAAACAATTTTAAGTGTGGCAACCAAATCCTGGGAGATTTTGGGTTTTGAATTGAGTGAATTTGGGGCATAAACGTGGAGCTTTGCCTGTGGTTTTTTTTCCAAAAAGTTTATTTTATAAGTTGTGGTGACCTGTGTGTTTGGGTGAGCGCTGAGGGTGAAATCGTGGAGGGATTTAATTTGGACTAACCAATCAAGGTGTCATATGGTGTCCTTTAAATTAGTTTAGTGGTCTTTATAACAGGGTGTTAGGAGGGTTTTTGTTTTTTTAAATAAACAAATTTGTGGTTCAGCCTAACCCTGTGTCGTGTGCAATTTTGTTCTTGTCATTCCCAAAGTCCAAGAACTGTAGTAAGGGGGTACGGGAACGGAACCTCTTACAATCCTGGTGAATCTCAGCTGCACCCTCTCCAGTTCAATCACATCTTTCATATAGTGTGGTGACCAGAACTGTACACAGTATTCCTGCTGTGGCCTGACTAGCATTTTATACAGCTCCATCATAACCTCCCTGCTCTTCTATGCCTCGGCTAATAAATGCAAGTATCCCATATGCCTTCCTAACTACCTTATCTACCTGTGCTGCTGCCTTCAGTGATCTATGGACAAGTACACCAAGGTCCCTCTGACCCTCTGTACTTCCGAGGGACCTAGCATCCATTGTATATTCCCATGCCTTGTTAGTCCTCCCAAAATGCGTCACCTCGCACTTCTCAGGATTAAATTCCATTTGCCACTGCTCTGCCCATCTTACCAGCCCATCTATATCATCCTGTAATCTAAGGCTTTCCTCCTCACTATTTACGACAGCACCAATTTTAGTGTCATCTGCGAACTTACTGATCATACCTCCTATATTCACGTCAAAATCATTAATATACACTACAAACAACAAGGGTCCCAGCACCGATCCCTGTGGTACTCCACTGGTCACAGGCTTCCACTCACAAAACAACAATCCACCAACACCCTCTGCCTCCTGCCATGAAGTCAATTTTGGATCCAATTTGGCAAATTGCCCTGGATCCCATGGGCTCTTACTTACTTGACCAATCTTCCATGCGGGACCTTATCAAAAGCCTTACTGAAGTCCACGTATACTACATCAACTACTTTATCCTCATCTACACATCTCGTCACCTCCTCAAAAAATTCAGTCAAAATTCTTAGACATGATCTCCCCGACAAAGCCATGCTGACTATTCTTGAGTAATCCCTGTCTCTCCAAGTGGAGATTAATCCTGTCCCTCAGAATATTTTCCAATAGTACCCCGACCACAGATGTTAGACTCACTGGCCTGTAATTACCTGGTTTATCCCTACTACCCTTCTTGAATAATGATACCACATTCACTGTCCTCCAGTCCGCTGGCACCTCTCCTGTGGCTAGAGAGGATTTGAAAATTTGTGTCAGAGCCTCCGAAATCTCCTCCCTTGCCTCACATAGCAGCCTGGTATACATCTCATCTGGGCCTGGGGATTTATCCACTTTTAAGCCCGCTAAAGTCGCTAATACCTCCTTCCTTTCAATGCTAATTTGTTCAAGTATATCACAAACCCCTCCCTGATCTCTCCAACTACATCGTCCTTTTCCATATTGAACACAGATGAAAAGTAATCATTCAAAGCCTCACCTATATCCTCTGGCTCCACATACAGATTGCCACTTTGGTCCGTAATGGGCCCTACTCTTTCCCTGGTTATCCTCTTGCCCTTAATATACTTATAAAACACCTTGGGATTTTCCTTTATCTTGCCCGTCAGTGTTTTTTCATGCCCCCTCTTTGTTCTCCTAATTACTTCTTTAAGTACGCCCCTACACTTTATAAACTCCTCTAGGGCCTCCGCTGTTTTCAGCCCTCTGAATCTGCCATAAGCCTCCTTTTTTCCCTTATCTAATCCGCTATATCCCTTGACATCCAGGGTTCCCTGGAACTGTTGGTCCTACCCTTCACCTTTATGGGAACATGCTGGCCCTGAACTCTCACTATTTCCTTTTTGACTGATTCCCACTGGTCTGATGTAGACCTTCCTACAAGTAGATGCTCCCAGTCCACTTTGGCCAGATCCTGATTTATCATATTGAAATCGGCCTTCCCCCAATTCAGTACCTTTATTTCCGGTCCATCTTTGCCATTTTCCATAACGACCTTAAATCTTACAGAGTTATGGTCACTATCACCGTAATGTTCTCCCACTGACACTTCTAACAATTGTCATGGAACAAAGGCAAACAATATGTTAATGTGTGGTGAAAGACATAACGTTACTAGAGAGAGAGTGTTAATTGACAGAAACTTGGAACAACCTGACCCAAAGCATCAACATGACAAAAAAAGCAGTGGGTAGGCACATGGTAATAAAAAATGAATGATGAAACAAATGAAATAAAATAAATAAAGAAAGAAAAAGAAAAAAAAAAGCAGAAAATAAAAAGGGGGGCCCGTCATGCTCTGAAATTATTGAACTCAATGTTCAGTCCAGCAGGCTGTAGCGTGCCTAATCGGTAAATGAAATGCTGTTCCTCGAGCTTGCATTGATGTTCACTGGAACACTGCAGCAAGCCCAGGACAGATATATAGACATGAGAGCAGGGGGTGTGTGTTGAAATGCCCAGCAACTGGAAGCTCAGGGTCATGCTTTCGGACTGAGCAGAGGTGTTCCGCAAAGCAGTCACCCAATCTGTGTTTGGTCTCCCCGATGTAGAGGAGAAATGTTGCATCATCAGAGTAGATGCGTTGGAGACGGAGAAACTGGGAGAATGGAATGGTGTACTTACCTAGTCCAGGTAGCTGTGGGAGTCAGTGGGCTTATAATGAATATTACTAGACAGCCTATTCACAGAGATGGAGACAGAGAAGTCGAGGAAGGGAAGGGAAGTGTTGGAGATGGACCATGTAAAGCTGAGAGAGAAGGGTGGAAATTAGAAGCAAAGTTGATAAAGTTTTCCAGTTCGGGGCAGGAGCAGGAAATGGCACCAACACATTCATCAATGTACCGGAAAACGAGTTGGGGGAGGGGGCCTGATTAGGACCGGAAGAAGGAATGTTTGACATATCCCACAAAAAGACAGGCAAAACTAGAACCCATGTGGGTACCCACAGCAACACCTTTTACTTGAAGGAAGTGAGTGGAGTTGAAGGAGAAGTTGTTCAATGTGAGAACAAGTTCAGCCAGACTGAGGAAGGTGGTGGTGGATGGGGACTGGTTGGGTCTCTGTTCAAGGAAGAAGCAGAGTGCCCTCAAATCGTACCGGTGGGTGATGGAGGTGCAGAGAGATTGGACGTCCATAGTGAAGAGGAGACAGATGGGGCCAGGAAACTGGAAATTGTCAAAATGACATAGGGCGTCAGAAGAGTCACGGGATGCAGGTGGGACGAGACTGGACCAGGGAAGAAAAGATAGAGACAAGATAGGAAGAAATAAATTCAGTGGGGCAGGAAAAGGCTGAAACAACGTGAGCACCAGGACAGTCTTGTTTGTGGATTTTGGGAAGGAGGTAGAAGCGGGTTGTCCAGGGTTGCAGGACTATGAGGCTGGAAGCTGTAGAGGGCAGCTTTCCTGTGACGTCACTGTTCACGTTGTTTTCAAACTCTTGCTGTCTCTCCCGGTTACTTTATGCTCCGGCTCCGCTCTCGCTGTTTCCTGCTCGCTGAGTGAACTCTCGCTCCCTCTCCTGGTCTCTTTATACTTTATGATAGAGATACAGACACTAACACATTCTGAATATAGATCCATGGACAATGACACCTACTGGAACATGGACAGTGCCGACAATCACTTAATGTCTGATGTAAAATTTCCTGATATTACAGGCGGGTACGAGAAGCGTTAGAGGGACCTCTGTATGATTATTGTGTGTTTGTGTAGGATGTTGATTCACTTTTAACCCACAAGGTACTGTCTCTGATATTTTTAAATCAAGACAGTGAGTTCATTAAGCACAGCAAGGATTTGCAAACAATTCTAAACCAATGGCAGTAGTTAAACAGCAGAGTGCCCTCAGTTTGGCGTCCCGAGCTGCTGTGGTGCAGTCCTCTCTCTTGAGGTGTTCTGTTGACTGCAGGATGGTCTCTTCTCGAATCTGTGTGCACTGATGTCTCTCAGCACCTTTTATTTATACCCGCACCCTGATCCTCCGACGGTTCCTTCATTCCATATTAGGTTACATTCCACCTGAACCCTTTCAATTGATCAGGTATGACCTCACCTTTCATACATTGTCTCTGAAGATAGCTTGATGGCCTAAGTCATTGTCACACAATGGGGAATGTTTGCTATCCCCATCAACATTCCAGTCATAAATAGTCTCCGAAAACCTTTACTTACATTTCCATCATGAGGGCTACAAGTCTTATCAATTATTGTGACCCTGAGCCTGTCTTAATTGAAATGCAGTAAGGTACTTATCAAAACATGCTGTCTCATCGCAAAGTCACTTAAACTATTGTTGTTACAGTTAAACCGTCTTCCACCATCTCTCCAATACAGCGTACAAATATACATTTCACATAACAACATGATTCCAAACACAAGGTCCATAACTTAATTAGAATATAATACTTTGATACATATACAAAGTATAACTATTCCTGAACATAACCACAATATCATTTCAAATTATTCTACTTTAAAACTTAGCACCTCATGTGAATTGTATCAGGCCACAACTCGCACAGATTCATCCAACAGATTAAACATGGTAGTTGTTAACCCCTACAGTGCCCACCATGAGGGTAAAATACCAGATGGCATTGATCCCTCATACATTACCCTTAAGTGGGGCATATTCTTTCATGGTCTCTTGTCGAATTCTCAATTTCTTTCTCATCCCCATGATTTGTCTTAATGCACACACCAAAATCAGATTTATTGTCTATTCAACGATTACAAAGACATGGGAAATAATCCTGATCCAAGGGGGTATTTCAATGTCACACCAGTGACTCTCATCCCCTATCTCAGGGATTTCCTTATCAATTTCCTCATTTTATTGTTGCAGGACATAAAAGTGTTTGTTGGATGTTTTGAGTCTTTGTAATAGCTCAGTCAGATGTTCAGGAAAAGGGGGAATGTCAAAAAACAAATCTACTGACATATTGATATAACTGCTCCTTGAGGTCATCTTTAACAGTGATATTTATTTGCTGATTATTCCTTATACTGAATAGGACCTTGTTTACTATCTGAGCCCTTAGAGAGGGACTAAAACAAAATTCTCCCTTCTTTATTTGACACATTAAACTGCCATATGTATACTCTGTGTGGGTAGTAACAACACAATACCTTCCCTCACCTTGGTAGACAGAGTGATTGGGGAACTCCTCTCCACTCACTATTTCCATTGTACAGTTGAGGTGGGTCTTTGTTCCAGGTTAATCCACATGCTGGAGCAGAGTTTTCTACAATATCATATGGGCAAACAAAGGCATCCTCTGACTGGAGACACCAAGACAAGTCAGGGGCAACCCAGGTGGTTTCATTGACTAGGGAGATATAAATAGGTGGATTTTTGTATCTAACAATGTGATTCCTCATTATTACCCGTTCCTTAACAACTGTTGCAGTAATTCAAGATTCCTAAGACTAATTGTTTATTCTTTTGCTGAAGCTTGTTAATTCTAAATGGTTGTCCTGTTCTCAGTACTTTTGTTTCAAGTAACAGATCAGGCATGGACTTGAAAGATTCTCCAGCTCTCCCTTTATCATATCCATCTTTTGAATCATTCCTAACCCTTCAACTGTCTCTCTCTGAACTTTCATCTTGCTCCCTCTGTCCATTTCCAATGTGTTTAATTCTATTCTAATTGTTTAAAGTCAGTTACTCTCTGGAATATGTGTCAATGCCTTGATAATTTAAAACATGTTTCACTCTACTGGCCACATTAACCATTCCATGTTGTACTGTTGTCAAGTTGGTGAACATGTCTGAGACACATTCTTCAGTGCATTTCATCATGCATCTGCATGTTAGTTACTTTATGCATAACACATCACATTTGCACACTTACACCAGTGTAATAATATCATGTCACACATTCCTGACTCTCCAGTGATATTGATAAAAGATCTAAAAGGGGAGGGGGTGGGGGAGGTGTCTCGAGACCGTGCTCATCTCCCACTGCATGGTCCCAATGCCTTGGGTAGTGGCCAGAATGTCAAATTCAGTTCTCTTAAAGAAAAACATAGGCAAGATACAAATCTGCAAGAGAAAGCTATCAATTTACAATTCTTAACTCCACTCTCCTAACTCTTATTAGAAATTTCTGAACTTCCTGGAAATTATGAACATTAATTTAACATTTGAGTTCTTATTGTGTCAATTTTTGTCCCCAAAATTCCTTCCTTAGATTTCACATCAACCAGATTTTATTTCCAAGTCTCATTAATTACAATTCTCATTAATTACAATTCTATTTCATTTTTGCACCCTGGAGAAACTTTAAAGTCCATTCCCCATAATGTCTTTAACCGAGGAATCAAACAGACCCTTAATCATTATCTCACTGTAGCGGCAGTTCCCACTGACACAACATCTTACTTCACAATAATATACTGGCAGGCAGACATGTAGTTGCCCCAGGCATTACCATTTTGTTTTGAAGTAAAATTTTGTTTATCTGCTTAAACTTCAAGTAAACTTCCCTTACGAGTTCTTGGAATAACAACTCATCAATTTGTGTTTTCAATTCCAATTTTAGAAATAATTATCCCCAGGCTTGGTGCTTTTAAATGGTGCTTTTACATAAGATAAAAGTGTTTGCAGGTGTTTAGAGGTGATCTTCACATCTCTTGTTTTCAAGCACTTTGTCTTGAAAGATTTTCAAAACTTCTGGATTTCTTATTGTCCTTGATTTTGTTTTTTAAAAAGCACAAAGAATCCATTTGTCTCTGGTCAGGAGCCCAATGGGTTAACATGTCTAATTGTATCTGTGAATTCATCAGCTTAAAATTTCATAATGCCTAATGTACTGTATATAAATTTTCAATGAACTAAAAGTTTTGTAGTGAGCTAAGCTGCGAGCTGAAAGGGTTAACTGTCTCTGCCAGTTTGAAAAGGGGGCGGGGCAAAAGTTCTCAGATTACATCACCACCTGATCATTGAAAAAAGAGCAAATACATTCCTTTAAGTCATGTACACACACCCAAATGGGTGAAAGTATTTTCAATTAAACTCCCAATTGTTTCTAAAACTCCTTAGCTTTCTTAAAAACCCAAGACTAATTCCAACCCAGGTGACTGAACAATCACCTCAAACATCCCAAATTCCAATTTACATAGTCAAACCTTAAAACTGTCCCACTCTTACATGTGTGAATTAGTCTCCAGAATAAAATTCCCACATGTTTTATCATTGTCACTAGAATGTCACTGTGGCAACCAATGAAATTCCAATTTCATCACTTAGAAAGGTTTACTTTATTAATTCCACATCCCTTTAGACTGTGCTTACAATTCTCATATTTAACTCAAAGTGCCAATTCTACTATTGCAGGATTGTGTGTCCCAGGGATAAAAACTAAATATTACAAATGCAGACACACATTAAACAGACAACTTAAAACAACTTCCACTTAAGACCACAAAGGGTTAAACAGGTTTAAGTTCACTGCACAGAACAATGAAGATGCCACACACACAAAAAAATTCAAACAGAAGAATCACACACACCCAAACTGGAAAAAAGGTCTTTTATTCACAAATTAGGAAGCTTCCTCTCACACACACTGCAACCACTCTGGGTCTTTTCAACTTTAATAACTTAGAACTACTGATTAACTAAACACAGAACAGAATAAACACGTGCTTTTTCTTTAAAAGGGAAAAGAAGAAATTAAATTACATCACTTGTCCTCTTTTTTCTGGTACGTTTATGAATGCCTGTAAATAGAAAACTAAAGAAAGAGTTAATTCCACAAACAACAAAAGAAAATCTTCAACATTCTTAGTCCCAAAAGAAAATCACCCAGCAAAGTTTTTGCAGCCTGTTATACAGTGCTTCCAGTCAGAGACATTCTTAAAGAGACAGAACATTACAACCTCACATATTCCATTCTCCTTCATTTCATCAGAACTGAACTCATCCTTCTCTTTAAATCAACTTTGATCCAAGTGTATACAGAACACAGATTAAACAACCAACAATCTTCAAACAACATACAAGACTAGACCAAAGAGGTTTAATTAGTCTACAATTCCAGTGACACAGAACACTGAACACACACACAAGGGAATCACACAGAGAGGAGTTACTCTCTCTTTAAATTTCCCTCGACACAGGATCTGAGCTGGATATGAACTCCAGTGAAGGTTTCAAGTTGAACTTCTTTTCACAACAATCTGGTTGCTCACACACCGTCCTAACCTTTACGGTGGGCTATCTTAATTTCTTTTCCTTCTGTCCATTCTTCCTCATGTGCAATCTACTTTCAGGTTCTGAAATTCTCAATTCACAATGAATCCCCATTTTAATAATGTCTAACTCATGGATGCAGGTTTGTAAATCATTGGGACTCAGGGGCCGGGGTCAGGAATTAGTTCCTGTCTGCTGTCCCGCTTGATTTAAAACACGAGTCTCCACCACCACATTAACAGGAAGATCGACAGGGGTGGGAGGGGGGGTGTGTGGAGTGGGGAGGTCCTGGATCCGCTAGTCTTCACCCGAGTGGTACTTGGAGGCTTTCTCCCCGAATGAACCCCACTCTACCTCTGAGGAATCAGTATATTCTGGATCATATAGGGTGACAGCAGACACAAATACTCACTGTTTCCCCAACTTACTCTCTAACTCCCTGATTTTAAGATGGCACTGTCAGTGATCTGTCTCCCAGTGGGGCTACTAAAGGGCTTCCCTCAGAGCGCCACGTGAGTCTTCTAACTGCTGGCTAAGTTTTTTATTTTCCTGGCTCATAATATCGAAGTCTTGCTGAGCATTTTGGAGAGAATGCATCGAACTCCCTGCCTGTACAGCAATAACACACTGCTGCTGAATTACTGCTCTCATACTAGCCAGCTGCTGCTGTAACACATCAATCTGATGCTTCTGATCCTGTATGAATTTGCCCTTTTCTTGGACTAACTGGTCATCCCTCTGCACGCAATTTGATGCCACTGAGGAGATGAGCTTGAAGGCTCTACCTACCTTCAACTTCTTCTCATCAACCCGTTCCTGAATAAACTGAACTACTTCCTCAAACAGAACACGATCTTTGGGTTTAAACATTCCATGAACAGTACCTGCCAATCCTTCATTTTAACTTTTCTATCTAACTGGACCTTAAAAGCCTTCAACACAGGTTTGTCTGTCATGATTTTTCATTTGAGAAAAAACTACTACTGGCAATCAATAAAATGTACTGACACACACCAGTTACAGTTCCCCCTCCTCGATCAAATGCTGGCCAGGCAAATGACTAGGAGACTCCATCTCAACAAAGACCAGAAGTCCAGTTTTAACTAGTCATCATGTCCCATCTCTGGATTGCCAATTGTAAGATTTTTGTATGTTTGTGCAGGACGTTGACAAGCCTTTGACCCACAAGGTTCACACTCTGGTATTCTTAAATCAAGATAGTGAGTTTATTAAGCATAGCAAGGATTTTCAAGCAATACTTAACCAGCAGCAGTTGTAAAACAGCAGAGTGTCCTTGATTGTTGTTTCCTGAGCTGCTGTAGTGCAGTCTTGTCTCTTGAGGTGTTCTGTTGACTGTAGGATTCTCCCCAATGTCTCTCAGCAACTTTCATTTGTGCTACCATCTGAAGATTCCTTAATTCCATATAAGGTTACATTCCACCTTATCTCTTTCGATTGATCAGATATGACTGCACCTCCCATACATTATCTCTGAAGATAGCTTGATGGCCTATGTCAGTGTCACACAATGGGGAGGATGTACTGATGCAATTATACAAGGGCTTGGTGAGACCACATCTGGAGTATTGTGTGCAGTTTTGGTCTCCTTATCTGAGGAAGGATGTTCTTGCTATGGAGGGAGTGCAGCGAAGGTTCACCAGACTGATTCCTGGGATGGCAGGACTGATGTATGAAGAGAGATTGGGTCAATTAGGCTTGTATTCACTAGAGTTTGGAAGAATGAGAGGGGATCTCATAGAAACCTACAAAATTCTAAGGACTGGACAGACAAGATGCAGGAAGGATGTTCCCGATGGCGGGGGATTCTTGGACGAGGGGTCACAATCTAAGGATAAGGGGTAAGCCATTTAGGACTGAGATGAGAGAGAGTGGTGAACCTGTGGAATTCTCTACCACAGAAAGCAGTTGAGGCCAAATCATTAAATATATTCAGGAACACGTTAGATATCGTCTTTAGGGCTAAAGGAATCAAGGGATACGGGGAGAAAGCGGGAACAGGGTACTGAGTTTGGACAATCAGCCATGATTGTATTGAATGACGGTGCAGGCTCGGAGAGCCGAATGACCTACTCCTGCTCCTATTTTCTATGTTTCTCTGTTTAATTTTAATATAATATATTGCTATATATACAAAGAATAACTATTCCAGAGCAACATCATTGAAAGTCATTCCACTTTAAAACATAGTGCCTCATGTGAATTGTAACAGGCCATAACTTCACAGAATCACAGAATTGTTACAGCACAGAAGGAGGCCATTCGGTCCATCATGTCCACACTGGCTCTATGAAAGAGCAAACTCCCTCAGTTCCATTCCCCGCTCTTCTCCCTGTAACCCTGAACATTCTTCCTTTTCATATAACTGTCCAATTCCCTCCTGAATGCTTCAGTTGAACCTGCCTCCACCACATTCTCAGGCAGCGCATTCCAGACCTTAACCACTCGCTGTGTGAAAAAGTTTTTCCTCTTGTCACTTTTGCTTCTCTTACCAAATACTTTAAATCTATGCCCTCTCGTTCTTTCACAAGTGGGAACAGTTTCTCTCTATCTACCCTGTCCAGACCCCTCATGAACGGCTGTGTTTCCTGACAATGCTACCGCTAGGTGACACTGCTGCACTTGCTCATGTGCCACTAAAACGTCACAGTCTGTGACTTTAGGCAGCTGCCAGGACTAAAGATGGCGCTGCTCAAATAATCACACAGAGGCAACCTAACAAACACATGGCAGCAGACAATGGCGGAGTCAGAGAACGAGTGGGAGGGGGAGGGAGGGAAGCCGAGTGGGCGAGCGAAAGGGCCGGTGACGGAGGGGAGCAGAGTGGCCGGAGACAGCAGCGAGGGGTGGGGAGAGGGGGGAGGAGTGTGTTTTTCTGCACATGTGCCATAACCTTGCAACAGCAAAAGACGTACTGGCCAATCTCCACACCCGGTGACACCAAGGTCTTCTGTCTCTCGCTCCCCGCGGCTCTCTACGGCCTCTCGCTTCCGGCCCTCTCCATCATCCAGCCGTTCCCACCAGCTGCAGATCCCCCATCCAGCCGCTTTCTCCCCTATTTCTCAACTGTACTTCAGGCATTGCAGCTGTCTGCCTTTTGCATCCCCCTCTTCAGGCACTTCTGAATTTAACTCCCTCCCACTAAACCCCCACACCCCTTCTACCCCCACCCCCTCTCTACCACTCCCCCCACAACTCACCTCTCCCCCCACCCACTCTACCTCTCCCCCTCCCGTCTCTGCCTCCCATCTCCCCCAATACCCCAACCCCCTCCCCCCACTCCCCTTTACCCCCCCTCTTCCCTCACCTCCCCCTCTCCCTCCCCACTCCCCTCTTACCCCTCTTCCCCCACCTCCCCCTCTCCCCCACCCCCCGTCTCCCCTCACAAACCCCCCCACCTCATTCTCACAACCCCCCCCACCTCCCCCTCACCCCAAGGACCACACCACAGTTAAATATCTGAAGTGCGGTTGCAAAGTCGGGAAAATAGCATCAAAAATCTCAACAATTCCATGTTTAATTATTGAGAAATTTTATTCAGTACATTAAACATTCGAGGCACTGCTGTGCACGGATACATGAGTGTTGTGTCCAGCATTCCCGTGAGACAGACAGGCCGAGTCTCTGCTATACAGAACTAAAGAGATTGTTCCTGGAGAGCCTTGTGGTGAATGAACGCTTGGCTCTCTATTCCACTGCTGTATTGTCCATGTGAAGAAGGCAAAGTCACAAGAGTCTGAGCTCAGTCTATTCTTGGTGAATGTTCCCCAAACACATCCCAATGTGCATTCCCAATTCATCCATAAATGCAAGGTTCCTTTCCACATCGTGATGAGCTCCGCAGCATGATCCAGTTGCCTTCGTTGCTTGAATGCTGACCTTAAGTCTCAAGGATTGTTTTCTCGATGGCATGTTTTACATGAAAAGAAAATAAGGAAAGAACATCAGTGTCAGAGCTTCCCTCCTCCAATGAAATTACTGTTGAACATGCTTTATGTTCTGCAGTAAAGGCATGTACTGATAACACGGCCAATGAATCACTTAGTTCCCAATTCAGCTGTTAGAGTCAGGATGATGTAACTGCCCCTATCTCGTGATGGTTCAATGCTGCTCTCAGGGAAAACATGAATGATATCAGGGTGCTGGAAAAAGAAGCACATTTCTTTTGGACTATGAACATAAAGCAGGCCATTTAGCCCAGCTGTTCCCTGCTAGAGGTTATGCTACTCCTGCGCCTTCCCATACGCTCCCATTTAATCCTGCCTACTACTATCAGCATCACCTTCCATTTCTTTAACTCTTATCTACCTTTGCCTTAAAGCAACATTGAAGATGGAGAATGGTGTGGCTGCACTCCCACCTCACCAGTTGTGTACACAGCAAGAGCATTCACATTTGTGCTACCACTGGACACAGCATGCTTGTTTCTTTTAGTGCTCAGTCTCTTCTTGCTGCACATGTACTGCCTGCACACAGCCCCAGACAATGGAAAGGATTTTAGTGCAGTGCAGTGGACTGGAGCACATGCAGTGCCCCAGACAATGGGAATGTTTTCAGAGCAACTTACAACAGGGACTGGAGCACATGCAGTGCCCCAGACAATGGGAATGTTTTCAGAGCAACTTACAACAGGGACTGGAGCACATGCAGTGCCCCAGACAATGGGAATGTTTTCAGAGCAACTTACAACAGGGACTGGAGCACATGCAGTGCCCCAGACAATGGGAATGTTTTCAGAGCAACTTACAACAGGGACTGGAGCACATGCAGTGCCCCAGACAATGGGAATGTTTTCAGAGCAAGTTACAACAGGGACTGGAGCACATGCAGTGCCCCAGACAATGGGAATGTTTTCAGAGCAACTTACAACAGGGACTGGAGCACATGCAGTGCCCCAGACAATGGGAATGTTTTCAGAGCAAGTTACAACAGGGACTGGAGCACATGCAGTGTCCCAGACAATGGGAATGTTTTCAGAGCAACTTACAACAGGGACTGGAGCACATGCAGTGCCCCAGACAATGGGAATGTTTTCAGAGCAACTTACAACAGGGACTGGAGCACATGCAGTGCCCCAGACAATGGGAATGTTTTCAGAACAACTTACCTTGGAGCAATCTCCTCTTTCTGATAAAAATGAAGCAGACTGAAATTTTCAAAATGACTAAATAATTGCGAGAAAATGCCCGACAAAACCTCTCTCCTTCCACTTTCAGAAAATTGTGCCAAAGCTTGACGCAAGTGTGAATACCCGTTGGCGTTGCATAAAGCGCATAGGCAGAGGCTGACCAGGCGCATTGCCCGAAGATGCACACGTCACGTGCAACATCATCGGCGCGTGCGCTGACCAGTCCTGACAAGCCGGAGTGCAACGCATGCGCAGAGAGCAGGAGACCATCTGTGCATGTGTGCACCGCGGCACAGCCTGATAACATCAGTGGCAGCCAGCGTTGTCAGGAATCACTTTGTAGTATAAATGGTTGGTTGTTGGTTGGCACAGACTCGGTGGGCTGAAGGGCCTGTTTCAGTGCTGTATCTCTCCATGAGTCTATGAGTTTGCAAGTTCTCCCTGTGATCGCACTGATTTCCGCCGGGTGCTCCTGTTTCCTCCCACAGCCAAAGACTTGCAGGTTGATAGGTAAATTGACTGTTGTAAATTGCCCCTAGTGTAGGTAGGTGGTAGAGGGAAGGTGGGGATGTGGTGGGGAATATGGGATTAATGTAGTATTAGTATAAATGGGTGGTTGATGGTCAGCACAGACTCGGTGGGCTGAAGGGCCTGTTTCAGTGCTGTATCACTCTATGACTACCCATCCCTGGAACCATTCTCATGAATCTTTTCTGTAATCTCTCCAATACCCTCCTGTCTTTCCTCAAGTGCACACCCAGAATTAGACGCAATACTCCAGCTGAGGCCGAACTGGTGTCTTATACAAGTTCAACATAACTTCCTTGATCTTGTACTTTATACCCCTATTAATAAAGCCCAGGATATCGTATACCTGTCCTGCCACCTTCAATGACTTACGCAAATATACACCTCGGTCCCTCTGCTCCTGCACCCCCTTTAGAATTGTACCCTTTATTCTATATTGTCTCTCCATGTTCTTCTTCTTGCACAGATTCATTCAACAGGTTTTACATGGCAGTTGTTAAAGCCTTAGTTCCTACATCTCCCCAGATGAAGAAGTGTGAGAGGGGGATTAGAGGGCCTGCCCCATATACGGGAGTGTGAAAGAGGTGTTAGAGGGACCTCCCAGGAAACAGGAGTATCAGAGAGTGGTTAGAGGGACCTCTTCAGATACAGGAGACTGAGAGAGTCATTAGAAGGATCCACCCAGATACAGGAGTGAGAGAGAGGGGTTAGAGTGACCTCTTCAGATACAGGAGTGAGAGAGAGGGGTTAGATGTATCTCCCCAGATACTGGAATTTGAGAGAGGGATTAGAGCAGGCTCTGCAGTTACAGAAGTGTGAGAGAAGTGTTAGACAGCCCATCCCAGATACAGGATTGTGAGAGAGGGTTTAGAGGGACCTCACAAGATACAGGAATATGACAGGTGGATTATAGGGATCTCCCAGTTACAGGATTGTGAGAGAGGGCTTAAAGTCTCCCCAGATGCAGTGATGTGACCCATCCATTAAATCCTTTTGCCAAGACTGTTGTCTTGAATAGCTTTTCCATTGAATGGTTTCTTGCTGTCTTCTTCTTCTTCTTTGGCCTCCTTGTCTCGAGAGACAATGGGTAAGCGCCTGGAGGTGGTCAGTGCTTTGTGAAGCAGCGCCTGGAGTGGCTATAAAGGCCAATTCGAGAGTGACAGACTCTTCCACAGGTGCTGCAGATAAAATTGGTTGTCGGGGCTGTTGCACAGTTGGCTCTCTCCTTGCGCTTCTGTCTTTTTTCCTGCCGACTGCTAAGTCTCTTCGACTTGCCACACTTTAGCCCCGCCTTTATGGCTGCCCGCCAGCTCTGGCGATCGCTGGCAACTGACTCCTACGACTTGTGATCAACGTCACAGGACTTCATGTTGCATTTGCAGATGTCTTTAAAGTGGAGACGTGGACGGACGATGGGTCTGGTGCCAGTGACAAGCTCGCTGCACAGTGTGTCCTTGGCAATCCTGCCATCTTCCATGCGGCTCACATGGCCAAGCCATCTCAAGCACCGCTGACTCAGTAGGGTGTATAAGCTGGGGATGTTGGCTGCCTCGAGGACTTCTGTGTTGGAGATACGGTCCTTCCACCTGATGCCAAGGATTCTCCGGAGGCAGCGAAGATGGAATGAATTGAGACGTCGCTCTTGGCTGACGTACGTTGTCCAGGCCTCGCTGCCGTAGAGCAAGGTACTGAGGACACAGGCTTGATACACTTGGACTTTTGTGTTCCGTGTCAGTGCGCCATTTTCCCACACTTCCTTGGCCAGTCTGGACATAGCAGTGGAAACCTTTCCCATGCGCTTGTTGATTTCTGCATCGAGAGACAGGTTACTGGTGATAGTTGAGCCTAGGTAGATGAACTCTTGAACCACTTCCAGGGTGTGTTCGCCGATATTGATAGATGGGGCATTTCTGACGTCCTGTCCCATGATGTTCGTTTTCTTGAGGCTGATGGTTAGGGCAAATTCATTACAGGCAGCCGCAAACCTGTCGATGAGTCTCTGCAGAAACTCTTCAGTGTGAGATGTTAATGCAGCATCGTCAGCAAAGAGGAGTTCCCTGATGAGGACTTTCTGTACTTTGGTCTTCACTCTTAGATGGGCAAGGTTGAACAACCTGCCATCTGATCTTGTGTGGAGGAAAATTCCTTCTTCTGAAGACTTGAACGCATGTGAGAGCAGCAGGGAGAAGAAGATCCCAAACAGTGTCGGTGCGAGAAAATAGCCCTGTTTCACGCCACTCAGGATAGGAAAGGGATCTGATGAGGCGCCGCTATGCTGAATTGTGCCTTTCATGTTGTCATGGAATGAGGTGATGAAACTTAGTTGCTTTGGTCGGCATCCAATCTTTTCTAGTCGTCTGAAGAGACCACGTCTGCTGACGAGGTCAAAGGCTTTGGTCAGATCAATGAAAGCAACGTAGAGGGACATCTGTTGTTCATGGCATTTCTCCTGGAGCTGGTGAAGAGAGAACAGCATGTCAATGGTGGATCTCTCTGCCCGAAAGCCACACTGTGCCTCAGGGTAGACACGCTCGGCCAGCTTCTGGAGCCTGTTTAAAGCGACTCAAGCGAAGACTTTCCCCACTATGCTGAGCAGGGAGATTCCACGGTAGTTGTTGCAGTCACTGCCGCAAGCTATAAAGTCTGAGTCAAAGAGTGAATTCTCCATGCCAGGGATACAGCCATTCAGGACCAGAGATCAAGAGATACATTGTTACAATTTAATTTTGAACTGGCTTATAGTGGAAACAGACTGTTCTTATGGAGAAACAGACAGCTGTGTGTTAACACCTGAGTGGAGCTCAGAAAATTAACAAGTATTATCAGTTTGGGTGGAGTAAGAAACAACAAGGGGCAGAAAACACAGGTGGGAACAATTTATCAATCCCTAACTGTAGCTACAGTTTCGGGCAGATTATAAATAAGAAAATTAGAGGTGAATGTAACATGGGTAATACGGTTATCATGGGGGTATTTAATCTTCATATATAAAGTCATAGAGAGATACAGCACCAAAATAGGCCCTTCGGCCCACCGAGTCCGTGCTGACCATCAACCACCCATTTATACTAATCCTAAATTAATCCCATTTTCCCTCTCACATCCCCACAATTCTCCTACCACCTCCCTACACTAGGGGCAATTTTTTTACAATGGCTAATTTACCTATCAACCTGCAAATCTTTGGCATGTGGGAGGAAACCGGAGCACCCGGAAGAATCCCACGCAGTCACAGGGAGAACTTGCAAACTCTGCATATACTGGGCAAACCAAATTTGCTATAAGAGTGTGGAGGAGGAGTTCATGCAATGTATATAAGATACATTTCTAGATCAGCATGTCGAGAAACCAAATAGGTAACAGGCTATTTTAGATCAAGTATTGTGCATTGAGAAAGGGTTAGTTTATAACCTTGTCATAAAGCATCCTCGAGGGAAGAGTGATCACAATATGACAATTTTTCTTGAATTGGAGATTGATTTAGTTAAGTCAGAATGAAAGATATTAAATCTGAACAAAGCAAACTACATTGGTAGTAGGAGTGAGTTGCAGCACCACTTCTAATTTTTGTTATTGAGTGTGGTCTATTCATTTAAATGAATGGGATCTTTATTTTTTTTGCCACACAATCATTTATAGAATTAGTTCATTATTTTCTACAAATATACATTCCCATAATGAATAAAAAACCCACTGGAGAAGTTGTCCAACCATGGCTAACAAGAGAAGGTAAAGATGGTATTAGATAAAAGCAAAAGGCTGATTATGTTACCAAAAAGAGTAGTAAGCTTGAGAATTGGGAGGAGTCTAGAATTCAGCAACAGATCACCAAGAAATTAATAAAGAGAAAGAAAGAACATGAGAGGAGATTAACAAGAGACATAGTAACGTGTTGCAAAAGCTTCTGAAGGTGTGTGAAAAGGAAGAGATTAGTAAAAGTAAACCTTGGCCCCTTAGAGGCAGAGACAGGAGAAATTATAATGGGGAATCAGGAAATGGCAGAGACATTAAACAAATACTTGGTGTTTGTTTTCATGTTAGAAAACACAACAATCATTCTGGAAATAGTGAGGAACCAAGAGTCTCGTGACAATGAGGAACTTAAAGAAATTAGTATTAGCAAAGAAATATACTGGAGAAATTAATGGGACTAAAATTTAACAAATCCCTGGATCTGACAACCTGCATCTGAGGATTTTAAAACAGGTAGCTGCAGAGATAGTGGATGCATTGGTTTTGTTCTCCCAGATTTCCCAGATTCTGGAATGGTCCCAGTGGATTGGGAAGTAGCAAACATATCCCACTATTCAAGAAAGGAGGGAGAAAGGAAACAGGGAACAATAGGCCAATTGATCAGTCATCGGGAAAATGCTAGAATCTATTATTCGGGACATGGTAACAGAGCAGTAAGAAAATCACAATAGGATTAGGCAGAGTCAACACAGATTTATGAAGGGAAATCGTGTTTGAGTTTTTGAGGTTAGAACTAACAGAGTACATGAGGGGAACCAGTGAAGGTAGTGCATTTGGATTTTAAAAAAACATTTGATAAGGTGCCACACGAGAGATTATTACAGAAAATGAGGAGTGATGGGATTGGGGTAATAAACTGCCATGGATTGAGAATTGGTTAATGGACAGAAAACAGAGAGTAGGAATAAACAGGTCATTTTCAGACTGGCAGGCTGTAACTAGTGGGGTACTGCAAGGATCAGTGCTTGGACCTCAACTATTTACAATCTATCTCAATGAGAGGAGATGAGAGGACCCAGTGTTTCTGACAATATGATGTTAGATAGGAAAGTAATCTGTGAGGAGGATACAAAGAGGCTGCAATGGGGAACAGGTTGAATGATTGAGCAAGAACACAGCAGAGGGAATATGATGTGGGGAAGAGTGAAGTTATCGAATTCAGAAGGAAAGATAGAAAAACAGAATATTATTTAAATGGTGAGAGACTGGGAAATGTTAATCTTTAGAGGGACCTGGGGGGCCCTGTACACAAATCACTTAACATGAAGGTACAGCAAGCAATTGGGAAAGCAAATGGTATGTTAGCCTTTATTACAGGGGGATTGGAGTATTACAGTAAAGAATTCTTACTACATTTATATGTAGGGTCTTGATGAGACCACATCTAGAGTTTAGTCAGTATCTAATGCATGCTGTACCTGGATTGGGACTGTTTGATGGGACAATGTCGAGGGAGCTTTACTCTGTATCTATCCCATTTTTTTCTTTTTCTTTTTTTTTGTTGAGGTGGCCTTTATACCCCAGGCCCCTTTTATGTTTTTGTTGAGGGGGACGTTATTCCTCAGGCCCCCTTTATATACATTTTAAAATAACTATTAAAAACAGATAAATAAAACAAAACTCAAATTAAAATACCATTCTCAGCATTGATGATGCACTCCAGTCCCTGCGATGCCCACCGGTCGTGGAAGGCCTCAAGTGTGCTGGCGGACACCACGTGCTCCTTCTCCAGGGACACCCGGGCATGAACGTAACCACGGAAGAGGGGCAGGCAATCAGGGAGGACGGATCCCCCGAAGGCCCAAAGCCTGGACCTGTGAATTGCAACCTTGGCCAGATCCAGGAGCAGACCGACGAGGAGATCCTCCCCCGGCCCACGCCCCTCTGCACCAGGTGCCCAAAGATCAGGAGCGTGGGACTGAAGTGCAACCAAAACTTGAGGAGCAGCCCCTTAAATACTCAAAGATATACTCCATATACACGTGGAACACAGACTCGTCCAGGCCACAGAAATTACAGATGGCCTGGGAATCCGTGAAACTGCTTAAAAGCCTATTGCATGGGACTGCCCTGTGCAGCATCCTCCATCCCAGGTCCCCGATGTAAAGGGGAAGTACTCCCGTGTAGAGAGACTTCCACTTGGTATCCCCTCGCCGCCAGATGGCAACACGGACCGCCAGGGCGTGTCCGGCCAGCTGATTAGGCGAGGAAGTGGAGAATGTGCAGGAGCAGCCCGTACAGGAAACCCCTCTGCGCCGATTGGAATGGCACAGAGGACAGTTCTGAGAGGAGGCTCAGGTTGTGTGGGACCGGCTCCCGAAGAGGGTTTCAAGGCCTGGGTCCGATTAGCACTTCCGGCCGAGCATGAGTCAGCTCAGCTGGGTGTGCTCCGCGCTCCTGGGCCCCCTCGGCACCCACAGTGAGGGGCATCCCAGGGACTTCTGCTATTCCTCGGCCCGTCAGTCGTCTCCGGTGTCGGCCGCCCTGACAGCTGCGGCGTTCTCCTCTACCGGCAAGAGGAGTTGCCTGACTGGAGGTGACCATGTTCTAGACTCGGAATAGATCCCGGTAAAAGACAGGCAACTCCCTCAGGGAGGCGTGGCTAACGAACTCCACCGGGAGCTGCGTGTCGTCTTGAAGGCAGTGCCCCGGCGGAAAAATACCTCGCCAACACACATCACCTGGAAGGATGCTCAACGTACAGGTATCTCTGCAGGGTCCGAAGGCAGAGAGTCGCAGCTTGGGTGCGGACGCACACCAGCGACTGGCCGCCCTCCTCGATCGGGATACAGAGGACCGCGGCAGAGACCCAGTGTTTCATCTTGCCCCAGAAGAAATCGACAAGCTTCTTTGGGATCTTGGTGGCAAGTGCAGGGGGTGGGGTCAAAGTGACCAATCGGTACCACAACATCAAGGCCACCAGTTGGTTTAAGACCAGCGCTCGGCCCCTGGAGCAAAGCACTCGGAGCAGTCCTGTCCAGCGCCCCATCCGAGCGGTGACTTTCGTCTCCAACTCCTGCCAGTTTGTCGGCCAGGCTTCCTCAGCGGTGCTAAGGTGGACTCCCAGACAGATGAGGTGAGTGGTGCTCCATGCAAAAGGTGTTAACTCCTCCAGTAGGGAGTCCACCCGCCAATTATCCACCAGGAGTCCGCTACATTTCTCACAATTGATCCTTGCGAAGGATGCAGCAGAAAGGGTCTGCTGGCAGCTGCGCATCCTCCGCAAGTCAACGGGATCGGTGACCGCAAGGAGCAAGTCATCGGCGTAAGCCGAGAGGATGACCCGCATGGCCGGCCCACGCAGAGCCAAACCCATCAATCTCCTGCGAAGTAGGCAGAGGAACGGCTCCACGCAGATGGTATACAATTGGCAGGACATGGGCTATCCCTGACGCTCTCCTCTCCCAAAGCGAAGGGGCGCCATCAAGGACCCGTTAACTTTGACCAGACACTCTGTGGCAGCATATAAAAGTTAGACCCGGGGAACAAAATACGGCCCAAGTCTGAATGCGTGCAGAGTCCTGAAAAGGTATTCGTGATCCACCCTGTCGGTCCTCTGGGAAAGATGGATCAGGTCCCGGACCAGTTGGATGTTATCCTGGATGGACCTGCCCAGGACCGTGTAGGACTGGGCGGGGTGGATCATGTGGGCCAGCATGGAGCCCAGGCGGGTAGATATAGCCCGGGCAAAGATCTTATAATCCGTGCTGAGGAGGGAGACCGGTCGCCAGTTTTTAAGCAAGCGAAGATTGCCCCTATTTGGCAGCAGGACGATGACTGCCCTGCGTCATGAGAGAGGCATCTTCCCGGTCGCCAGGCTTTCCCCCAGGACCCACGCGTAATCCTCATCCAGGACGTCCCAGAACGCTCTGAGGAACTCGACGGCCAGCCCGTCCAGCCCCGGGGATTTGTCCCTCAAGAGCTGGTGGAGGGCGTCGGTCAGCTCCGCCAATGTGAGTGGAGCCTCCAATCATTTGACACCCTCCGGGCTGACCTTCAACAGGTCCTCCCACAAAAACCTGCGTGCGTCCTCACTGGACAGATCCGGAGAGAACAATTCACATTAATAGGTATAGACCAGGTGACCCATTCCCTCCGGATCCTTGATGGAGGATCCGTCGTCGGCCAGCAGCTCAACGAGCTGCTTATGGACCACCTGTCATTTTTGCAGTGAGTAGAAGAAGGGTGAGGCACGGTCCAAGCCATCCATGATCTATATCCGCGACCTCACGTATGCGCCTTGGGACCCTATGAGCTGCAGGGCCCTTAGCGCACCCTTCTTCTGTTTGTACGCCTGCCACAGGACCGGGTCCGCGACAGCATGACTGAGGTGGGACTGCAAGTTGAGCACCTTCCTCTCTAGGTGCCCGATCTCGACTTCTCGCCTCTTGGTCGACCCCTTTGCGTACTCCTGACAGAAGACACGGATGTGAGTCTTGCCCACATCCCACCATAGCCTCAAGTTGGGGAAGCCCCCCAGCTTCCTTTTCCAGTCGGCCCAGAATCGACGGAATGTGTCCCGGAATCTCTCGTCCTCAGCCGGTTAAGTGCCAGTACGCGGACCCCGCCCGTGTGTTGAGCTGAGTGAACTCCGCCCACACCAGGTGGTGGTCTGAACACGGCACCAGCCCCATGGAGGCCACTGAGATGCGGGAGTTGTACGCTTGCGAAATGTAGAGGCGATCGATTCCGGGCCCTCCTTTTCCAGACCTCCATGTGAAGGCGCTGGAGTCGGGATGGAGATTCCGCCAGACGTCCACCAAGTTGAGGGAGCTGATCAGTCGATGCTTGGCTGCGCTGGGGACTGGGCGATCCCCCACCTCAAAGGTACAGTTAAAATCCACCCCGAGGATGATGCACTCCCCGCTATCGAAAGAACTCAAGAGGATACAAAGAGGCTGCAATGAGGAACAGGTTGAATGATTGAGCGAGAACACAGCAGAGGGAATATGATGTGGGGAAGAGTGAAGTTATCGAATTCAGAAGGAAAGATAGAAAAACAGAATGTTATTTAAATGGTGAGAGACTGGGAAATGTTAATATTTAGAGGGACCTGGGGGGCCCTGCACACAAATCTCTTAACATGAAGATACAGCAAGCAATTGGGAAAGCAAATGGTATGTTAGCCTTTATTACAGGGGGATTGGAGTATTACAGTAAAGAATTCTTACTACATTTATATGTAGGGTCTTGATGAGACCACATCTAGAGTTTAGTCAGTATCTAACGCATGCTGCACCTGGATTGGGAGTGTTTGATGGGACAATGTAGAGGGAGCTTTACTCTGTATCTATCCCATTTTTTTTCTTTTTTTTTCTTTTTTATATTTTTGTTGAGGTGGCCTTTCCACCTCAGGCCCCTTTTATATTTTTGTTGAGGGGGATTTTTTTCCTCAGGCCCCCTTTATATACATTTTAATATAACTACTAAAAACAGATAAATAAAACAAAAACTCCAATTAAAATACCATTCTCGGCATTGATGATGCACTCCAGTCCCTGCGGTGCCCACCGGAAGGCCTCAAGTGTGCCGGCGGACACCACATGCTCCTTCTCCAGGGGCACCCGGGCGTGAACGTAACCGTGGAAGAGGGGCAGGCAATCGGGGAGGACGGACCCCCCCCGAAGGCCCACAGCCTGGACCTGTGAATTGCCACCTTGACCAGATCCAGGAGCAGACCGATGAGGAGATCCTCCCCCCGGCACACGCTCCTTCACACGGGGTGCCCAAAGATCAGGAGCATGGGACTGAAGGGCAACCAAAACTTGAGGAGCAGCCCCTTCAAATACTCAAACATATACTCCATATACACGTGGAACACAGACTCGTCCAGGCCGCAGAAATTACAGGCGGCCTGGGAGTCCATGAAACTGCTTAACAGCCTATTGCACAGGACTGCCCTGTGCAGCATCCTCCATCCCAGATCCCTGATGTAAAGGGGGAGGATTCCCGCATATAGAGACCTCCATCGGGGCTTTCCCTCACCGCCAGATGGCAACGCAGACCGCCAGGGCATGTCCGGCTGGGTGACGAGGGCGAGGAAGTAGAGAGTATGCAGGAGCAGCCCATAGAGGAAACCCCTCCCCGCCGTTTGGAATGGCACAGAGGGCATTTCCGAGAGGAGGCTCGGGTTATGCGGGACCGGGTCCCGAGGAGGTTTCAAGGCCTGGGCCCGATGCGTACTTTCAGCCGAGAGGGGGTCAGCTCAGCTGGGAGCACTCTTCGCTCCCGGGCCCCCTCGACACCCGCAGTGAGGGGAGTCCCAGGGGCTTCGACTATTCCTCCACTCGTCAGTTCGTCCCTCAAGCCGGCTGCCCGGACAGCCGAGGCACTCTCCTCTGCCGGCGGGGGAGCGCCCTGACTTCAGGCAACCCTGTTACAGACTCTGAATAGATCCCGATAACAGACAGGCAACTCCCTCAGACAGCAGCGGCTAATGGTCTCTGTCGGGAGCTGCCTGTCGTCTTGAAGGCAGTGACACTGGAGGAAAAAATACGTCGCCAGTACACACCATCTGGGAGGACGCTCGACGTACTGGTATCGCTGCAGGGTCCGAAGGCGGAGAGTCGCATCCTGGGTGCGGACACACACCAGCGACTGGCCGCCCTCCTCAATCGGGAGACTCAGGACCGCGGCAGAGACCCAGTGTTTCCTCTTGCCCCAGAAGAAATCGATGAGCTTCTTCTGGATCTTGGTGGCGAATGCAGGGGGCGGGGCCAAAGAGATCAACCGGTACCACAGCATCGAGACTACCAGTTGGTTTATGACCAGCACACGGACCCTGTAGGAAAGCACTCGGAGCAGTCCTGTCCAGTGCCCCAGCCGAGTGGTGACTTTCGCCTCCAACTCCTGCCAGTTTGCCGGCCAGGCTTCTTCAGCGGGGCTAAGGTGGACTCCCAGATAGAGGAGGTGCCTGGTGCTCCACGCAAAGGGTGTCAACTCCTCCCAAATCTTTGTGGAGGACACGGCAGAAAAGGTCTGCTGGCAGTCGCGCATCCTCCGCATGTCAACGGGATCTGTGACCGCGAGGAGCAGGCCATTAGTGTAAGCCGAAAGGACGACCCGCGTGGCCGACTCGCACAGAGCCAATCCCATCAACCTCCTGCAAAGCAGGCACAGGAACGGCTCCACGCAGATGGTATACAATTGTCCGGACATGGGGCATCCCTGACGCACTCCTCTCCCAAAGTGACGGGGCGTCATCAAGGACCCGTTAACTTTGATCAGACACTCTGTGGCGGCGTATAAAAGTCGGACCCGGGCCACAAAATGCGGCCCAAGTCCGAATGCGTGCAGAGTCCCAAAAAGGCATTCGTGATCCACCCTGTCAAACGTCTTCTCCTGATCGAGGAAAGGCGACCGCCAGACCAGCCCTCTGGGAACGATGGATGACGTCCCGGACCAGGTGGATGTTGTCCTGGATGGACCGGCCAGGGACCGTGTAGGACTGGTCAGGGTGGATCATGTGGGCCAGCACGGAACCCAGGCGGGCAGACATAGCCTTGGCAAGGAACCTATAATCTATGCTGAGGAGGAAGACCGGACGCCAGTTTTTAAGCAGGCGGATATCGCCCCTCTTCGGCAGCAGGACATGACCACCCTGCATCACGAGAGAGACATCTCCCCAGTCGCCAGGCTTTCCACCAGGACCCGCACGTAATTGTTCCCCAGGATGTCCCAGAATGCCCTGAGAAGCTCCACGGTCAGCCCGTCCAGCCCCAGGGATTTGCCCCTCGAGAGCTGGTGGAGGGCACTGGTCAGCTCCGCCAACGTGAGCGGAGCCTCCACTCCTTTGGCTCCCTCCAGGCTGATCAGCGGCAGGTCCTCCCACAAAACTCTGCACGCGTCCTCGCTGGACTGAACCAGAGAGAACAATGCACTGTAATAGGTATGGACCAGGAGGCCCATTCCCTTCAGATTCCCGATGGAGGATCCATCGTCGGCCAGCAGCTCGACGACCTGCTTACGGACCCCCCGCCATTTTTCCAGCGAGTAGAAGAAGGTGCGGTCCAAATTTTCCAGGATCTGGATCCGAGACCTCACGTACGCACCTCGGGATCCTATGTGCTGCAGGTCCCTCTGCTCGCCCTTCTTCTCTTCATACGCCTGCCACAGGGCCGGGTCCGCGACGGCATGACCGAGGTGGGACAGCAAGTCAATCACCTCCCTCTCTAGGTGCCCGATCTCGGCTTCCCGCCTCCTGGTCGACCCCTTCACGCACCCCTGACAGAAGACATGGATTTGAGTCTTGCCCACATCCCACCATAGCCTCAAGGAGGGGAAGCCCCCCTGCTTCCTTCTCCAGTCGTCAGAACGAGTGCCAGAATTGCTTGTCCTCCAGCAGCCAGTTGTTAAATGCCAGTACGCAGACCCCGCCTGTGTGCTGAGCGGAGTGAACTCCACCCACACCAGGTGGTGGTCCAACACGGCACCAGCCGCATAGAGGCCGCCGAGACGTGGGAGACGTATGCCTGAGAAATGTAGAGGCGGTCGATTCGGGATCCTCCTCCTCCAGACCTCTACGTGAAGGCGCTGGAGTCGGGATGGAGATTCCGCCAGACGTCCACCAAGTTGAGGGAGCTGATCAGTTCCCTCAACTTCTCCACCAATGCTTGGCCGCGCTGGGGACTGGAGCGATCCCACACTTCGAGGGTGCAGTTTAAATCCCCTCCGAGGATGATGCACTCGCTGCCATCGATGGAGCTCAGAAGAGTGGACAGTTCTTCAAAGAAGCGTGCTTGCAATGCGCCGGGACTGGGCACATACATGCTCACTAAGTGGAGAGGCACACGACCCAGGCGAATGGCAAGGTGGAGCAAGTGGCCCGGCATGAGCTCCTTGACCGCCCCCAGGATTTCCAGCTGAAAAGTCGGGGCCAACAAGATAGTCACCCCACTGGAAATAGGGGTGAGGTGACTCACATCAACCCCACCCTGCCACTCCCGGAGCCAGGTGGCTTTGTCTCCCAGAATGATGTGGGTTTCCTGCCGAAAGCTCACCGCAAATCACCCTTCCCTGAGGACTGAGAGATTGTGAAATCTACGGTGAGACCCCTTGCTGCCATTGATGTTGCGACTGGCTATGGTTATCTTCATGTCAAAGGTACTTAAAAACCGTCACCAACACCTCACTGTGAGGAGGGAGTGGAAGTGCACCTGACCTTCCACCACCCCAGCAACCCATTGAGGAACACATTAAACCGGCACCTCTCAACCAGTTTCACACCCGCGACCTTCCCCATTTTCTTGAGGACAGCACGAGCGGACTGGATGATCAGTGCCGGATTCGACCAACGGCCAAGGGCCAGCTGAACTTTATTGCAGCAACTCCTGCATGCCGCGAAGAAATCCCGGAGTTCCGCTGTGGGGATGAAAGGAGACTCGGTAGGAGGCACGAGGGACTCCACTGCCTCACTGGCGATGGATTCAAGATCGTCCTCCGTGCCCCAATTCGAGTCCCCATCCTCCTCCGGGTCGTCACCACCAGCGGCCGACACACCCAGCACACACTGTGGGGCAGATATCCTGGCCGTGCCAGCTGGTCCCGCCTCCGTCATGATCCCACCCCCAGGATCGATGGCCGAGGAGTCCGCTCTGGGTTTTAGGATGGAACTGGAGCCTATGGGCGCCAGCGGCTCAGGAACCCCCTCCACCTCCGACACCAGGCCAACGTGTGGTCCAGGGGAGATGGAGGTTCCCGACTCCTGAAATCCAGCCGGAGCCGAGACCAGAGGCAGACAGAGGAGGCCATCTCGTGCCCCGCCAGTGGCCACAGACCCAGCAGATGGGGCAGCATTTTCAATTATAACCGGGTCGGGTGTCTCCTGGTTGGTGGAGGATTTTGGCTAGGAGGGCCGTGGAGAGGCCTCGCCCTTTCCTCCAGTCAGGGCACCCGACCCAGTGGCAGAATGGGAGGCGTCCCCAGGCTCCCCAACCACAAGAAGGGCTCCACTTGCTCCCCCAGGAGGGGCCTCATTGTCAGGGGCCTCCTCCTCCCCTCCATCCTGAGGCGTAGGGAGCTCCTGCCCAGACTTTGCAGCCTTGATGTTGGTGATGGCAGTGGGAACCTGGGGACCCGAACCAGGACAGCTCCCCTCCAACAGTTGGGCCTTGCACCTCAGGGCCCTGAGTTACCTCAGTGGAGGGGTGCTTTCTCCTCTTTTTCCCAGTTGTGCACGGAGGCTCAGAGACCTCCATGTCATCAGAGGCCTCTGCCTCCGCACCCTCCTTTTTTTTAAGTCACCCTGGGCCTGAGGCAAGTGGGATCCCTGAGATCGGGCCTTGGGCTGAGCTCAGGCTCGGGTTGTGTCATGGTGTCCAGGGGACGCGCTTCTTGGTGTTTAATTTTCCTCCGCGCCTTCCTTCCACTCGGACGGACACCCCCCTCCCCGCCAAAGGCTGTGAAAAGCACAGCCTCCGGAACCGACTGGTGGTGTCTGTAGGATGTGTGGGGGGTGGGGGGGGAGTGGGAGGAGGTGCAGTGGCGCCACACTGGGCCGCCGAGATGGAATTGGTGGCCGGGAGGTTGGAACAGTTCTTACAAACATGCCCCAGCCCTTTGCAGACTTGACACCACGCCCCGTCCAAGGTCCAGAAGACACAGTCAGCCGTCCCCTGGAACTCCACCCTGAACTGGCCCTCCAAGACCTCCTCCTGCGCCAGCTGCATAAACACCTCACTGTCACTTCCAGTCAGGGTGCTACCCCGCTGGCGGAGAGTGCCTCGGCTGTCTGGGCAGCCGGGTCTGGGGATGGACCGGCAGGTGGAGGAGTAGCTGAAACCTCCAAGACACCCCTCATGTGGGTGACGAGGGGGTTCATGAATGCGGAGCACTCCCGACTGAGCTGACCCCCGCTCGGCTGGAACTGTTCATCAGATCAAGGCCCCAAAACCCTGCTGCTGCACATTCTCCACTTGCTCGCCCTCGTCTGCCACCCGGACACTCTGTAGTGATCTGTGTTGCCATTTGGCAGCGATGGGAAACCCTGATGGAGGTCTGTCTACACGGGAGTCCTCCCCCTTTACATCGGGGATCTGTGGTGGAGGGTGCTGCACAGGGAAGTCCCGTGCAATAGAGTTTTCAGTAGGTTCACGGACTCCCAGGCCACCTGTTACTTCTGCAGCCTGAACGAGTCAGTGTTCTGTGTTTATATGGAGTGTGTGAGGTTACAGCCCCTCTTTGAGTATTTAAAGGGGCTACTCCTAAAGTTTTGGCTGTACTTCAGCCTCACGTTCCTGATCTTTGGACACCCGGTGCGGAGGGGGTTGGGCCAGGAAGAGGATCTCCTCGTCGGTCTGCTCCTGGGTATGGCCAAGGTGGCAATTCACAGGTCCAGGCTGCAGGCCGTCAAGGGGTCTGCCCTCCGGGATTGCCTCTCCCTCTTCCGAGGTTATGTTCACACCCGGGTTTTCCTGGAGCAGGAGCGTGCGGAGTCCGCCGGTTTGCTTGAGGCCTTTTGTGACCGGTGGGCACCGCAGGGGCTGGAAAGCATCATCAATGCTGAAAATGCCATTTTAATTTGAGTTTTGTTTTATTTATTTGATTTGAATAAAGTTATTTGATGCAATGCTAATAAATGGGGAACTGGGGAATAAAGGCCACCTCAACAAAAATGTAAGGGGCCTGGGGTATAATGGCCAGTATATCAGCTTCCAATCTGGCTGAACAGACTCATTTCAGTGAGATATCTTGAATCTCGAAGGGTCAGAGTGCTGTCACTCTGGGACCCCTGTCTTATCTCAGTCTCTTTCTGAATGTGTTATTCTGAACATTCAGAGATTCCCTGCAGTGATCTCCTCTTCCCATTTCCTGTAATTCCCACATCTTCTCCCAACCTCAATCCACCCTCAAACACCCTGTCCTCACACACACTGATCCGAAAGAGAAACAAGACACAGATATGAAGCAGTGATCAATGCAGTAAGTTTTATTTCTGAGCACAGCCCATTATTCAGACAGCAGTCATACAGGGTCAGGGGTTACAGGACCTAAACAATCAAACAGAGCCTGTTTCCCAGGAACAAAGGTTTCATTCAGTGAGAACTTGGAGAGCTCGGGCTGGTGGGAATCCCTCTCTGGATCTTTCACTATTTCGGTACGCAACATTGGAGATGATTGGGGCAGTGCCCTTTGACAGACTCCTGGTCTGTGTTACAGCCACCATGACGACACTCTCCTCCAATCACTCCGCATGTGCCTAAAATCCAAAATGAAGAATGAATTGAGTGATGTTTCTGTACACAGAGGGAGGGAGAACAATGAGAAAACATGAAGCTGAGTCTGTCAGTGTTACTGGGACTGACTCTGGACCACACATCAACCTTAGCTCTTTTGTATTTAATAAAACCCCGCACCTCCCTCCCTCCCCCTGACCTGTACAGACTCACTCTCTGTCCTGAAGGGCAGCCCAAGGGCTTTTCCTCAGAGTGGACCCCACCACACCCACTATCTGAGACCAGAGACAGAGAAAAGAAAGATCTGACATTTATATAGAACCTTTCCCATCACCAGAAGGGCCCAAAGAGTTTCACAGACCATGGACTGTTTCTGAAGAGCCGACACTGTTTTATAGGAAACTCTGCAGTCAATCTGCTCCCAGCAAAGTCCCACAAACAGTGAATGAGATTTGACAGGATGGGGAGTTTCTGGTCATGTTGGTTGTGAGAGTGATGTTGGTTCAGGACACCGGGAGAACTCCCAGCTCTTCAAATGATGTCCCAGTCGGGTCTCCAGTTAATGGTTCATCCAAAACATGACACCTCCAGCAGAGCAGCACTCCCCCAGTGCTGGACTGTATAGACTGGAGTGGGACATCAACCCACAACTTGTTCACTCAACACCCAACTGAGGCAGACTGACACCCAGTTACTGACAATGGATCATTTCACCACTTGTCACATCTACTTAATGCATGTTCTCACATCCCCATCTCTATGAAAGCTGCAGTATTAATAAAATTAAATAAACCTGTTTAAAACCCTTTTACTCCCATTTCCTCCCCACATATTTTGAAAAACTGACTCATGTCTGGGGATTGATTCCACAGACACCTCCAGTATTGCTCCCAATTCACCATCCTTCACCTGTGAGACTGCACAGTCAGTGTGGGGAAAAGGGACTGAAGGAATTCCCGATCCTGTCCTCACTCTCACACTCTGCAGCAGGTTGTAGTGATCGGGAGCAGCAACTGTGAGTTTCCCCTCTGTAGTACCTGGGTACTGAGGCCAATTACAGAGTCTGCCAACCGGGTCAATGCTCCGGCTGAGATCCACCAACTTAGCATCACCCAGTAATCTGTGCTTTTATTGCTGGTCTGTTAGGATCAGCTCACCATTCCCTGTACTCACTCAGGTAGTGAATAATCAATCAGGGGATTTACCTGGGGAACTGGTTTACAATAAATTCTTCAGTCTTTCATGCAATCAACTTAATTCAACTAATCAAACCGTGAACTTCAAAGAGAATAAAGTGGTTTAAAGATGAAACTGTTTGAGCCCTGGTTGCTGGGAGATCAGAGACATTTACTTTCATGTACCTTCATAATGTCGAGCAGAGCGCTCACTGTTGTCACTGCTGTCACTTCTCCCACCTTTGCCACTTCTAAGTCCTGCAGCAAGGCACTGATTCAACACCAGAAAACAAAGAACTAAAAGGCACGCCTTCATCATCATCCACAGAGTTCCTCAGGATTAGAAAGCTGCAGCAGAAATGTTCTGAATCCAGACTTGCAGAGATTTCTGCTTTTATGCTGACTGAAACAGTGAGTGACTCTGCACTCTTGTAATGTCCTGTGGTGTTTCCTTTCTGTGTAAGGGTGGATCATTTGGCAGGTTGGCTCAGTTGGAATGTCATTATATTTTAGATCATAAGATCTTATGTCTGGTTATCAGACCAAGTCTTTACACATGAGCTCAACTGACAGGATTTGCCAGGTACACAAATATAATATTTAACACGTTAACTCCTTCCAGTATTGTCATGTGATAGATCACTGCACTTCTAATTGATGGTGAATGCAAACGCTTCATCCTTATCTTTTTCACTGATGTACCAGACTCCCCATCATTGAAGATGGGGATGTTCATCGAACCTTCTTCGGTAGTTAATTATAGAATTGTCCACCACCATCACAACTGGATTTGGCAGGACTGCAGAGTTTTGATCTGATCTATTGTTTGTGAGATCACTTAACTCTTTCTAAAGCATGCTGTTTCCACCATTTAGCATGTTATGTCATCTTATGTTGTAACTTCACCATGTTAGCAGCTAATTTTTAGGTATGCCTGGTGCTGTTCCCTGCATGTCTCCTATACTCCTCATTTAAGCAGGGTTAGTCCTGTGGATGGTGATACTCATACAGTGAGGAATTTACCAAGTTATTAGTTTACAGACTGTGGCTGAATACAATTCCACATCTGTTCTGAATCGATCCCACTGAACATGGTGGTTGTGTCACACAACACGATGGAGGGAGTCCTAGTGTGAAGATGGAACTTTGTATGCTAAAGTTTTTTATACAGTTCTAGCATAACATCCCTGATCTTATAATCCACTCCACAGTCAATAATGGAAAGTATCCCTTATGCATTCTTAATCACCTTATCTACCTGTCCTGCTGTCTTCAGGGAATCTGTGTTGTTATGACCAAGACCGGAGGAGTGCAGTGTTTAATCTAACCCCTCTTCTCCACAGGTCACAAATATATTTAAATTTTCCCACTTACTGATACAGTCAATCATACACTCTATTTTTCCCCAGAATAAAACACACTAACAAGGTTTCTTTAATAAACAGCAAAATTGCCAGTTTATTATAAACCAAGTCTTAACCAGTAATGAAGTAAAACATACACACACACATTGAAATATTAAAGACCCTTATTTATCTTAGCACCTCACACACACACACACACACACACAAATATATACACACCGCTCAACTGCGTAATTAAAAGGGAGTTTTGTTTATAGCTGTTGCAGCAGCAGAAGGTGAAAAAACTCTTAGGCTGAAAAGAAGGTATGAAAAGATGTCCTTTGCTTTGATTCAGCATCCTAATTGCATATAGGCAGATGTCACTAGGATCTTAGTAGAACTGTTCTTTCAGGTGATGTTGAAGATCAGTTTGGGTAGGCTTTCCAAGAGATGCAGCTACAGAGGCTACAAATAGGTCTTACAGTAGGAATGCTGTAATAGGGTTTCAGTTCCCACACATTCGGTGTGCAAGGTTTCTTCAAACATGCAGGGTTTTCAAATACAGAAGGAAATATAAATCTGACACACTGAATACAGGATTTATTTTCAAGAGACAGAGCTGAGCTGTTATTCTTCTGGTCGGCAAAAACCAACTGTCTGTTGTAACAGTTCAAATTGAAACTAAAACCTTCCAGATGTGAAGCCTCTTGTCATTTATAAACCTTGGGAAGGTTTTTACAAAGCAGCAAGCCAAGTTAAAAAAAACAACCCCTGCTGGGTGATTATCCAGAGATAGGTGTCTTCCAGTAAGACTTGTTTACCAGCCAAATCCAGGAACCTTCTAGTGATTTTTTTGTTTAAACACAAAGTTCAGCAATCTTTTCAAGATTATTGATGAATTAGTGCCCATAATTCAAATATAAGTCCTTGACATATTTTACAAAAGAAATAGAAGCAATTTCCTAACACCTCCACCCTTGGAGAAATGAAACTCCATTTGAAATGCATTTCATTGCAAAATGTAAACATAAATGGAAGATGAAAACATTTTAAAATACATTTTCACACTCATCCCCATTCAGTCTTTCCTTGCAGTTAATACAATTTTGTTTTTTTACCATCTTTGCACTCAAATAACTAAAACAAAGCTGGATTCATGATAAAGCATCTACAATAACATTATTTTTGTCCACATTGTGAATAATCGTTAAGTGATAGGGCTGTAATAATAAACTCAATTGGAATAGTCTGGCATTCTGATTTTTATTTTTTTCGAACAAGTTTATCATCCAATCAGTTGATTGCAAACCTCTAAACAGAACCCCCCAGTTGTTGCAAATGTTTCTTCCAAGAGTCACTGTAGACCAGCACATCATCAAGTTAAACTGCACAGTTAGGAACACTGGCTACCACTGGGTTCACTAGTCACTGAGATGTTGCTGGAGCAGCCCCTAGCCTGTATGGTATCACTTGGTACAGGAAAAAAATCATATGGTGTGATCAAAGCTGATTTTTCTTTAGCCTGGGAGTGTTAAAGGAACTTTAACAAATTTATTTTTTTAAGATACATGGCACTGCCAATTCTGTCAATACAGTCTTCCAAGCGAAGGATTGGGTCGGAGCCTGTCCTTGTTATTGCATTAACTTTTCTGCAGTCTTTGCAAAGTCCAGTTGAACCATCAGGTTTAGGCGCTAATACTACTGGTGAACTCCAGTTGCTTTGATTGGGTTCTATTAGGTAGTTCTCCTTCATGCATTGGTTTTCTGCTTTTACTTGGGCCTGTTTCTCTGGACTTAAGCAGTAAGAATGCTATTTTATAGGAACAGATTCCCTAACATCCACATCATGTGTGACTAAGGTTGTACATCCTGGCTTATCTGTATGGACTCTTTTAAATGCTGTGAGTAGCCTTGTTAGAGCTTCTCATTGTTCTGCATCTAAATATGAAAGCATAGTGTCCAATCTCCTTTGCAATTCGGTAATGGCTAACTGGATGGTAGGAAGTTCAATTGCAGAATTGTCTAGCCCTCCTTCTGCCTCATCCTCACTAACCCTTTCATCCTTCACTGTCTCTACTACCTGACATACCTGTGCTTGCTTATCCTCCTCCCTGTGATAATATTGTTTCAACATATTAATGTGACACAGTCAATTCTTTTTCCAGTGATCTGGGGAGTCAATCAAATAAATTTACCTTACCAATTCTCTTGACCACTGTCTATGGACCAGTGAACAATGCTTTCAATGGTTCACCTTGTAAGGGTTGTAATACTAATACTTCATCCCTTGGTTGAAAGGTTCCAGTCTTAGCATGCTTATCTGCCCATTTTTTCATAGTTGTTTGGGAAGCTTTAAGCTGTTTCTGAGTTACTTTTCAAGCTCTCGTGAGCCAGGCCTAGAACACAGATACATAATCTAGTATAGAAGATTCATCCTTCTGTTCTAAAAACCTTTCCTTTCATTAGTTTTAGAGGATCTCTTATCTCATGTCCATAAACTAATTCAAAAAGCCTGTAGACTCATTAGGTAAATCTCTCGTGGCAAACAAAAGAAATTCTACCCCTTTATCCCAATCATGATATTCATGACAGTATGTCCTAATCATCATTTTGAAGGTCTTATGGTACCTTTCTAAAGCTCCCTGTGTCTGTGGGTGGTATGCTGAAGACTAACTGTATTACACCCAAATTACTCATAACTTCCTGAAAACATTTAGACATAAAATTGGAACCTTAATCCGACTGAATCTCAATCTATAATCCATATCTAGTGAAGAACTGGGTTAACTTCTCTACCACTACCTTGGCAAAAACTGTTCTCAATGGAATGGCCTCTGGGAACCAAGTAACCAAATCCATGATAGTGAGTATATATTGGTGTCATGCTTTTGTTTTCGGTGAAGGTCCTACACAGTCTACCAACACCCTACTAAATGGTTCCCAATAACTGCTACAGGAGTTAGAGGCTCCGGTTTTATGGCAGGTTGCAGCTTTCCCACAATCTGGCACATATGGCACGTTTTACAAAACTGCACCACGTCCTTGGAAATACCTGGCCAGTATAAATGGTGATTTATATGTGATTTGGTCTTCTGGATCTCTACATCTTCCACTATAGGAATTTCATTTGTTAACCATAATATTTCCCAGTGATACTTAGGCAGTACCACTATCTGGTGAACTACCATCCATTCTTCATCTACAGGTCTGTGACGAGGTCTCCACTTCCTCATCAGAATTCCATCTTTAATATAATAGCTTTCTGGAACCCCTTTTGTCTCAGCTTCTGTTCGAGCTGATTGTGCCACTTTATTTAACTCTGGATCAGCTTGCTGACCTGTGATCAGAGAAGAATTATAAAACATTTCCTTTGGATTATCCAAATCAGCAAAGAAAGTTTCAGATATTCGACTATCTGTCGGTGGTGCCAATTTTACCTCTGACAATGGAACTTGTTTAACCATTGTTCAGGTTACGACACATGAAGGAAAAATTCCTGGTACCTTTCCTGTAACTGTTCTGTCTCTTTAACTTCCCTTGGGTTTTCTGTGACTACTGGAGAAGCCATTACTTTCACTCCAGCCAAATCATTTACCAGGATTAGGTCAACTTCCTCTACCAGCAAACTATGGACAACTCCTACAGTTACCATTCCAGACATTAGGGCCAGACTTTACACTTACCAAACAAGCGGCTGTTTGCAGGGGTGGGGCGAAGAGGGTAGTGGTGTAAAATTAAGTGGGAGGAGGGGGACCATTCCTGACCTCCTCTTGTTGCTGCTGCAATTTTACTTTGGGTGGCGGCATCCAGAAATGTCCCTCTGCCCCAGGCCAATCAAAGCCCTTAACTGGCCAAGTAACTGGCACTTAAGTGAAACCAGGCGGCCTTCTTGCGGGCTGGTGGGGAGCCTCCTGATCGGGCCCAAGGAGGGCTGTCTTCGAAGCCCCAATCACCTCCAATGCACAACATTCCCCCACCCCCGCGTTAAACCCCCCTTGCCTCGCTGAGGCCCAAGCAATTATCCTCGGCAAGGCTACAAAAACTTCTCTTAATTCTGGGGCCATCCTTCCTCTTGCTTCCAGTGTCTGGGTGTAGTCCCAGCACTGGCCATCGCTCCCAGTGGTGATGCTGGGACTAAGAGCTGCCAGCCTGCTGATTGGTCGGCAGCTCCATTCGGCCTCAAGGAGGTAGAAGGCCCACCCAAGAGCAATTAAAGGCCTGGCTAGCGAAAAATCCCAGTCTGGCTCCTCAGACCCACAGAGGTGGGCTCACCACTGACTTTTCAGGTGGTGAATGGGGCCTCCCACCCAATGAAACGTTCCAGCCTCGGTCACACTCTAGGTGAACCCGATACAAAGGTACAGGTATATAATCCCCATCAATACCATTCACTAAAACTTTATCATTCAGTGTGCTCTCTGGTAGAAATGTTATTCCTTTACCCAGCAAAAGATTTTGGGCGGCTCGTGTATCCCTAAATATAACTATAGGTTTGCCTGCTTTACCTGAGGGATAAGGCGTGACTTTTCCTTTCGACAAGAATTCCACATAACTCTCAGGTATCTTATTCTCAACCCCTGCACTCACATTGGTTTTATTATTTGGCTTTACAGCTTCTGTCAGAGCTTCAGCCTGATCTGCTCTACTGTCGATCACGTCTCCTTTGTCTACATTGGTTTTGTGTGTCCCATCGGTTCAGCTCACAACTTCCAGCATTCTGCTCCAAGATGTCCCACTTTGTGACAATGGTAACACTTGGGCTTACGGACCTCACATCCACCCTCAGCACCTTCCTTTCTGGCCTGAGGAGGAGATCCCAGGGTGTTCCCAGCTGTCCCTTTTTGTTCCTGGCTACATGCTTTCCTTTCACTCTCTCACCTTCTATCCTTCTCGGGTTTATGGGATGACGAATAAAGGGTTTGAGATTATACACAAGCTCATAATCATCAGCAATTTCTGCTGCCTGTCTGGCCGTTGAAACCTTCTGGTTCTCTACATGGGTTTGTACCAATGGAGGGAGGGAACTTTTCAATTCTTCCAGTGGAATTAGTTCCCTAAGGTTCTCATGCATGGCTTCCATCTTTAGTTCCTGTATCCAACGATCAAAATTAATTTATTTTACCCTCTCAAATTGTTTATAAGTCTTCCCAGACAATCTCCGGAGGCTCTGAAATTTCTGTCGGTGAGCTTCAGTGACTAACTCATACACAGTGGGAATAGCCTTTTTGCCATCTCGTAATCTGCAGAAGCCTCTTCAAAAAGCATTGCATAAACTTCATGAGCTTCTGCCGACCAGCCTGTTTTGCTTAGGCAGTGTCCAGCTTTCCTTTGGCCACCTCATCTGTTTGGCTATCTTTTCAAAAGAAATGAAAAATGCCTCTATGTCCTGTTCCTCAAACATAGGGAGGCTTGTTTCAGTTTAAACAGCTTTCCACTGGGTCCTGAGCTGGAGTCAGATCTTTCCTCATTAAAATCTTAACTAGAGTAAAGACCACCTTGTTGTCTCAGTTCCAGTTTTTAAACATAGGGAGGCTTGTTTCAGTTTAAACAGCTTTCCACTGTGTCCTGAGCTGGAGTCAGATCTTTCTTCATCAAAATCTGGTTTTAACTCTCACCCCAATTTGGCTGCCAATGCTATTCGACTAACCTTAATACCTCAAATCACTCAAGGATACAATAATACAAAAGCAAACTACTGCAGATGCTGGAAATCTGAAATAAAAACAAGAAATGCTGGAAATACTCTGCAGGTCTGGCAGCATCTGTGGTGAAAGAAGCAGAGTGAACATTTCAGGTTCTGAAGAAGGGTCGCTGACCTGAAAAGTTAACTCTACTTCTCTCTCCACAGATGCTGCCAGACCTGTTGAGTATTTCCAGCATTTCTGGTTTTTATTACACTCAAGGATACATCCTCCTTCCCCAGAAACGTCACAGCAACTGTGAAAGACATTCCGGTGGTACAGACTTTATTACACAAGAAACCTGGTTTGTTTATTTTTCCTTTTCAATTATTATTACCCCACTTACAATTGAACATCTTTGGTGTTGGGTTTATCCCGACAAGAGTCCTCAATTATATACTACAGACAAGGCAGGAGGAGTGCACTGTTTATTCTAATCCCACTTCTCCACAGGTCACAACAAATATTAAAATTTTCCCATTTACTGATGTAGTCAATCATACACTCTATCTTTCTCAGAATAAAACACACCAACAAAGTTTATTTAATAAACAACAGAATTATCAGTTTATTATAAACCAAGTCTCAACCAATAATGAAGTAAAACATACACACATAAATTCAAATGTTAATGTCCTTTATTTATCTTAGCCCCTCACACACACACACACACACATATACATATATATACACACTGGTTAATGGGGAAAATAAAATAAATTTCTCTTTATAGCTGTTACAAAGATGACAGAAGGAAAAAAAACACATATGCTGAAAAGAAGCTATGGAACAATGTCCTTTGTTCTGACTATAGGCGAGTGTCACTAGGATCTTCCGAGAACTGTTCTTTCCAAGCAATGTTGAAGATCAGTTTGGGTAGGCTTTCCAAGAGATGCAGGTACAGAGGCTACAAATAGGTCTTATAGCAGGAATGCAGCGACAAGGTTTCAGAACCCACACAGTCAGTGTGAAAGGTTCTTCAAACATGAAGGGTTTCTTCAAATGCAGAAGGAAATAGGAATCTGACAGACTAGTTGCAGGAATTGTTTTCAAGAGAGAGAGGGAGAGTTGAGCTGTTCCTCTGGTAGACAAAAAGCAACTGTCTGTTGTAATGGTTCAAACTGAAACTGAAACCTTCCAGATGTTAAGCCTCTTGATATCTATAAATCTTAGCCTGTCACTTCTTTGTAAAGATCTCCCCAAGTCAGAAACAACCCCTGCTAGGTGATTGTCCATCGACAGGTGCCTTCCAGTAAGACTGGTTTACCAGCCAAATCCAGGAAACTTCTGGTGATCTCTTTTGAAAATTACATGAAATTCAACAACCTCTTCAAGTTTCCAGATGAATCAGTGTCCATAATTCAAATAATAAATAATCCATAGGTCCTTAACATATTTTACAAAAGAAATAGAAACTATCTCCTATCAGTGGATAAGGTGTCTGATGTCCCTTTGTTCCTCTACATTTCTCAGAATTCTATTCCCTTGCCTTGTTTGCCATCCCAAATGCATTACTTCTCTGGATTGAATTCATTTATCACTTTTCTACCCACCTGACCAGTCCATTGATATCTTCCTGCAGTTTACAGCTATCCTCCTCACTATCAAAAAAAAAGGCCAATTTTTTGTTCATTTGCAAACTTCTTAATCATGTTCTCAATATGTTTGTGTCATGAGCAAATTTGAAAATATTACATTTGGTCCCCACATCCAAATCCTTGATATAAAAACAGAAAGTGATGGAAATACTCAGCAGGTCAGGCAGCATATGTGGAGAGAGAAAGAGAATTAATGTTTCAGGTCTGTGACCTTTCATCAGAACTGGCAAAGGTTAGAAAATTTTTAGGATTTAAGAAAGTGAAGGGTGTGGTGTGATGGGGAAGAAAACAAAAGGGAAACTGTGTGATAGGGCAGAAGGCAGGAAAGATTAAATAACAAAGATGTCATGGGACAAAGGTAAAGAGAGTGTTAATGGTTGTGGTGAAAGACAAAGCATTATTCTGGAGAGTATGTTCATGGTGGAGTAATGAGCAGCTCTGTCCAAAATCACAAGATGAAGAACGGGCAGCTGGTTAAACAAACTGTCTCCTTTTCACCATCGGCATCTAATACCTCAAAACTTCAATCCCCCACCAGGACGGTCTGAGGACTCTCACTTCCTGCTTGAACAGAGGCTCAACCAGTCCCCATCCACCACCACCCTCCTCCACCTGACTGAACTTGTTCTCACATTGAACAACTTCTCCTTCAACTCCACTCACTTCCTCCAAATAAATGGTGTTGCTATGGATACTCGCATGGGTCCTAGTTATGCCTGTCTTTTTGTGGGATATGTCGATATGTCGAACATTCTTTGTTCCAGTCCTACTCAGTGCCCCTCTCTCACCTCTTTTTCTGGTACATTGATGACTGTATCAGTGCTGCTTCCTGCTCCAACCCGAACTGGAAAACTTCATCGACTTTGCTTCCAATTTCCACTCTTCTCTCACCTTTACATGGTCTATCCCCGACACTTCCCTTCCCTTCCCTTCCTCGACGTCGATGTCTCCTGCTCTGGGAAAAGGCTGTCAGCTAATATTTATTATAGGCCCACTGACTCCCACAGCTACCTCGAATACACTTCCTCACACTCTGTCTCCTGTAAGGAATCCATCCCATTCTCCCAGTTTCTCCATCTCCGATACAACCTTCCACAACAGCAATTCTGATCTGTCTTCCTTTTTCCTCAACCAAGGATTCCCCCCCACTTTGGTTGACAGGGCCCTCAACCGTGTCCGACCCATTTCCCGCACTTCTGTCCTCACCACTTCCCCTCCCTCCCAGAACTGTGACAGAGTTCCCCTTGTCTTCACTTTCGACACCACCAGCCTCCACATCCAGAGGATCATCCTCCGCCATTTCTGTCACCTCCAGCATGATGTCACCACAAAACACATCTTCCCTTCCATTCCTCTGCCAGCATTCCAAAGGGTTCATTCCCTCCGCGACACCCTGATCCACTTCTCCATCACCCCCGACACCTTATTCACTTCCCACGGCACCTTCCAATGAAATCACAGGAAGTGTAATACCTGCCCGTTTAATCTTCTCTCCTCACCATCCAAGGCCCCAAAGACTCCTTCCAGGTGAAGTAGTGATTTATTTGTACAGCTTTCAATTTTATCCACTGTATTCACTGCTCATAATGTGGTCGCCTCTACATTGGAGACAGCAAACGTAGATTGAGTGACTGCTTTGAGGAACACCTCTGCTCAGTCCGAAAGTATGACCCCAAGCTTCCAGTTTCTTACCATTTCAACTCACCACCCTGCTCTCAAGCCTACATTTCTGTCCTTGACCTGCTGCAGTGTTCCAGTGAACATCAACACAAGCTCGGGGAGCAGCACCTCATCTTTAGATTGGGCACTCTACAGCCTTCCGGACTCAACACTGAGTTCAACAATTTCAGAGCATGACTGGCCTTTGTTATATTTTTCTCATTTTGTGTTATTTTATTTTTTAACCATGTGTCTGTTTTTCATGTGGTGCTTTTGGACAGAGCTGTTCATTACTCTGCCATTAACACTCTCTCTGGATTGTTGTTCATCACAAGCATTAACACTTTCTTTGCCTTTGTCCCAAGACGTCTTTGTTATTTAATCTCTCTTGCCCTCTGCCCTATCACATACCGTTTATTTTTTTCTCTTCCCCACCAACAACACCGTCTCCCCCTTCACTTGCTTAAAACCTAATCTTTCCTAACCTTTTCCAATTCTGATGAAAGGTCACAGAACTGAAACGTTAACTCTGCTTCTCTCTCCACAGATGCTGCCAGAACTGCTGAGTATTTCCAGCACTTTCTGTTTTTATTTCAGATTTCCAGCATCTGCAGTATTTTGCTTTTATCCAAATCCTTGATATTGATTGTGAATAGCTGTGGATGAAGTACTGATCCTTGAGGTACCCCACGAGTCACGACCTGCCAAGCTGACAATGACCTGTTTATTCTTACTCACTGTTTTCTGTCTGTTAACCAATTCTCAACCCATGCCCATATATTACCCCCAATCTCATGCACTCTAATTTTACTTACTATCCTCCTGTGTGAGACCTTATCGAAAGTCTTCTGAAAATCCAAATACACCAGATCCACTGGTTCTCTCTTATCTATTCTGCTCGTTACATTGTCAAAAGCTCTAACAGGTTTGTCAAACATGATTTCTCTTTCATAAATCCATGTTGACTCTGCCCAATCCATCACAATTTTCTAAGTGTCCATTTATCACATCCCTTCGAGTAAATTCTAGCCTTTTCCCTCCTACTGATATCAGGGTAACAGGTCTGTAGATCCCCATTTTCTCTCCTCCTCCTTGCTTAAATAGTGGGGTTACATTTTCTGCCTTCCAATCTGCAAGAACTGCTCCAGAATCTATAGATTTTTGGAAGATGACCACCAATGCATCCACTGTCTCTACAATAATTCATTCTTTCTCATTGCACAATACTAGATCTAAAACAGCCCATTCTCTAGTTGGTTACTCAGCGTACGGTTCTAGAAAACCATTCATACATTCCAGGAATTCACTCATAGCATTCGTGCTAATTAAGTTTACCCAGTCTATATGTAAGTTGAAGTTCCCCATGATTACTGTATTACCCCTGCTACATGCACCCCTGATTTAATTTTTCGTACCGTGCCCTATATTACCATGACTGTTTAGTGGCCTATAAACAACTCCTACTAATGTTTGCTGCCCTTTGCTGTTACCTAGTTCCACCCAAATTGATTCTACATCTCGATCTTCCGTTCTAAGATCCTCTCTCACTTAATGTACTGATCTCATCCTTTATTAGCAGCACTACCCCACCTCCTTTTCCTTTTTTCCTCTCCTTCCTAAATGTTGAATACCCTTGAACATTCAGTTTCCAGTGTTGGTCACCCTGCAGCCACATCTCTGTAATGGCAATTAGATCATAGCTGTTTCCGTCCATTTGTGCCATCAATTCATCTACTTTTTTGCGACTGCAATGTGCATTCAGATAGAATGCCTTTAATTTTGTCTTATTATTTTCACAAACTCTAGCCGTATCTGCTGCCGCACTCTAAAGTTAGTACACTCTGTCCCTTTCTGCCACACCCAGATTATCAACTCACTTATTGCTAGTTTGCTCTCTTGCCTTGTCATCTCTCTTTCATTTATCAAATCTTCCCTCACTTGATCCCTCACCCCCTCTATTTAGTTTCAAGCCCTCTCTATTGCCCCAGTTATATGACTCACCAGAACACTGGTCCAGCATGGTTCAGGTAAAGACGTTCCCAAAGGTACAGATCCTACTTTCCCAGCACTGGTGTCACTGCCCCATGAACTGAAACCCATTTCTCCCACACCAATCTTTGAGCCGTGCATTTAACTCTCTAATGTTATTTACCCTGCTCCAATTTGCTTGTGGCTGAGGTAATAATCCAGAGACTATTATCTTTGAGGTTCTGCTTTTCAATTTATACCCTATATGTTAATACTCCCTATGTAGAACCTCCTTCCTAGTCCTATCTATGTCATTGGTATCCACGTGGACCACGACAACTGATCCTCCCCCTCACACTGCAAGTTCCTCTCCATCACTGAACAGATATCTCGATCCCTGGCACCATGCAGGCAACACAGCCTTCTGGACTCTCGCTGTTGGCGGCAGAGAACTGTGTCTATCCCCCTGACTATACTGTCCCCTACTACCATTGTATTTCTATTTACTGTGTTCATCTTGAATGGTTTCCTGTACCATGGTGCCATGGTCAGTTTGCTCATCCACCCTGCAGCCCTCGCTCTCATCCATACAAGCTGAAAGAACCTCAAACCTGTTGGACAATTGTAAGGTCTGAGGCTCCTCCTCTTCTGCCTTCTCGATCCCCTTACCTGCCTCACTCACAGTCACACCTCCCCTGTCCCTGACCACTGAACAATTCAGAAGACTCTATCCTATAGGGTGTGATTGCCTTCTGGAACAAAGTGTTCCAGTAACTATCCCCTCCCTGATACATCGCAGTGTCCATAGCTCAGTCTCCAGCTCATCTACCTGAGCCAAAGCTCCTCGAACCACAGACATTTACTGTGAACGTGGTTGCTGTGGATCACACTGGAGTCCATGAGCTCACACATACTGCAGCTGTGAAACATCACCTTCCCGGCCATCCTTATTGTGTTTTCATTTACTAATGAATTAATTATTTTCTCAATGAATTGTTTAATTAATGCCTCTCCTCACCAGCACTTGCTTTGATGAATTTAAAATCTTGGTAATGCAATAAAATGTACCACTTAAAATAAAAGAAAACAGTAGACTTACCTGCTTCTTACTTCCCTTTTGCTTGCATATCTTAACTAAATTATCAGGGAGTTACTTAAAAATTATTTATTTTTATTTTACTTTCCTCTAATTTCCAGCTACTAACTGGTGCACCCTAACAGCAGTGTACAAACTGAGATTTCACATCAGTAACTCACCAACCAACCACCTTACAGCTTTCCTGTGATGTGACTGTTTGATTCTTTGTTGAACTCAGAGCAACTACAGCATAGGTTAGAAAGAGAAAAGGGTTTTCTAAAACGTGCCTTCAAATACTTCCAATGCATGTGCAGTACTGCTTAGTTCGCGGAAAGCTCCCTCTGCACTGTTCCATAAAATAATCCCAGTATAGGTAGAGCACAGATTAGGTACAGAGTAGAGCTCTCTCTACACTGTCCCATAAAATAATCCCAGTATAGGTACAGCACAGACTAGGTACAGAGTAGAGCTCCCTCTACACTGTCCCATAAAATAATCCCAGTATAGGTACAGCACAGATTAGGCACAGAGTAGAACTCCCTCTACACTGTCCCATAAAATAATCCCAGTATAGGTACAGCACAGACTAGGTACAGAGTAGAGCTCCCTCTACACTGTCCCATAAAATAATCCCAGTATAGGTACAGCACAGATTCGGTAAAGAGTCGAACTCCCTCTACACTGTCCCATAAAATAATCCCCGTATAGGTACAGCACAGATTAGGTACAGAGTCGAGCTCCCTCTCCACTGTCCCATAAAATAATCCCAGTATAGGTACAGCACAGATTAGGTACAGAGTCGAGCTCCCTCTACATTGTCCCATAAAATAATCCCAGTATAGGTACAGCACAGATTAGGTACAGAGTAGAGCTCCCTCTACACTGTTCCATAAAATAATCCCAGTATAGGTACAGCACAGATTAGGTACAGAGTAGAGCTCCCTCTACACTGTCCCATAAAATAATCCCAGTATAGGTACAGCACAGATTAGGTACAGAGTAGAACTCCCTCTACACTGTTCCATAAAATAATCCCAGTATAGGTACAGCACAGATTAGGTACGGAGTAGAACTCCCTCTACACTGTTCCATAAAATAATCCCAGTATAGGTACAGCACAGATTAGGTACAGAGTACAGCTCCCTCTACATTGTCCCATAAAATAATCCCAGTATAGGTACAGCACAGATTAGGTACAGAGTAGAGCTCCCTCTACACTGTTCCATAAAATAATCCCAGTATAGGTACAGCACAGATTAGGTACAGAGTAGAGCTCCCTCTACACTGTCCCATAAAATAATCCCAGTATAGGTACAGCACAGATTAGGTACAGAGTAGAACTCCCTCTACACTGTTCCATAAAATAATCCCAGTATAGGTACAGCACAGATTAGGTACAGAGTAGAACTCCCTCTACACTGTTCCATAAAATAATCCCAGTATAGGTACAGCACAGATTAGGTACAGAGTAGAGCTCCCTCTACACTGTCCCATAAAATAATCCCAGTATAGGTACAGCACAGATTCGGTAAAGAGTCGAACTCCCTCTACACTGTCCCATAAAATAATCCCCGTATAGGTACAGCACAGATTAGGTACAGAGTCGAGCTCCCTCTCCACTGTCCCATAAAATAATCCCAGTATAGGTACAGCACAGATTAGGTACAGAGTACAGCTCCCTCTACATTGTCCCATAAAATAATCCCAGTATAGGTACAGCACAGATTAGGTACAGAGTAGAGCTCCCTCTACACTGTTCCATAAAATAATCCCAGTATAGGTACAGCACAGATTAGGTACAGAGTAGAGCTCCCTCTACACTGTCCCATAAAATAATCCCAGTATAGGTACAGCACAGATTAGGTACAGAGTAGAACTCCCTCTACACTGTTCCATAAAATAATCCCAGTATAGGTACAGCACAGATTAGGTACGGAGTAGAACTCCCTCTACACTGTTCCATAAAATAATCCCAGTATAGGTACAGCACAGATTAGGTACGGAGTAGAACTCCCTCTGCACTGTTCCATAAAATAATCCCAGTATAGGTACAGCACAGATTAGGTACAGAGTAGAACTCCCTCTACACTGTTCCATAAAATAATCCCAGTATAGGTACAGCACAGATTAGGTACAGAGTAGAACTCCCTCTACACTGTTCCATAAAATAATCCCAGTATAGGTACAGCACAGATTAGGTACAGAGTAGAGCTCCCTCTACACTGTCCCATAAAATAATCCCAGTATAGGTACAGCACAGATTAGGTACAGAGTCGAGCTCCCTCTACACTGTTCCATAAAATAATCCCAGTATAGGTACAGCACAGATTAGGTACAGAGTAGAACTCCCTCTACACTGTCCCATAAAATAATCCCAGTATAGGTACAGCACAGATTAGGTACAGAGTAGAGCTCCCTCTACACTGTCCCATAAAATAATCCCAGTATAGGTACAGCACAGATTAGGTACAGAGTAGAGCTCCCTCTCCACTGTCCCATACAATAATCCCAGTATAGGTACAGCGCAGATTAGGTACAGAGTAGAACTCCCTCTGCACTGTTCCATAAAATAATCCCAGTATAGGTACAGCACAGATTAGGTACAGAATAGAGCTCCCTCTACACTGTCCCATAAAATACTCCCAGTATAGGTACAGCACAGATTAGGCACAGAGTCGAGCTCCCTCTCCACTGTCCCATAAAATAATTCCAGTATCGGTACAGCACAGATTAGGTACAGAGTAGAGCTCCCTCTACACTGTCCCATAAAATAATCCCAGTATAGGTACAGCACAGATTAGGTACAGAGTAGAACTCCCTCTACACTGTCCCATAAAATAATCCCAGTATAGGTACAGCACAAATTCGGTACAGAGTACAGCTCCCTCTACACTGTCCCATAAAATAATCCCAGTATAGGTACAGCACAGATTAGGTACAGAGTAGAACTCCCTCTACACTGTTCCATAAAATAATCCCAGTATAGGTACAGCACAGATTAGGTACAGAGTAGAGCTCCCTCTACACTGTCCCATAAAATAATCCCAGTATAGGTGCAGCACAGATTAGGTACAGAGTAGAACTCCCTCTACACTGTCCCATAAAATAATCCCAGTATAGGTACAGCACAAATTAAGTACAGAGTAGAACTCCCTCTGCACTGTCCCATAAAATACTCCCAGTATAGGTACAGCACAGATTAGGCACAGAGTCGAGCTCCCTCTCCACTGTCCCATAAAATAATTCCAGTATCGGTACAGCACAGATTAGGTACAGAGTAGAGCTCCCTCTACACTGTCCCATAAAATAATCCCAGTATAGGTACAGCACAGATTAGGTACAGAGTAGAACTCCCTCTACACTGTCCCATAAAATAATCCCAGTATAGGTACAGCACAAATTCGGTACAGAGTACAGCTCCCTCTACACTGTCCCATAAAATAATCCCAGTATAGGTACAGCACAGATTAGGTACAGAGTAGAACTCCCTCTACACTGTTCCATAAAATAATCCCAGTATAGGTACAGCACAAATTAGGTACAGAGTAGAGCTCCCTCTACACTGTCCCATAAAATAATCCCAGTATAGGTGCAGCACAGATTAGGTACAGAGTAGAACTCCCTCTACACTGTCCCATAAAATAATCCCAGTATAGGTACAGCACAAATTAAGTACAGAGTAGAACTCCCTCTGCACTGTCCCATAAAATAATCCCAGTATAGGTACAGCACAAATTAAGTACAGAGTAGAGCTCCCTCTACACTGTCCCATAAAATAATCCCAGTATAGGTACAGCACAAATTAAGTACAGAGTAGAACTCCCTCTGCACTGTCCCATAAAATACTCCCAGTATAGGTACAGCACAAATTAGGTACAGAGTAGAACTCCCTCTGCACTGTTCCATAAAATAATCCCAGTATAGGTACAGCACAGATTAGGTACAGAGTAGAACTCCCTTTACACTGTTCCATAAAATAATCCCAGTATAGGTACAGCACAGATTAGGTACAGAGTAGAACTCCCTCTACACTGTCCCATAAAATAATCCCAGTATAGGTACAGCACAAATTAGGTACAGAGTAGAACTCCCTCTGCACTGTCCCATAAAATACTCCCAGTATAGGTACAGCACAAATTAGGTACAGAGTAGAACTCCCTCTGCACTGTTCCATAAAATAATCCCAGTATAGGTACAGCACAGATTAGGTACAGAGTAGAACTCCCTCTACACTGTTCCATAAAATAATCCCAGTATAGGTACAGCACATGTTATGTACAGAGTAAAACTCGCTCCAAAAATCCCATCCAGTACTCTCGCGCACACACACACACACACACACACACATGCACAAACACATACACACAAGAAGAGACAGAAAGAAAAAGGGGTAAGTGATTATAAGTGGGGTGTAAGTTTTGAGGGGGTGGGTGCGGTCCAGCAGGGGTCTGGTACTGAGTAAAGTTCACTGTCCACTCAAGTCTATTTATCGTCCCAGTGTCCAGTCTCCTTTAATGGACATCTGTGACTCTGTCAACTTAACATTTTACAGTTTCCTGCAGCTAACTGTCTCATTTTCACCATGGACATGCAATGTCTCTACACCTCCATCTGGCACTAAGACGGTCTGAGGGCTCTCAACTTCTTCCATGAACTAAGGCCCAACCAGTCCCCATCCACCACCAGCCTCTTCAATCTGACTGAATTTGTTCTCACATTGAACAACTTCTCCTTCACCTCCACACACCTCCTCCAAATAAAGGGTGTTGCTATGGACAATGTCGCACACACACGTGTGACAATACAAAATTATGGACAAAATTTACTCCCCGCTCCCCACGCCCCACTCAGTGTTCCCCACTCCCCACTCAGTGTTCCCTGCTCAGCGTTCCCCACTCCCCACTCAGTGTTCCCCACTCCCCACTCATCGTTCCCCTGTCCCCATTCAGTGTTCCCCACTCCCCGCCCAGTGTTCCCGACTCAGCATTCCCCACTCCCCGCTCAGTGTTCCCCACTCAGTGTTCCCTGCTCAGTGTTCCCACTCCCTGTTCAGTATTCCCCACTTCTTGCTCAGTGTTCCCTACTCCCCACTCAGCGTTCCCCACTTCCTGCTCAGTGTTCCCAACTCAGTGTTGCCCACTCTCCACCCAGTGTTCCCAACTCCCCGCCCAGTGTTCCCCACTCAGTGTTCCCCGCTCCCCTTACCTTCCAGCAGAGCAGCAGACAGAAGTGGAGCTGTGGGAAGGACATCGGAGCAAGGAGCCGATAAATTTAGCCCGACGATCGCGGCATAGATCACTTGCCTTCCGAGAGTCCAGCCGCGCCAGAGTTTGAAAACAATATGAGCCAATGGCTGAGCAGTCCATAACCAGGGGTCACAGTCTGGGTTACACCTTTGAGGTATGCCATTTAGAACTGAGAGGAGGAGAAATTTCTTCACTCAGAGGGTGGTGAACCTGTGGAATTCTCTACCTCAGAAGGCAGTGGAGACCATGTCATTAAATATATTCAAGAAGAAGATAGATATATCTCTTAAAGGCAAAGGGATCAAGGGACATGGGGAGAAAGTGGGAATGGGGTACTGAATTAGACCATCAGCCATGATGTTTTTTGAATTTCGGAGCAAGCCCAAAGGGCCGAATGGCCTACTCCTGCTCCTATTCTCTATGTTTCTAAGATGGCCGAATACACAAACAGATGTGGTCGGACCAGTTTGGTCACATGACTATTTGAGTTTTTGAATTTGACCTTCCAACAGGGATTTTGAACTCAGAAGGCTGTTTTCTCCAGGACTGAGAACACCTTTCGCCTGTCTGCTCTCACCAGCTTCATAAACCATTGAAGACAGATGAACACCAAGAGAGAAAAGTCTCCTGCATTGAATCAGGTTTAAGGAGAATAAAAGCAAAATACTGCAGATGCTGGAAATCTGAAATAAAAACAAGAAATGCTGGAAATACTCAGCATCTGTGGAGAGAGAAGCAGAGTTAACATTTCAGGTCAGTGACCTTTCATCAGAACTGGCAGATATAAAAAATATGAAAGATTTTAAGCAAGTAAAGTGGGGGTGGGGCAAGAGATAACAAAAGAGGTGTTGATAGGACAAGGTCACAGAATAGCTGACCAGAAGGTTATGCAGCAAAGGCAAACAATATGTTCATGATGTGCAGAAAGACAAAGCATTAGTACAGATAGGGTGTTAATTGACTGAAAACTGAACAGCCAAAGGCACAAACATGAAAATAAAGTGTGTAGGCACAGTAGAAACAAACTGAAAAAACTAAATTAAAATAAACTCAAAAAAGAAAAACAAGTAAAAAATAACGAAAAATAAAAGTAAAAAGGGGGCCCGTCATGCTCTGAAATTACTGAACTCAATGTTCAGTCCGGCAGTCTGTAGTGTGCCTAATCGGTAAATAAGATGCTGTTCCTGGAGCTTGCGTTGATGTTCACTGGAACACTGCAGCAATCCCAGGACAGAGATGGGAGCATGAGAGCAGGGGTGTGTGTTGAAATGGCCAGCAACCGGAAGCTCAGGGTCCTTCTTGCGGACTGAGCAGAGGTGTTCTGCAAAGTGGTCACCCAGTCTGCGTTTGGTCTCCCCAATGTAGAGGAGAGCACATTGTGAGCAGTGAATACAGTATACTACATTGAAAGAAGTACAAGTAAATCGCTGCATCACCTGAAAGGAGTGTTTGGGGCCTTGGATAATGAGGAGAGAGGAGATAAATGGGCAGGTATTACACCTCCTGCGATTGCAGGGGAAGGTGTCGTTCGAGGGGGATGAGGTGTCAGAGGTAATGGAGGAGTGGCCCAGGGTGTCGTGGAGGGAATGATCCCTTTGGAATGCTGACAGGAGAGAGGAGGGGAAGATGCCTTTGGTAGTGGCATCACACTGGATGTGGCAGAAATGGCGGAGGATGATCCTTTGGATGTGGAGGCAGATGGGGTGGGAAGTGAGGACAAGAGGAACCCTGTCACAGTTCTGGGAGGGAAGGGAAGGGGTGAGGGTTGAGGTGCGGGAAATGGGCTGGACATGGTTTAGGGCCCTGTCAACCACAGTGGGGGTGTGGGGGGGGAATCCTCGGTTGAGGAAAAAGGAAGACATATCAGAAGCGCTGTCGTGGAAGGTTGCATCATTAGAGGTGTCGGATACGGAGAAACTGGGAGAATGGAATGCTTACCTCGTCCAGGGAGCTGTGGGAGTCAGTGGGCTTTTAATGAATATTACTGGACAGCCTATCCTCAGAGATGGAGACAGAGAAGTCGAGGAAGGAAAGGGAAGGGTTGGAGATGGACCATGTAAAGGTGGTGAGAAGGGTGGAAATTAGAAGCAAAGTTGATAAAGTTTTCCAGTTCAGGGTGGGAGCAGGAAACAGCACCGACACAGTCATCAATGTACCGGAAAACGAGTTGGGGGAGGGGGCCTGAGTAGGACTGGAAGAAGGAATGTTCGACATATCCCACAAAAAGACAGGCATAACTAGGACCCATGTGGGTACTCACAGCAACACCTTTTACTTGAAGGGAGTGAGTAGAGTTGAAGGAGAAGTTGTTCAATGTGAGAACAAGTGCAGCCAGGCGGAAGAGGATGGGGACTGGTTGGGCCTCTGTTCAAGGAAGAAGCAGAGTGCCCTCAAATCATACCGGTGGGCGATGGAGGTGCAGAGAGATTGGACGTCCATAGTGAAGAGGAGACGGTTGGGTCCAGGAAACTGGAAATTGTCAAAATGACATAGGGTGTCAGAAATGTCATGGAATGAAGGTGGGAAGAGACTGGACCAGGGGAGAAAAGATAGAGACAAGATAGGAAGAAATAAATTCAGTGGGGCAGGAAAAGGCTGAAACAATGTGTCTGCCGGCACAGTCCTGTTTGTGGATTTTAGGAAGGAGGTAGAAGCGGGCTGTCCAAGGTTGCAGGGCTGAGGTTGGAAGCTGGAGAAGGCAGCTTTCCTGTGACGTCACTGGTCACATTGTTTTCAAACTCTCACTCTCTCACCCACTCTTTTTATGCTGCGGCTTCACTATCGCTGTTCCCTGCTCTCCGAGTGAACTCTCGCGGTCTCTCCCGGTCACTTTATGCCCCGGCTCTGCTCTTGCTTTTTCCCGCTTGCTGAGTGAACTTTCGCTCTCTCTCCTCGTCTCTTTATGTTTTATGATAGAGACAGACACTAACACATTCCGAATATAAATCCACGGACAATGACACCTAATGGAAAACTGACAGTGCCAACAATTACTTTGTGTTTAGTTTACAGATGCAGCACTGAAACAGGCCCTTCAGCCCACCGAGTCTGTGCCGACCATCAACCATCCGTTTATACTAATCCTACACTAATCCCATATTCCTACCACATCCCCCTATATTTCCCTACCACGTACCTATACTAGGGGCAATTGCTCATGGCCAATTTACCTATCAACCTGCAAGTCTTTGGCATGTGGGAGGAAACCGGAGCACCCGGAGGAAACCCACGCAAACACAGGGAGAACTTGCAAACTCCACAGGCAGTATCCAGAATTGAACCCGGGTCACTAGAGCTGTGAGGCAGCGGTGCTAACCACTGTGCCACTGTGTTTGATGCAAAGTTTCCTGATATTACAGGAGGGTAACAGAAGCATTAGAGGGGCCTCTGTATGATTTTTGTGTGGGACGTTGACTCGCTTTTAACCCACAAGTTACTGTCTCTGGTATTCTTAAATCAAGATAGTGAGTTCATTGAGCACAGCAAGGATTTGCAAGCAATTCTAAACCAATGGCAGTCGTTAAACAGCAGAGTGCCCTCAGTTTGGCTTCCTGAGCTGCTGTGGTGAAGTCTTCTCTCTTGAGGTGTTCTGTTGACTGCAGGATGGTCTCTTCTCAAATCTTTTTGTGCTGATGTCTCTCAGCACCTTTCATTCATACCTGCACCCTGATCCTCTGACGGTTCCTTCATCCATATTAGGTTACATTCCACCTGCACCCTTTTGATTGATCAGTTATGACCTCACCTTTCAGACATTGTCTCTGAAGATAACTTGATGGCCTAAGTCATTGTCACACAATGGGGAATGTTTGCTATCCCCATCAACATTCCAGTCATGAATAGTCTCCGAACACCTTTACTTACATTTCCATCGTGAGGCCTACAAGTCTATCAATTATTGTGACCCTGAGCCTGTCTTAATTGAAATGCAGTAAGGTACTTATCAAAACATCCTGTCTCATAGCAAAGTCACTTCTGTTATTGTTGTTACAGTTAAACCGTCTTCCACCATCTCTCCAATACAGCGTACAAATATACATTTCACAGAACATGATTCTAAACACAAGGTCCAGAACTTAATTCTAATATAATACATTGATACATATACAAAGTATAACTATTCCTGAACATAACCACAATATCATTTCAAATTATTCTACTTTAAAACATAGCACCTCATGTGAATTGTATCAGGCCACAACTCGCACAGATTCATCCAACAGATTAAACATGGCAGTTAACCCCTTAGTTCCTACAGTGCCCACCGTGAGGGTAAAATACCAGATGGCATTGATCCCTCATACATTACCCTTAGGTGGGGCATATTCTTTCATGGTCTCCTGTCTAATTCTCATTTTCTTTATCATCCCCATGATTTGTCTTAACGCACACACCAAAATCAAATTATCACCTATTGAAGGATTACAAAGACATGGGAAATAATCCTGATCCAAGGGGGTATTTCAATGTTTAGCCCCATGTCACACCAGTGGCTGTCATCCCCTATCTCAGGGATTTCCTTATCAATTTCCTCATTTTATTGTTGCAGGACATAAAAGTGTTTGTTGGATGTATTGAGTCTTTGCAATAGCTCAGTCAGATGTTCAGGAAAAGGGGGAATGCCATAAACAAATCTACTGTCATATTGATATAACTGCTCCTTGAGATCATCTTTAACAGTGATATATATTTGCTGATGATTCCTTATACTGAATCGGACCTTGTTTACTATCTGAGCCCTGAGAGAGGGACTAAAGCAATATTCTCCCTTATTTATTTGACACATTAAACTGTCATATGTATACTCTGTGTGGGTAGTAACAACACAATACCTTCCCTCACCTTGGTAGACAGAGTGATTGGGGAACTTCTCTCCACTCACTATTTCCATTGTACAGTTGAGGGGGTCTTTGTTCCAGGTTAATCCACATGCTGGAGCAGAGTTTTCTACAATATCATTTGGGCAAACAAAGGCATCATCTGACTGGAGACCCCCAGACAAGTCAGGGGCAACCCAGGTGGTTTCATTGACTAGGGAGATATAATTAAGTGGATTTTTGTATCTAACAATGTGATTCCTCATTATTATCTATTCCTTAACAACTGTTGCAGTAATTCAAGATTCCCAAGATCAATTCTTTATTCTTTTGCTGAAGCTTGTTAATTCTAAATGATTGTCCTGTTCTCAGTACTTTTGTTTCAAGTAACAGATCAGGCATGGACTTGAAAGATTCTCCAGCTCTCCCTTTATCATATCCATCTTTTGAATCATTCCTCGCCCTTCAACTGTCTCTCTCTGAACTTTCATCTTGCTCCCTCTGTCCATTTCCAGGGTGTTTAATTCTATTCTAATTGTTTTAAAGTCAGTTACTATGGAATATTAATCAATGCCTTGATAATTTAAAACATGTTTCACTCGACTGACCACATTAACCATTCCGTGTTGTACTGTTGTTAAGTTGGTGAACATGTCTGAGACCCATTCTTCAGTGCATTTCACCATGCATCTGCATGTTAGTTACTTTGTGCATAACACATCACATTTCCACCAGTGTCCCAATATCATGTCACACATTCCTGACTCGCCAGTGATCTTAACAAAAGATCAAAAAGGGGAGGGGGTGAGGGAAGTGTTTCGAGACCTTGCTCATCTCCCCCTGCATGGTCCCAATGCGTTGGGCAGTGGCCAGAATGTCAAATTCAGTTCTCTTAAAAAAAAACATAGGCAAGATACAAATCTCCAAGAGAAAGCTATCAATTTACAATTCATAACTGCACTCTCCTAACTCTTACTCGAAAGTTCTGAACTTCCTGGAAATTATGCACATTAATTTAACAGTTTGAGTTCTTATTCTGTCAATTTTTGTCCCCAAAATTCCTTGCTTAGATCTTGCAGCAACCAGATTTTATTCCCAATTCTCATTAATTACAATTCTATTTCATTTTTGCGCCCTGGAGAAACTTTAATGTCCATTACCCAGAACGTTTTTAACTGAAGAATCAAACAGACCCTTAATCATTATCTCACTGTCGCGGCAGTTCCCACTGACACAACATCTTACTTCACAATAATATACTGGCAGGCAGACATGTAGTTGCCCCAGGCATTACCATTTTGTTTTGAAGTAAAATTTTGTTTATCTCCTTAAACTTCAAGTGAACTTCCCTTCTGAGTGCTTGGAATAACAACTCATCAATTTGTGTTATCAATTCCAATTTTAGAAATAATTATCCCCAGGCTTGGTGCTTTTAAATGGTGCTTTTCCATCAGATAAAAGTGTTTGCAGGTGTTTAGAGGTGACCTTCACATCTCTTGTTTTCAAGCACTTTGTCTTGAAAGATTTTCAAAACTTCTGGATTCCTTATTGTTCTTGTTTCTGTTTTTAAAAAAAGCACAAAGAATCCATTTGTCTCTGGTCAGGAGTCCAATGGGTTAACATGTCTAATTGTATTTGTTAATTCATCAGTTTAAAATGTCATAATGCCTAATGTACTGTATATAAATCTTCAATGAACTAAAAGTTTTGTAGTGAGCTAAGCTGCGAGCTGAAAGGGTTAACTGTCACTGCTAATTTGAAAAGGGGGCGGAACAAAAGTTCTCACATGAGATCACCTCCTTTTCTTTGAAAAAAGAGCAAATATGTTCCATTAAGTCACGTACACACACTCAAATGGGTTAAAGCATTTTCAATTAAACTCCCAATTGTTTCCAAAACTCCTTAGCTTTCTTAAAAACCCAAGACTAATTCCAAAACAAAAACAAGAAATGCTGGATTCACTCAGCAGGTCTGGCAGCATCTGTGGAAAGAGAAGCAGAGTTAACGTTTCGGGTCAGTGACCCTTCTTCGGAACTAAATCCAACCCAGGTGACTGAACAATCATCTCAAACATCCCAAATTCCAATTTACACAATCAAACCTTAAAACTGTCCCACTCTTACATGTGTGATTTAGTCTCCAGAAAAAAATTCCCACATGTTTTATCATTGTCACTAGAATGTCACTGTGGCAACCAATGAAATTCCAATTTCATCACTTAGAAAGGTTTACTTTATTAATTCCACATCCCTTTAGACTGTGCTTACAATTCTCATATTTAACTCAAAGTGACAATTCTACTATTGCAGGATTGTGTGTCCCAGGGATAAAAACTAAATATTACAAATGCAGACACACATTAAACAGACAACTTCAAACAACTTCCACTTAAGACCACCAAAACAGGTTAAACAGGTTTAAGTTCTCTGCACAGAACAGTGAAGATGACACACACACAAAAACTGGAAAAAGGGTCTTTTATTCACAAATTAGGAAGCTTCCTCTCACACACACTGCAGCCACTCTGGGTCTTTTCAACTTTAATAACTGAGAACTAATGATTAACTAAAACAGAACAGAATAAGCACGTGCTTTTTATTTAAAAGGGAAAAGAGGAAATTAAATTAAACTTGTCTTCTTTTTTCAGGTACCTTTACAAATGCCTGTAAATAGAAAACTAAAGAAAGAGTTAATTCCACAAACAACAAAAGGAAACCTTCAACATTCTTAGTCCCAAAAGAAAATCACCCAGCAAAGTTTTTGCAGCCTGTTATTCAGTGCTTCCAGTCAGATTCTTGAAGAGACAGAACACCACAAACTCATATTCCATTCTCCTTCTCATTTCATCAGAACTGAACTCATCCTTCTCTTCAAATCAACTTTGATCCAAGTGTATACAGAACACAGATTAAACAACCAACAATCTTCAAACAACATACAAGACTAGACCAAAGAGGGTTAATTAGTCTACAATTCCAGTGACACAGAACACTGAGCACACACACAAGGGAATCACACAGAGAGGAGTTACTCTCTCTTTAAATTTCCCTCGACACAGGATCTGAGCTGGATATGAACTCCAGTGAAGGTTTCAAGTTGAAATTCTTTTCACGCCAATCTGGTTGCTCACACACCGTCCTCACCTTTACAGTGGGCTATCGTAATTTCTTTTCCTTCTGTCCATTCTCCCTCATGTACAATCTACTTTCAGGTTCTGAAATTCTCAATTCCCAATGAGTCCCCATTTTAATAATGTGTAACTCATGGATGCAGGTTTGTAAATCATTGGGACTCAGGAACCGGGGTCAGGAATTAGTTCCAGTCTGCTGTCCCGCTTGATTTAAAACACGAGTCTCCATCACCACATTAACAGGAAGATCGGCGGGGGTGGGAGGGGGGGTGTGTGTGGAGTGGGGAGGTCCTGGACCCGCTAGTCTTCACCCGAGTGGTACTTGGAGGCTTTCTCCCCGAATGTACCCCACTCTACCTCTGAGGAATCAGTATATTCTGGATCATATAGGGTGACAGCAGACACAAATGCTCGCTGTTTCCCCAACTTACTCTCTAACGCAGAGTGAAGAGCATCCTTGATTCTTGCTTCCTGAGCTGCTGTAGTGCAGTCTTCTCTCTTGAGGTGTTCTGTTGACTGCAGACTTCTCCCCGATGTCTCTCAGAACCTTCCATTTGTGCTGCCACCGAAGGTTCCTTAATTCCATGTAAGGTTACATTCCACCTTATCGCTTTCGATTGATCAGTTATGACTGCACCTCCCATACATTATCTCTGAAGATAGCTTGATGGCCTATGTCATTTTCCCACAATGGGGAATGTTTGCTATCCCCATCAACATTCCAGTCATGAATAGTCTCCGAACACCTTTACTTACATTTCCATCGTGAGGCCTACAAGTCTATCAATTATTGTGACCCTGAGCCTGTCTTAATTGAAATTAAACAATCCTGTCTCATAGCAAAGCCAATTCTTCTATTGTTACAGGAGACACCGTCTTCGACCATCTCTCCAATGCACCATACAAATATACATTTCCTCGAACATGATTCCAAACACAAGATCCATAACTATATTCACAATATATATTAATGATATAGATGAGGGAATTAAATGTAATATATCCAAGTTTGCAGATGACACAAAGCTGGGGGAGTGTGAGCTGTGAGGAGGATGCAGAGAAGCTCCAGTGTGATTTGAACAGATTGACTGAGTGGGCAAATACATGGCAGATGCAGTATAATGTAGATAAATGTGAGGTTATCCACATTGTTGGCAACAACATAAAGGCAGATTATTATCTGAACGGCGATAGATTGGGAAATGGGAGGGTGCAGTGAGACCTGGGTGTCCTTGTGCACCAGTCGCTGAAAATAAGCATGCAGGTGCAGCAGGCATTTCAGAAGGCAAACAGTATGTTGGCGAGAGGATTTGAGTACAGGAGCAAGGATGTCTTGCTGCAATTATACAAGGGCTTGGTGAGACCACATTTGGAATACTGTGTGAACAATGTCACCTCCACTTTCCAGGCAAATACTGTCCCTTTAACTCCTGCCGACAGTTTACCCAACACCCCAGGCCCAGTTGCTACATTGAAATGTCAATTGATAATTTAATAAACTGGATTGAGAGATTTATGTTTGAATGGATATTAAGGAATATGGAACCAAGGAGAGGTGTAGATGGAGTTAATGTACAAACCAGCCTGAACCGAATTGAGTGGAACAGGCTGAATGGGCAACATAAACTCTGTTGGTATGAGAAAAAAAATTCCATTTCCCCTGTGCACAGTGTACTCAGGTTTCTTTTATTTTATTCTCAAAATATACTTTATTCATAAAAATCTGTAAAAAAAAATCATGACAAAACAGTTCCAAACAGCACCAAGTCAAAAATTACAGACAGTGCAAAGGAGGTCAGTTTCCTTCAATGCAATCATGAATTGGCTCACAACCCTTCCATTTCATTTCTCGTGCCATATACATTTTACAGCAAACGAAAATTTTCCCGAGACAGTTCAAGGGGTTTTCCATGGATCCAGCCCCTCCGTTCTGCTTGGTGGGGGGACCTTACACTGAGGTCTTTCCCCATTGAGCCTTTGCTGCGGCTGCCCAAGCTTTAGTACGTCCCTCAGCATGTAGTCCTGGACCTTGGAATGTGCCAGTCTGCACCATTTGGTCGTGGACAACTCTTGGCGCTGGTAGTCCAGCAAGTTTCGGGCAGACCAAAGGGCCTCTTTCACCGAATTGATAGTCCTCCAGCAGCAGTTTATGTTTATCTCGGTGTGCGTCTCTGAGAACAGCCGTGGAGCACAGACTCCTGTTAGAGCTGCTTGGGATGAACCTCGACAAAACCTCTTTCCACACCTGCTTTGCAAAGACACATTCCAGAAGGAGGTGGGCAACCGTCTCTTCCCCACCACAGCCACTGCGAGGTCATTGTGCGGAGGGGGTGAGACTTCGGGCGTGCAGGAAGGATCTGACTGGGAGGGCTCTTCTCACCACCAGCCAAGCTACATCTTGGTGCTTGTTTGAAAGTTCTGGTGATGAGGCATTCCGCCAAATGACTTTGGTGGTCTGCTCAAGGAACTATCCGACAGAATCTACCATCTCCTTTTCCCGTAGGGCCTTGAGAACATTCCGTGCAGACCACTGCCTGATGGACCGGTGGTCAAAAGTGTTTCTGTGCAGAAACTGTTCCACGACAGATAGGTGGTTCGGCACAGTCCAACTGGATGGAGCGTTCTGCGGCAATGTGACCAGGCCCATCCTTCGCAACACCAGGCACAGAGAGAACCTCAGCACATAGTGACACTTGGAGTTTGCGTACTGGAGTTCAACACACAACTTGATGCAGCCGCACACAAAGGTAGTTATCAGGATGAGGGCGACGTTGGGTACATTTTTCCCGCTAGCGGGGTATGGGTCAGACCTGTGCCACGTATAGCAACAACGTGAGCGCCTCGCACCCGATGACCACGTTCTTACCCACAATGGAGAGAGATCGCTGCTCCCACATGCTCAGCTTGTGTTGTACCCCGGCTACTCGCTCCTCCCAGGTTTTGGTGCACGTCCTGGCCTTTGCGAACCAGTTCATCAGCAACTTCAGGTAGTCTGACCTGACGCTGAAGGGGACAAAGGATCGGTCAGCCCAGTTCCCAAAGAACATGGCCTCGCTCTTGACGTGGTTAACTTTGGCTCCTGAGGCCAGTTCGAACTGATCGCAGATGCTCATCAGTCTGCGCACAGACAGCGGATCCGAGCAGAAGATGGCGATGTCATCTATGCACAGGGAGGTTTTAACCTGAGTACCTCCACTGCCTGGGATTGTCACCCCTCTTCTGCTCACATCCTTCCTAATAGACTCAGCAAAGGGTTCAATGCAGCAAACAAACAAGACCGGGGAGAGAGAACAGCCCTGTCTGACTCACAGTGTACTCAGGTTTCCACACAGTTACAACCCAGGGACATTGATAGATTCAGTGAGAGGATCAAACTACAGCAGCTGGTGTAAAATGTGGGGTAGTTTGAGGTCAATAATTTTTAACCTCAAAGATAAATCAGGGTATTTTCCAAATGGTTAGAATCTGGGAATTGTGGAGGAACAGAGAGATTTAAAGGGATAGGTATGGAAATGATTAGCAACCATTGGACCGTCCAAAAATTATTGAAAATGCTGATGGAATTGAAGTCTTTACCTCAATGGGGCTGGAACAGAAATGGTGGAAGTTATGTTACAGTTGTGTGAAGCTCTGGTTAAATCACATCTGGAGGACTGTGTTCTGATCTGGACACCTCACCTCTGGAAGGATAATTTGGTTTTAAAGAGGATGCAGTACAGATTCACCAGCATTGTACCAGGGTTTAGAGGGTTAAATTATGAGGCCTGGTTGTATAGATTAGGCTTGTATTGCCTTGAGTATAGAAGATTAAATAATGATCTCATTGATGTGTTTAAGATGATAAAAGGATTAATGTCAGGAAACTCTTCATTACACAAGAAGTCGAGGAAATCAGAACCTCTCCGCCCCCCAATCGGCTGTTGAGGCTGGGGGTCAATTGTAAAGTTACAAAAAGTGATAGATGTTAGGAAGGGAATGAAGGAATATGGAACTAAGTGGATTAGATGGAGTTATTCTACAAATCAACCATCAACTAATTGAAAGGCAGACCAAGCTTGAGGTGCTGAATGACCTACTCCTGTTCCTTAGTTTATCAAGGGATATGGATCAAAGGTGGTAAATCAATTTGAGGTCCAGAACAGTCATCATGTAATTACATTGGGAATGGACTCGAGGGGCTGAATGGCCTAACTCTGTTGCTGTGAACATATACAACTACTTATCATTATTATGAGGCAGACAATCCCATCACATCAAAACAGTTTGAGTTAGTGAGGCTGAAAACCCAAAATGAAAATGTCACCAGGCACTCAGACCTTCTCTCCAATTCAGGGAATGACTATGAGGTACTGAGACATTCAAGACTAGTGTCAAACTTTAATGAGAAGGTTGAGTCATATTTAATGTCAGCTGCAAAAAATAGCTACCAGGCTAAGTTGGCCGAAAGAATTTTGGACTCTCCTCTTAACAAGGTCAGTTCGTGGGTAGGGCATCTGAAGCTTTTTCTCTGTTATCAGAAGCTCCTTTGACCGTCAATAAACTAAAATTAGAATTCTAAATGCGTGTGAGTTAGTACCTGCAGCCTATATGACAGAAACTGAGACACACCAGGATTAGACCCGCATAGACTTGCATTGAAATTCAAAGAATTAAACAGATGACATTCGATCGCTGGATACGATCTTTCAAGCTTAAACCCTCACGTGAAAATTTGAGAGAAGTGACGTTGCTGCAAGAAATTAAAAATAGTATCGCAGTTAATACAAGAACCCACCTTGAAGAACAAAGAGTTAAAGGGTAAGAGAAGCCACAGAATTGACTGACAATGATGAGTTAATACACAGACCCCCTAACTCTGAATAAATGTGGATGCAGATGAAACAGAAATGGGCTCGAGAGAAAAGGAAAGTAGGGAATGAAAACCAAACCAGTCTCCAACTGTTTCAGAGAAGGAACTCAGCTGATAAACCAGTAAGGACACGCCGGATGTGTTTCCAATGTTATTATAAACCTCTTTCCGTTCAGCCCAGATGGTTCTCTCTCTCACTGGGGTCCGGGTTCCATCGGCAGTTCCTTCACGGGAATATTCTGACTATTGTTATTGGACCACTGGAAACATCACTGTCTGTTCCCACTGTGACCTACCGGTACAGGCCCTAACCACTGATTACATTCCTCTCCCCAGTCACTGTCTGAAACTGAACCAGACTGTTCACAACCTCATCGTCCTATTTAATCCAGAGCTGCATTTTTAACCCTGCATCACCAAGACTGCCAACTGTCACCTCTATAACAGTGCCTGTCTCCACCCCTGCCTCAACTCATCTGCTGTTGGACCCTCATCCATACCAGTAAAGAGGGGCTTGCCTTGGGGTCGAAGAGCAAAACCCACCCTAGAAACAAAGCAAATGGCAGCCTTTTTAAACTTTAAGGATTTGATAGGGGCGGGGGGGGCGGCAGGGAGTAGAGGAGATAGGGGTGGAAAGGAAATGGAAAAGGAGAGAATAGGTGGCTGAGTCGTGGAAGGGAGAGAAAGGCTGCAAGGATGTTCCTCTTGAATAGGTTGTTTGAGCACCTTACTGGAAATAGTACAAAGTTCAATCTTCCAGTGGGGTGGGGGGGGGGGGGGGGGGGGGACGGTGGAGGAATTCTTTGCCCGGTCGGCTGGAGCCGTCCGGTTCTTTCCACTTTCTGCTGTTGTGACAAAGACTTTCTTCACCCAGGTGGCTCCAGCTGTCCTGAGCCACGCAGTTGGGGTGGGGAGGGTGCTCCAATTGTGCCAGATGGAGGAAAGCACAAGAGAAAATACAGGGGCTCCATACAGAATCTTTGTGCCCCACTCCTGGATATTCCGGCATCTCCTCCCTCCCCCAACAGTCCAAGCAAAACAGTTCTCCAGTGCTCCAACACCCACCTCTCCAAAATAACTCACAGATCCTGTTTCTCTGCAATGGATGGAATCAGTTCCACATTTGTATGTTGTAAATGTTTCAGCTCTCTCCAATCTTTGTCAGAATAGCAGAAAGTGGAAAGAACCGGACGGCTCCAGCCGACCAGGGATCAAGGGTGAGCTGGCAAATTGGATACAAAATTGGCTTGGTGATAGGAGGCAGAGGGTGGTAGTGCAGGGTTGTTTTTCAGATTGGAGGCCGGTGACCAGTGGTGTGCTGCAGGGATCGGTGCTGGGCCCTCTGTTGTTTGTCATATATATTAATGACTTGGATGTGAATGCAAGGGGCATGATTAGTAAGTTTGCAAATGACACCAAAATTGGTGGTATAGTGGACAGTGAAGAAGGTTGTCTGAGGTTACAGCAGGATATAGATCAACTGGGAAAGTGGGCAAGGGATTGGCAAATGGAATTTAATGCAGACAAGTGCGAAGTGATGCATTTTGGGAAGTTAAACCTGGGCAGGGCATATGCAGTGAATGGCACCCTGGGGAGTGTTGTTGAGCAGAGAGACCTTGGGGTGCAAGTACATAGTTCCCTAAAAGTGGCAAGACAGGTAGACAGGGTGGTGAAGAGGGCATATGACATGCTTGCCTTCATCAGCCAAGGCATTGAGTACAAGAGTTGGGACGTCATGTTACAGTTGTACATAATGTTGGTTAGGCTGCACTTGGAATGCTGTGTGCAGTTCTGGTCACCGCATTACAAGAAAGATGTGATTAAGCGAGAGAGGGTGCAGAAAAGATTCACAAGGATGTTGCCTGGTATGGAGGGCTTGAGTTATAAAGAGAGACTGGAAAGGCTGGGTCTGTTTTCCTTGGAGCGAAGGAATCTGAGAGGGGACATTCTGGAGGTACATAAAATTATGAGAGGCGTACATAAGTTAGATAGCCAGAGTCTGTTTCCCATGGTCGGGCTGACTAAAACTAGAGGGCATAGATTAAAGGTGAGAGGGAGGAGGTTTAAAGGGGATCAAAATGATAAATGTTTCACACAAAGAATAGTGGGTATCTGGAATGAGCTGCCAGAGGAGATGGTGGAGGCAGGAACAATAGCAACATTTTAGAGGCATCTGGACAGGTACTTGAATGAGCAAGGTATAGAGGGATATGGAATTAATGCAGGCAGGTGGGATTAGTATAGATAGGCATTATGGTTGGCATGGACGCGGTGGGCCGAAGGGCCTGTTTCTATGCTGTACGACTCTATGACTCTATCAGCTCATGTATTCTAAAAATTCTGTTTACATTTCCCTGGTATTGTTTACAGTAACCGAAGAACAACTGACGGGGTTTTTTTGGATGATGTATGAAATTCTGAACTTCACTGAACCTGCAATTAACCATGACATTCACTCCATTTCTCTGTTGCATACCTGAACCGACGGGAAATTCCTGCTCAGGTTTAAAGAAGGACAAGGTGAGATAAGGGTATTGAACTGACTCTGTCTCAGAGATACCATTACATGTGACATTAATCCCAGTTACCTGTTGCCATTTGATTCTTATCTGAAATATTTTCTCAGGTTTGACAAAGGGCAGGGTTTGTTAAACTTATGTTACCTGGGAGTTGCTGTCACGATAAGCTCATCTACAAAGCACCACTAATGTCAACAGTCAGTCCTACTCCTGACACAGGTTACAGTCCATGTATCGGGGGTTTCTATTAAACCCTCTCACCCTCCTGTATCTGGGGAGGTCCCTCTAAGCCCTGTCTCACACTCCTGTATCTGGGGACATTAGGTGAGGTCAGAGTCAGGGAGAAAGACATAGAGTTAAATCAGGGTTAATGTGCACACTGATCAATGCACAGAGTGTCGTTAATATGATCGGTAAGTTATTGGCGCAGTTTGATATGTGGAAATATGATGTTGTGGCTCTAACAAAGACCTGGCTGAATGAAGGGCAGGACTGGCAGAATGCTTCCACTCCAACAAGAAGCGAGGCTCTGGTTCATGGCAGTGAGGTGGGCCAAGTGGATCAAATATCTGTGGAGGAACAGAGAGATTTAAAGGGATAGGTATGGAAATGATTAGCAACCATTGGACCGTCCAAAAATTATTGAAAATGCTGATGGAATTGAAGTCTTTACCTCAATGGGGCTGGAACAGAAATGGTGGAAGTTATGTTACAGTTGTGTGAAGCTCTGGTTAAATCACATCTGGAGGACTGTGTTCTGATCTGGACACCTCACCTCTGGAAGGATAATTTGGTTTTAAAGAGGATGCAGTACAGATTCACCAGCATTGTACCAGGGTTTAGAGGGTTAAATTATGAGTCCTGGTTGTATAGATTCGGCTTGTATTGCCTTGAGTATAGAAGATTAAATAATGATCTCATTGACGTGTTGAAGATGATAAAAGGATTAATGTCAGGAAACTCTTCTTTAGACAAGAAGTCGAGGAAATCAGAACCTCTCCGCCCCCAATAGGCTGTTGAGGCTGGGGGTCAATTGTAAAGTGACAAAAAGTGATAGATGTTAGGAAGGGAATGAAGGAATATGGAACTAAGTGGATTAGATGGAGTTAATCTGCAAATCAACCATCAACTAATTGAAAGGCAGACCAAGCTTGAGGTGCTGAATGACCTACTCCTGTTCCTTATTTTATCAAGGGATATGGATCAAAGGTGGTAAATCAATTTGAGGTACAGAACAGTCATCATGTAATTACATTGGGAATGGACTCGAGGGGCTGAATGGTCAAACTCGGTTGCTGTAAACATATAAAACTACTTATCATTATTATGAGGCAGACAATCCCATCACATCGAAACAGTTTGAGTTAGTGAGGCTGAAAACCCAAAATGAAAATGTCACCAGGCACTCAGACCTTCTCTCCAATTCAGGGAATGACTATGAGGTACTGAGACATTCAAAACTAGTGTCAAACTTTAATGAGAAGGTTGAGTCATATTTAATGTCAGCTGCAAAAAATAGCTACCAGGCTAAGTTGGCCGAAAGAATTTTGGACTCTCCTCTCAACAAGGTCAGTTCGTGGGTAGGGCATGTGAAGCTTTTTCTCTATTATCAGAAGAAAGCACCTTTGACCGTCAACAAACTAAAATTAGAATTCTAAATGCGTGTGAGTTAGTACCTGCAGCCTATATGACAGAAACTGAGACACACCAGGATTAGACCCGCATAGACTTGCATTGAAATTCAAAGAATTAAACAGATGACATTCGATCGCTGGATACAATCTTTCAAGCTTAAACCCTCACATGAAAATTTGAGAGAAGTGACGTTGCTACAAGAAATTAAAAATAGTATCGCAGTTAATACAAGAACCCACCTTGAAGAACAAAGAGTTAAAGGGTAAGAGAAGCCACAGAAATGACTGACAATGATGAGTTAATACACAGACCCCCTAACTCTGAATAAATTTGGGTCTAGTAACTCTTACATGCCAGGGAGAGATAGCAGGGATGCAGATGAAACAGAAATGGGCTCGAGAGAAAAGGAAAGTAGGGAATGAAAACCAAGCCAGTCTCCAACTGTTTCAGAGAAGGAACTCAGCTGATAAACCAGTAAGGACACGCCGGATGTGTTTCCAATGTTATTATAAACCTCTTTCCGTTCAGCCCAGATAGTTCTATCTCTCACTGGGGTCCGGGTTCCATCGGCAGTTCCTTCACGGGAATATTCTGACTATTGTTATTGGACCACTGGAAACATCACTGTCTGTTCCCACTGTGACCTACCGGTACAGGCCCTAACCACTGATTACATTCCTCTCCCCAGTCACTGTCTGAAACTGAACCAGACTGTTCACAACCTCATCGTCCTATTTAATCCAGAGCTGCATTTTTAACCCTGCATCACCAAGACTGCCAACTGTCACCTCTATAACAGTCACGGTCTCCACCCCTGCCTCAACTCATCTGCTGTTGGATCCTCATCCATACCAGTAAAGAGGGGCTTGCCCTGGGGTCGAAGAGCAAAACTCATGCTAGAAACAAAGCAAAAACAAGAAATGCTGGATTCACTCAGCAGGTCTGGCAGCATCTGTGGAAAGAGAAGCAGAGTTAACGTTTCGGGTCAGTGACCCTTCTTCGGAACTCCGAAAAAGAGTCACTGACCCGAAACGTTAACTCTGCTTCTCTTTCCACAGATGCTGCCAGACCTGCTGAGTGAATCCAGCATTTCTTGTTTTTGTTTCAGATTTCCAGCATCCGCAGTATTTTGCTTTTATTCTAGAAACAAAGCAAATGGCAGCCTTTTTAAACTTTAAGGATTTGATGGGGGGGGGGCGCAGGGAGTAGAGGAGATAGGGGTGGAAAGGAAATGGAAAAGGAGAGAATAGATGGCTGAGTCGTGGAAGGGAGAGAAAGGCTGCAAGGATGTTCCTCTTGAATAGGTGGTTGGAGCACCTTACTGGAAATAGTACAAAGTTCAATCTTCCAGTGGGGTGGGGATGGGGGGGCGCGGGAGGAATTCTTTGCCCGGTCGGCTGGAGCCATCCGGTTCATTCCACTTTCTGCTGTTGTGACAAAGACTTTCTTCACCCAGGTGGCTCCAGCTGTCCTGAGCCACGCAGTTGGGGTGGGGAGGATGCTCCAATTGTGCCAGATGGAGGAAAGCACAAGAGAAAATACAGGGGCTCCCTATAGAATCTTTGGGCCCCACCCCTGGATATTCCGGCATCTCCTCCCTCCCCCAACAGTCCAAGCAAAACAGTTCTCCAGTGCTCCAACACCCACCTCTCCAAAATAACTCACAGATCCTGTTTCTCTGCAATGGATGGAATCAGTTCCACATTTGTATGTTGTAAATGTTTCAGCTCTCTCCAATCTTTGTCAGAACAGCAGAAAGTGGAAAGAACCGTACGGCTCCAGCCGACCAGGGATCAAGGGTGAGCTAGCAAATTGGATACAAAATTGGCTTGGTGATAGGAGGCAGAGGGTGGTAGTGCAGGGTTGTTTTTCAGATTGGAGGCCGGTGACCAGTGGTGTGCTGCAGGGATCGGTGCTGGGCCCTCTGTTGTTTGTCATATATATTAATGACTTGGATGTGAATGCAGGGGGCATGATTATTAAGTTTGCAAATGACACCAAAATTGGTGGTATAGTGGACAGTGAAGAAGGTTGTCTGAGGTTACAGCAGGATATAGATCAACTGGGAAAGTGGGCAAGGGATTGGCAAATGGAATTTAATGCAGACAAGTGTGAAGTGATGCATTTTGGGAAGTTAAACCTGGGCAGGGCATATGCAGTGAATGGCACCCTGGGGAGTGTTGTTGAGCAGAGAGACCTTGGGGTGCAAGTACATAGTTCCCTAAAAGTGGCAAGACAGGTAGACAGGGTGGTGAAGAGGGCATATGACATGCTTGCCTTCATCAGCTGAGGCATTGAGTACAAGAGTTGGGACGTCATGTTACAGTTGTACATAATGTTGGTTAGGCTGCACTTGGAATGCTGTGTGCAGTTCTGGTCACCGCATTACAAGAAAGATGTGATTAAGCGAGAGAGGGTGCAGAAAAGATTCACAAGGATGTTGCCTGGTATGGAGGGCTTGAGTTATAAAGAGAGACTGGAAAGGCTGGGTCTCTTTTCCTTGGAGCGAAGGAATCTGAGAGGGGACATTCTGGAGGTACATAAAATTATGAGAGGCGTACATAGGTTAGATAGCCAGAGTCTGTTTCCCATGGTAGGGCTGACTAAAACTAGAGGGCATAGATTAAAGGTGAGAGGGAGGAGGTTTAAAGGGGATCAAAATGATAAATGTTTCACACAAAGAATAGTGGGTATCTGGAATGAGCTGCCAGAGGAGATGGTGGAGGCAGGAACAGTAGCAACATTTTAGAGGCATCTGGACAGGTACTTGAATGAGCAAGGTATAGAGGGATATGGAATTAATGCAGGCAGGTGAGATTAGTATAGATAGGCATTATGGTTGGCATGGACGCGGTGGGCCGAAGGGCCTGTTTCTATGCTGTACGACTCTACGACTCTATCAGCTCATGTATTCTAAAAATTCTGTTTACATTTCCCTGGTATTGTTTACAGTAACCGATGAACAACTGACTGGGTTTTTTTGGATGATGTATGAAATTCTGAACTTCACTGAACCTGCAATTAACCATGACATTCACTCCATTTCTCTGTTGCATACCTGAACCGACGGGAAATTCCTGCTCAGGTTTAAAGAAGGACAAGGTGAGATAAGGGTATTGAACTGACTCTGTCTCAGAGATACCATTACATGTGACATTAATCCCAGTTACCTGTTGCCATTTGATTCTTATCTGAAATATTTTCTCAGGTTTGACAAAGGGCAGGGTTTGTTAAACTTATGTTACCTGGGAGTTGCTGTCACGATAAGCTCATCTACAAAGCACCACTAATGTCAACAGTCAGTCCTACTCCTGACACAGGTTACAGTCCATGTATCGGGGGTTTCTATTAAACCCTCTCACCCTCCTGTATCTGGGGAGGTCCCTCTAAGCACTGTCTCACACTCCTGTATCTGGGGACATTAGGTGAGGTCAGAGTCAGGGAGAAAGACATAGAGTTAAATCAGGGTTAATGTGCACACTGATCAATGCACAGAGTGTCGTTAATATGATCGGTAAGTTATTGGCGCAGTTTGATATGTGGAAATATGATGTTGTGGCTCTAACAAAGACCTGGCTGAATGAAGGGCAGGACTGGCAGAATGCTTCCACTCCAACAAGAAGCGAGGCTCTGGTTCATGGCAGTGAGGTGGGCCAAGTGGATCAAATATCTGTGGAGGAACAGAGAGATTTAAAGGGATAGGTATGGAAATGATTAGCAACCATTGGACCGTCCAAAAATTATTGAAAATGCTGATGGAATTGAAGTCTTTACCTCAATGGGGCTGGAACAGAAATGGTGGAAGTTATGTTACAGTTGTGTGAAGCTCTGGTTAAATCACATCTGGAGGACTGTGTTCTGATCTGGACACCTCACCTCTGGAAGGATAATTTGGTTTTAAAGAGGATGCAGTACAGATTCACCAGCATTGTACCAGGGTTTAGAGGGTTAAATTATGAGTCCTGGTTGTATAGATTCGGCTTGTATTGCCTTGAGTATAGAAGATTAAATAATGATCTCATTGACGTGTTGAAGATGATAAAAGGATTAATGTCAGGAAACTCTTCTTTAGACAAGAAGTCGAGGAAATCAGAACCTCTCCGCCCCCAATAGGCTGTTGAGGCTGGGGGTCAATTGTAAAGTGACAAAAAGTGATAGATGTTAGGAAGGGAATGAAGGAATATGGAACTAAGTGGATTAGATGGAGTTAATCTACAAATCAACCATCAACTAATTGAAAGGCAGACCAAGCTTGAGGTGCTGAATGACCTACTCCTGTTCCTTAGTTTATCAAGGGATATGGATCAAAGGTGGTAAATCAATTTGAGGTACAGAACAGTCATCATGTAATTACATTGGGAATGGACTCGAGGGGCTGAATGGTCAAACTCGGTTGCTGTAAACATATAAAACTACTTATCATTATTATGAGGCAGACAATCCCATCACATCGAAACAGTTTGAGTTAGTGAGGCTGAAAACCCAAAATGAAAATGTCACCAGGCACTCAGACCTTCTCTCCAATTCAGGGAATGACTATGAGGTACTGAGACATTCAAAACTAGTGTCAAACTTTAATGAGAAGGTTGAGTCATATTTAATGTCAGCTGCAAAAAATAGCTACCAGGCTAAGTTGGCCGAAAGAATTTTGGACTCTCCTCTCAACAAGGTCAGTTCGTGGGTAGGGCATGTGAAGCTTTTTCTCTGTTATCAGAAGAAAGCACCTTTGACCGTCAACAAACTAAAATTAGAATTCTAAATGCGTGTGAGTTAGTACCTGCAGCCTATATGACAGAAACTGAGACACACCAGGATTAGACCCGCATAGACTTGCATTGAAATTCAAAGAATTAAACAGATGACATTCGATCGCTGGATACGATCTTTCAAGCTTAAACCCTCACATGAAAATTTGAGAGAAGTGACGTTGCGACAAGAAATTAAAAATAGTATCGCAGTTAATACAAGAACCCACCTTGAAGAACAAAGAGTTAAAGGGTAAGAGAAGCCACAGAAATGACTGACAATGATGAGTTAATACACAGACCCCCTAACTCTGAATAAATTTGGGTCTAGTAACTCTTACATGCCAGGGAGAGATAGCAGGGATGCAGATGAAACAGAAATGGGCTCGAGAGAAAAGGAAAGTAGGGAATGAAAACCAAGCCAGTCTCCAACTGTTTCAGAGAAGGAACTCAGCTGATAAACCAGTAAGGACACGCCGGATGTGTTTCCAATGTTATTATAAACCTCTTTCCGTTCAGCCCAGATGGTTCTCTCTCTCACTGGGATCCGGGTTCCATCGGCAGTTCCTTCACGGGAATATTCTGACTATTGTTATTGGACCACTGGAAACATCACTGTCTGTTCCCACTGTGACCTACCGGTACAGGCCCTAACCACTGATTACATTCCTCTCCCCAGTCACTGTCTGAAACTGAACCAGACTGTTCACAACCTCATCGTCCTATTTAATCCAGAGCTGCATTTTTAACCCTGCATCCTCTGCATCACCAAGACTGCCAACTGTCACCTCTATAACAGTCACGGTCTCCACCCCTGCCTCAACTCATCTGCTGTTGGATCCTCATCCATACCAGTAAAGAGGGGCTTGCCCTGGGGTCGAAGAGCAAAACCCACCCTAGAAACAAAGCAAAAACAAGAAATGCTGGATTCACTCAGCAGGTCTGGCAGCATCTGTGGAAAGAGAAGCAGAGTTAACGTTTCGGGTCAGTGACCCTTCTTCGGAACTCCGAAAAAGAGTCACTGACCCGAAACGTTAACTCTGCTTCTCTTTCCACAGATGCTGCCAGACCTGCTGAGTGAATCCAGCATTTCTTGTTTTTGTTTCAGATTTCCAGCATCCGCAGTATTTTGCTTTTATTCTAGAAACAAAGCAAATGGCAGCCTTTTTAAACTTTAAGGATTTGATGGGGGGGGGGGGCGCAGGGAGTAGAGGAGATAGGGGTGGAAAGGAAATGGAAAAGGAGAGAATAGATGGCTGAGTCGTGGAAGGGAGAGAAAGGCTGCAAGGATGTTCCTCTTGAATAGGTGGTTGGAGCACCTTACTGGAAATAGTACAAAGTTCAATCTTCCAGTGGGTCGGGGATGGGGGGGGGGGGGGGGCGGCGCGGGAGGAATTCTTTGCCCGGTCGGCTGGAGCCATCCGGTTCATTCCACTTTCTGCTGTTGTGACAAAGACTTTCTTCACCCAGGTGGCTCCAGTTGTCCTGAGCCACGCAGTTGGGGTGGGGAGGATGCTCCAATTGTGCCAGATGGAGGAAAGCACAAGAGAAAATACAGGGGCTCCCTATAGAATCTTTGGGCCCCACCCCTGGATATTCCGGCATCTCCTCCCTCCCCCAACAGTCCAAGCAAAACAGTTCTCCAGTGCTCCAACACCCACCTCTCCAAAATAACTCACAGATCCTGTTTCTCTGCAATGGATGGAATCAGTTCCACATTTGTATGTTGTAAATGTTTCAGCTCTCTCCAATCTTTGTCAGAACAGCAGAAAGTGGAAAGAACCGTACGGCTCCAGCCGACCAGGGATCAAGGGTGAGCTAGCAAATTGGATACAAAATTGGCTTGGTGATCGGAGGCAGAGGGTGGTAGTGCAGGGTTGTTTTTCAGATTGGAGGCCGGTGACCAGTGGTGTGCTGCAGGGATCGGTGCTGGGCCCTCTGTTGTTTGTCATATATATTAATGACTTGGATGTGAATGCAGGGGGCATGATTATTAAGTTTGCAAATGACACCAAAATTGGTGGTATAGTGGACAGTGAAGAAGGTTGTCTGAGGTTACAGCAGGATATAGATCAACTGGGAAAGTGGGCAAGGGATTGGCAAATGGAATTTAATGCAGACAAGTGTGAAGTGATGCATTTTGGGAAGTTAAACCTGGGCAGGGCATATGCAGTGAATGGCACCCTGGGGAGTGTTGTTGAGCAGAGAGACCTTGGGGTGCAAGTACATAGTTCCCTAAAAGTGGCAAGACAGGTAGACAGGGTGGTGAAGAGGGCATATGACATGCTTGCCTTCATCAGCTGAGGCATTGAGTACAAGAGTTGGGACGTCATGTTACAGTTGTACATAATGTTGGTTAGGCTGCACTTGGAATGCTGTGTGCAGTTCTGGTCACCGCATTACAAGAAAGATGTGATTAAGCGAGAGAGGGTGCAGAAAAGATTCACAAGGATGTTGCCTGGTATGGAGGGCTTGAGTTATGAAGAGAGATTGGAAAGGCTGGGTCTGTTTTCCTTGGAGCGAAGGAATCTGAGAGGGGACATTCTGGAGGTACATAAAATTATGAGAGTCGTACATAGGTTAGATAGCCAGAGTCTGTTTCCCATGGTCGGGCTGACTAAAACTAGAGGGCATAGATTAAAGGTGAGAGGGAGGAGGTTTAAAGGGGATCAAAATGATAAATGTTTCACACAAAGAATAGTGGGTATCTGGAATGAGCTGCCAGAGGAGATGGTGGAGGCAGGAACAGTAGCAACATTTTAGAGGCATCTGGACAGGTACTTGAATGAGCAAGGTATAGAGGGATATGGAATTAATGCAGGCAGGTGAGATTAGTATAGATAGGCATTATGGTTGGCATGGACGCGGTGGGCCAAAGGGCCTGTTTCTATGCTGTACGACTCTACGACTCTATCAGCTCATGTATTCTAAAAATTCTGTTTACATTTCCCTGGTATTGTTTACAGTAACCGATGAACAACTGACTGGGTTTTTTTGGATGATGTATGAAATTCTGAACTTCACTGAACCTGCAATTAACTATGACATTCACTCCATTTCTCTGTTGCATACCTGAACCGACGGGAAATTCCTGCTCAGGTTTAAAGAAGGACAAGGTGAGATAAGGGTATTGAACTGACTCTGTCTCAGAGATACCATTACATGTGACATTAATCCCAGTTACCTGTTGCCATTTGATTCTTATCTGAAATATTTTCTCAGGTTTGACAAAGGGCAGGGTTTGTTAAACTTATGTTACCTGGGAGTTGCTGTCACGATAAGCTCATCTACAAAGCACCACTAATGTCAACAGTCAGTCCGACTCCTGACACAGGTTACAGTCCATGTATCGGGGGTTTCTATTAAACCCTCTCACCCTCCTGTATCTGGGGAGGTCCCTCTAAGCCCTGTCTCACACTCCTGTATCAGGGGATATTAGGTGAGGTCAGAGTCAGGGAGTTAAATCAGGGTTAATGTGCACACTGATCAATGCACAGAGTGTCATTAATATGATCGGTAAGTTATTGGCGCAGTTTGATATGTGGAAATATGATGTTGTGGCTCTAACAAAGACCTGGCTGAATGAAGGGCAGGACTGGCAGAATGCTTCCACTCCAACAAGAAGCGAGGCTCTGGTTCATGGCAGTGAGGTGGGCCAAGTGGATCAAATATCAGTCGGAGAACATTTAGGGGACAGTGATCATTGTATCATGTTTAGGTTGGCTCTGCATGACTGGGTGTTAAAGATAGGCAAGGAAGAAAAGGGCGAGGAGTGGCAGGTAAGGAGAGCATTACAGTGCTGGAGAGAGAGGATATCCCAGAAGGGTCAAGGACAGAACCTATTTGGCTAAAGCTAAAGAACAAAAAGGGTGCAGTTACTCAGTGTCGTCTATAGGCCAATAACTAATGGAAAGGGTGCAGAGGAACAAATCTGCAATGAAATTACAGGAAGGTGTAGGAATTATGGAATCATTGTAATGGGGCATGTAAATATCTGAATATTGAATGGGATATTAATAGTGTAAAGGGCAGAGAGGGGTAAGAGTTCCTAGAGTGTGTTCAGGAACATTTTCTACAGCAGTATGTTTCCACTGCAACTGGAAGGGAGGCGCTGCTGGACCTGGTTCATGGGAGTGAGGTGGACCCAGTGGATCAAATATCAGTTGGAGAACATTTAGGGAACAGTGATCAGGTATCATAAGGTTTAGGTTGGCTATGGAAAAGGAGAAAGAACAATCTTGAGTAAGAATACTTAATTGGGGGAAAGCCAACTTCAATGGGGTGAGAATGAATCTGGGCCGAATAAAGTGGAACTTTTTGGTTGCAGCAGCTTTTTCAGAAGCGGAGAGTGCAGAGCGAACTATCAGCTGGGAGGTCAGTTTCAGTTTAAAGTTAAAGTTAATTCCCTTTTGTTTCGGAGGACCAGGGGACTGCTGGGTAAGTCAAAACCTATATATTTGGCCAGTGGCTGAACCCGAGACACTACACGTGCAGTGTCTCCCACCCGCCCTCCTCCTCTAACCAAAAAAAAAGGACTCTGGTGTGTTGATAATGTAAGCTTTTTATTTTATTTCTTCTGTATCGTGTGATTGGTAAAAATTTACTTTCTTCTTTTACTTTTTTGACTTATCTATTAATTGGTTATTTGAAAAAGACCACAGCAGAGAAGTATCAAAGTATTTAGCTCTTAAAGTAGAGATGGCTGGGCAGGTGATGTGCTGTAGCTGTATGATGTGGGAGCTGGCTGATCCCATTATGAGCGGCAGGGACTGCATCTGCGGGAAGTGCAGCCAACTCCAGCTCCTCGAGAACCGCGTTAGGGAACTGGAGCTGGAGCTGGATGAACTTCGGATCATTCGGGAGGCGGAGGGGGTTATTGAGAGGAGTTATAGGGAGGTAGTCACACCTCAGGTAAAAGAAGTAGGTAGATGGGTTACCGTCAGGGGAAGGAGAGGGAACCAGCAGGCAGTGCAGGGATCCCCTGTGGCCGTTTCCCTCAACAACAGGTATACCGTTTTGGATACTGTTGGGGGGGGGGGGACTTACCAGGGGTAAGCAAAGGGGTACTGGTCTCTGGCACAGAGTCTGTCCCTGTTGCTCAGAAGGGAAGGGGGAAGAGGAGCAGAGCATTAGTCATTGGGGACTCCATAGTTAGGGGAACAGATAGGAGGTTCTGTGGGAACGAGAGAGACTCACGGTTGGTGTGTTGCCTCCCAGGTGCCAGGGTTCGTGATGTCTCGGATCGTGTTTTTGGGATCCTTAAGGGGGAGGGGGAGCAGTCCCAAGTCGTGGTCCACATAGGCACCAATGACATAGGTAGGAAGAGAGATGGGGATTTAAGGCAGAAATTCAGGGAGCTGGGGTGGAAGCTTAGAGCGAGAACAAACAGAGTTGTTATCTCCAAGTTGTTGCCCGTGCCACGTGCTAGCGAAGCGAGGAATAGGGAGAGAGAGGAGTTGAACACGTGGCTGCAGGGATGGTGTAGAAGGGAGGGTTTTGGTTTCCTGGATAATTGGGGTTCTTTCTGGGGTAGGTGGGACCTCTACAAACAGGATGGTCTTCACCTGAACCAGAGGGGTACCAATATCCTGGGGGGGAAGATTTGCTAGTGCTCTTCGGGGGGGTTTAAACTAATTCAGCAGGGGGATGGGAACCTAAATTGTAGTTCCAGTGTACAGGATGTTGAGAGTAGTGAGGTCAGGGATAAGGTTACAAGGACGCAAGAGGGCACTGGCAAGCAAGAACTTGGTTTAAAGTGTGTCTACTTCAACGCCAGGAGCATCCGGAATAAGGTGGGTGAGCTTGCAGCATGGGTTGGTACCTGGGATCTCGATGTTGTGGCTATTTCGGAGACATGGGTAGAGCAGGGACAGGAATGGATGTTGCAGGTTCCGGGATTTAGATGTTTCAGTAAGAACAGAGAAGATGGTAAAAGAGGGGGGGGTGTGGCATTGTTAATCAAGGAGAGTATTACGGCAGCAGAAAGGACGTTTGAGGACTCGTCTACTGAGGTATTATGGGCCGAGGTTAGAAACAGGAGAGGAGAGATCACCCTGTTGGGAGTTTTCTATAGACCTCCGAATAGTTCCAGAGATGTAGAGGAAAGGATAGCGAAGATGATTCTCGACAGGGGCGAGAGAAACAGGGTAGTTGTTATGGGGGACTTTAACTTTCCAAATATTGACTGGAAATACTATAGTTCGAGTACTTTAGATGGGTCAGTTTTTGTCCAGTGTGTGCAGGAGGGTTTTCTGACACAGTATGTAGACAGGCCAACCAGGGGCGATGCCACACTGGATTTGGTACTGGGTAATGAACCAGGCCAGGTGTTAGATTGAGATGTAGGTGAGCACTTTGGTGATAGTGATCACAATTCGGTTAGGTTTACCTTAGCGATGGGCAGGGACAGGTATATACCGCAGGGCAAGAATTATAGCTGGGGGAAAGGAAATTATGATGCGATTAGGCAAGATTTAGGATGCGTCGGATGGGGAAGGAAACTGCAGGGCATGGGCACAATCGAAATGTTAAAGATAATAAACTTTCATCTTTCTTGTTTAAACTCAAGAAAACCTGTCTGAATGGTTCTTTGTTAATTCTATTAGAGGAACAGAAGCAAGTGCTCACTGAGGTGGTAAGTTCAATCATTGTGTTAAAAAAGGATAAACCCTGTTGTAGTCAAACCAAAGAAGGGGCGAAAGGGGTGCCTGAGACAGGTTCAGACAGCAGAGAAGGTGAGCAGGCAATGTTTCAAAGGTGATGGACAGCAGGCTGGGAATCGATTGGGTGTGGGTGGAGGAAACTGAACTAAGGGTCAAACAGGACACCAGAGTTCTCACCTCTGGGTGTAGCCTGAGGCGACAGTGGAGAGACTGATAAATCCAAAACCGGGACTGTGATGGTGAATCTCGGAGTGAAAGAGGACAGTGTCAGTTTGGCGACAGTTAACCAGAAAGCGACTTAGCACTGAGTGCGACTTGAACATTGTGCTGGGAGTTTGGTGAATTGAGGGAGTTGGGGAAGGAGGTGCTCCTTTGCTTTTTTCTAACTTTTTCACCCTGTAGCATTTCATTCTTACTCGACCAGAGGGGAAGAACTAGCTATTTGACGAGTATCTGGAAACAGTTAAAGTCAAGTCTATTCCTAAGATTTAAAATAGTACAGGAACTGGTGGTAAGGTTAATAAAATATATAAAAAGGAAAATAAATAATTGAATAAAATAATTAAGTTAATTAAAACACATTAAGGATGGCATTTTGCATTTGCATCAGTATTCACCAAAGAGAACGACTTGGTGGATGATGAGTCTAGGGAAGGGTGTGTAGATAGTCTGGGTCATGTCGTTATCAAAAAGGAGGAGGTGTTGGGCGTTTTGCAAAGCATTAAGGTAGATAAGTCCCCCGGGCCTGATGGGATCTACCCCAGAATACTGAGGGAGGCAAGGGAAGAAATTCCTGTGGCCTTGACAGAAATCTTTGCATCCTCATTGGCTACAGGTGAGGTCCCAGAGGAATGGAGAATAGTCAATGTTGTTCCTTTGTTTAAGAAGGGTAGCAAGGATAATCCAGGAAACTATAGACCGGTGAGCCTTACGTCAGTGGTAGGGAAATTATTAGAGAGGATTCTTCGGGACAGGATTTACTCCCATTTGGAAACAAATGATCTTATTAGTGAGAGGCAGCATGGTTTTGTGAAGGGGAGGTCATGTCTCACTAACTTGATTGAGTTTTTTGAGGAAGTGACGAAGATGATTGATGAAGGAAGGGCAGTGGATGTTGTCTATATGGATTTCAGTAAAGCCTTTAACAAGGTCCCTCATGGCAGACTGGCAAAAAAGGTGAAGTCACACGGGATCAGAGATGAGCTGGCAAGATGGATACAGAACTGGCTCGGTCACAGAAGACATAGGGTGGGTAGCAGTGGAAGGGTGCTTTTCTGAATGGACAGCTGTGACCAGTGGTGTTCCGCAGGGATCAGCGCTGGGACCTTTGCTGTTTGTAGTATATATAAATGATTTGGAGGAAAATGTAGCTGGTATGATCAGTAAGTTTGCGCACGACACAAAGATTGGTGCAGTTGCGGTAGTGATGAGGATTGTCAGAGGATACAGCAGGATATAGATCGGTTGCAGACTTGGGCGGAGAAATGGCAGGTGAAGTTTAATCCGGACAAATGTGAGGTAATGCATTTTGGAAGATCTAATACATGTGGGAAGTATACAGTAAATGGCAGAACCCTGAGGAGTATTGACAGGCAGAGAGAGTTGGGCGTACAGGTCCACAGGTCACTGAAAGTGGCAATGCAGGTGGATAATGTAGTCAAGAAGGCATACGGCATGCTTGTCTTCATCAGTCAGGGCACAGAGTATAAAAATTGGCAAGTCACGCTGCAGCTGTACAGAACTTTAGTTAGGCCACACTTAGAATATTGCATGCAATTCTGGTCGCCACACTACCAGAAGGACGTGGAGGCTTTGGAGAGGGTACAGAAGAGGTTTACCAGGATGTTGCCTGGTCGGGAGGGTATTAGCTATGAGGAGAGGTTGGATAAACTGGGATTGTTTTCACTGGAACGACGGAGGTGAAGGGGTGACATGATGGAGGTTTACAAAGTTATGAGTGGCATGGACAGAGTGGATAAGTCAGAAGCTTTTTCCCAGGGTGAACGAGTCAGTTACTCGGGGACATAGGTTTAAGGTGCGAGGGGCAAAGTTTAGAGGGGATGTATGAGGCAAGTTCTTTACACAGAGGGTGGTGAGTGCTTGGAACTTGCTGCCAGGGGAGGTGGTGGAAGCAGGTACGATAGCGATGTTTAAGAGGCATCTTGACAAATACATGAATAGGATGGGAATAGAGGGATACGGTCCCCGAAAGTGCAGAAGGTTTTAGTTTAGACAGACATCAAGATCGGCGCAGGCTTGGAGGGCCGAATGGCCTGTTCCGTGCTGTCCTGTTCTTTGTTCGTTGATGGCAGGATGTGTCAGGGCTGCAGCATGTGGGAGCTCCTGGATGTCAGTGAGATCCAGGGCAAACACATCTGCAGTAAGTGTTTGCTGCTCGAAGAGCTTCGGCTCAGAGTCATTGAGCTGGAGGCCGAGCTGCAGACACTGTGACACATCTGGGAAGGGGAAAGTTACCCGGACACTCTGTACCAGAAGGCGGTCAAACCCCTTAGGATCGTATCTTCTGATTTGGTCAGCGGTCAAGGCCAGGAGAGTGTGGCTGCAGCTGAGGCAGGGAAGGGGACCCAGAGGGCAGGAGTGCAGGAACCTCAACATTTGTGACTGCCCAACAGGTTTGAGGTTCTTTCAGCTTGTTTGGATGAGAGTGGGGCTGCAGGGTGGATGAGCAGACTGACCATGGCACTGTGGTACAGGAAGCCATTCAAGTGGGGGGAGAAAAAAGGAATGTAATGATAGGAGGGGACAGTACAGTGAGGGGGATTGACACTGTTCTCTGCAACAAAGAGCGAGAGTCCAGAAGGCTGTGTTGCCTGCCCAATGACAGGGTTCGGGACATCTGCTCAGGGCTGGAGAGGAATTTACAGTGGAAGAGGTAGGATCCAGTCATCGTGATCCATGTAGGTACCAACGACATAGACAGGTCAAGGAAGGAGCTTCTGCATAGTCAGTATGAGGAGCTAGGCACCAAATTAAGAAGCAGAACATCAAAGGTAATAACTCTGGGTTATTACCTGAGCCACGTGCAAATTGGTATAGGGCAATAAGTATGATCAGATATCCATTACAAATACATGGCTGCAGGATGACAGATTGGGACCTGAATATTAAAGGGTGCATGACATTTAGGAAGGACAAGAAGCCAGGAAAAGGTGGAAGGGTGGATCTATTAATTAATGATGGTTTTAGCACATTGGAGAGGGATGCCCTAAGTTCAGGAAACCAGGATGTAGAAGCTGTTTGGGTAAATAGAAATGATAAAGGCAAGAAGTCACTCGTGGGAGTGGTGTCCAGGCCCCCTAACAGTAACCACATGGTTGAACGGAGTAGAAAGGAAGAAATAATGGGAGCTTGTCAGAAAGAAACAGCGATAATCATGGGGGATTTTAATCTACATATAGACTGGAAAAATCAGATGGGCAAAGTTAGCCTAGATGAGGAGTTCATAGAATGTTTCGGGATAGTTTCTTAGAACAGCAAGTTCTGAAGCCAACTAGAGAGCAGACTATACTCGACCTGGAATTGTGCAACAAGACTGGATTAAAAGTCAAGAGTTGGAATAACTTACAACATCGAAGGAGGCCATTCGGCCCATCAAGACCATGCCGGCTCTCCAATGAGCTATTCAATCCCACACCCCCGCATGATCCCAAAGCTCTGCAAGTCTATTTCCTTCAAGTGGCCATCCAATTTCCTTTTGAAGTAACTGATTGAGTGCATTCACCCATGAATTTCACATCATGAAACTATTCAGCTTTAAGAGTAATTCTTTTGAAAATTAACTTCTTCTGAAGTGTGAAAATGACACATTATCTGGTCAAAAAAGTTCAAAATTCATTCCTTTGCACCTTAATGTTGGGTAATTAAATGGCATTTCAAGGCCAGAATTAAATTGGCATCCCTTGTTTTATCTCGCACACTACCATTCTAACAGCTGGAAGAAAAGTTTACTGCGAGACAGTGATAATTGCATGATAAACATTCATTGCTTTTGCAAGTTTTTAGGTATGCTCACAGAGAAAGATTACACAAGTAACTTCACTCAGTCTGACAAAACAGTCTGATTTAAGAACACATCTGTTTCCATAATCATTCCAATATAAAAGCTTATGTTAACATGTAAGGTGTTGAAGCAAGGTTAATTAAATTACCTTCAAAACACTGGATAAATTGTTTTGTTGGTCGTTTTTAAATTAATAATGTGAATGCTTAGAGCGCCACTCTCTGGACAAAGATTGCTGTCGCAAAACGCCAGCACAGGCACAACTGATGACGTCATAGTGAAGGTGCCCCCAGGCAGCAGCGATCATAATATGCATGAATTTTACATTCATTTTGAGGCAGAATGGGTCTAAGACTAATATTTTAAACTTAAATAATGGCAAATTATGAGGGCATGAAAGCAGAGCTGAAGTGAACTGACAAATCAGGTTCAAGGATCGGTCAATAGAAACCTAGAAAATAGGAGCAGAAGTAGGCCATTCGGCCCTTCGAGCCTGCTCCGCCATTCATTATGATCATGGCTGATTATCCAACTCAGTCACCTGTTCCCACTTTCTCCCCATACCCTTTGACCCAAGAGCAAAATCTAACTCCTTCTTGAAAACATACAATGTTTTGGCCTCAACTGCTTTCTGTGGTCGCGAATTCCACAGGCTTACCACTCAATGGGAGAAGAAATTTCTCCTCATCTCAGTCCTGTAAGGTTTACCCCCTATCTTTAGAGGATAACCCCTGGTTCTGGACTCCCCCACCATCGGGAACATCCTTCCTGCATCTACCCTGTCAAGTCCTGTTTGAATTTTCTCGGTAATAGAGATGCAGTGGCAGACATTTAAGGGGATATTTCAGAATACACAGAATAGATACATTCCAACGAGAAAAATTCCAAGGGGAGGACTCACCATCCGTGGTTAAGCAAAAAGTTAAAGATAGAATCAAACTTAAAGAAAAAGCATATAATTGCTCAAAGATGGGTGGCAGGTCAGAAGATTGGAAAAAATATTTAAAAAAGCAAAGAATGACTTAAAAGATTGATAAGAAGGGAAAAGTTAGAGCACGAGAGAAAGTTAGCTAGAAATATAAAAGCAGAAAGTAAGAGTTTCCACAGATATTTAAAAAAGAAAAGGGTTAACAAAGTGAGCGTTGGTCTTATAGAAAGTGGGTCTGGGGAATTACTAAGAGAAAATAAGGAGATGACAGATGAACTGAACAGGTATTTTGCATCGGTCTTCACCATAGAGGATACTAGCAACATCCCAGAAAAAGCTGTAAATCAAGAAATAGAAGGGAGGGAGGAACTCAAGAAAATTACAATCGCCAGGGAAGTGGCACTGAACAAATTGTTGGGGCTGCAGGCTGACAAATTCCCGGGTCCTGAAGGACGTCATCCTAGGCTCCGAAAACAAGTGACCAGTGAGATATTTGATGCGTTGGTTTTAATTTTCCAAAATTCCCTAGATTCGGGGAAGGTTCCATTAGATTGGAAAATAGCGAATTTAAAAAGGGAGGGAGACAGAAAGCATGAAAATAGAGGCCAGTTAGCTGAACAACTGTCTTGGGGAAAATGTTAGAAGTTATTATTAAAGACATTATAGCAGGACACAGAAAAATTCAAGATAATCAGGCAGAGTCAGCATGGTTTTGTGAAAGGGAAAACACATTTAACCAATGTATTGGAGTTCTTTGAAGAAGTAACGTGCTGGAATAAAGGGGAACCTGCGGATGTACTGTACTTAGATTTCCAGAAGGCATTTTGATAAGGGGCCACATCAAAGGTTATTGCAGAAAATAAAAGTTTGTGGGATGGGGGCGGGGTGGGTAACATATTGGCATGTATAGAAGATTGGCTAGCTAACAGGAAATAAAACAGCATAAAATGGTAATTTTCTGATTGGCAAGATGTAATGAGTGATGTGCCGCAGGGATCAGTGCTGGGGCTTCAACTTTTTACAACTGTTAAAAATGACTTGGATGAAAAGATTGAAGGTATGTTGTTAGATTTTCTGATGACACAAAGATAGATTGGAAAGTAAGTTGTGAAGAGGGCATAAGTAGGCTACAAAGGGATATATACAGGTTAAGGGAGTGGGCAAAGATCTGGCAAATGGAGTATAATGCGAGAAAATGTGAAATTGTCCATTTTGTCGAAAGAATAAAAAAGAAGCATATTATCTAAATGGTGAGAGATTGCAGAGCTCTGAGATGCAGAGGGATCTGGGTGTCCCACTGCATGAATCACAAAAGGTCAGTATGTAGGTTCAGCAAGTAATGAGGAAAGCTCATAGAATTTAATCATTTATTGCAAGGGGAATTGAATACAAAAGTAGGGAAGTTATGCTTCAGCTGAACAGGGCATTGCTGAGACCACATCTGGAGTACTGTGAACAGTAGTGGTCTCCTTATTTAAGGAAGGATGTAAATGTGTTGGAAGCAGTTCAGAGAAGGTTTACTAGACTAGTACCTGGAATGGGCAGGTTGTCTTATGAGGAAAAGTTGGGCAGCCTAGGCGTGTATCCCCTGGAATTTAGAAGAGCAAGAGGCAACTTGATTGAAACATATAAGATCCTGAGGGGTCTCGACAGGGTGGATGTGAAAAGGATGTTTCCCCTTGTGGGAAAATCTAGAACTAAGGGTCACTGTTTAAAAATAAGGGGTCGCCCATTTAAGACAGAGATGAGGAGAAATTTTTTCTCTCAGAGGGTCGTGAGTCTCTCTTCCTCAAAAGGTGGTGGAAGCACAGTCTTTGAATATTTTTAAGGCAGAAGTAGATAGATTCTTGATAAGCAATAGATTGAAAGGTTATCGGGCTTAGGCGGGAATGTGGAGTTGAGATCAGCCATGAACTGATTGAATGACGGAGCAGGCTCTATGACCGAAGTGACCTACTCCTGCTCCTAATTCGTATGTTCGCATTGTCAGGCAAACCCCCCACCTGCCAAGACTGAGGCACACGTTATTTTGCCACATGAACATTAAAACTTAAAAATCACAAGCCCCTGACTGGAAAGACATTTTTGCCAAGTACCAGACGGTGTTGAAACAATGGGGATCCAGTAGTTGCTTCCCCAATACAAAGAAGTGGTCAGAGCAGTTTTAGTTACATGACTAACTGGCGGCTGCAGAGGTTTGAACTGAGAGTTCTAAATTGGAGAAAACAGGATTTCAACTGAGAAAAAGTTGTGGGCAGGAACCCTCACAACATTTAAGAAGTATTTAGATGAGCACTTGAAACGCCATAGCATATAAGGCTACGGGACAAGTGCTGGAAAATGGGATTAGAATAGTTAGGTGCTTGATGCCCGGCACAGATACGATGGGCCGAAGGGCCTGTTTCTGTGCTGTATAACTCTGTGACTCATGGAGTGAAGATCTTTCCTGGAACTGAAGCAAGAATTACCTCCTCTCCTGTCTGCCTGCCTCCATCTCTTCCCCACAGAACTGAATCTTGTGAAGACACGTAAACTCAGACAGAGAAAAATCTCCTACGTGAACTAGGTTTACGAAGGATACTGGGCCCCAATGAAACGCAAGACCATATCTTCAATCAAGCACTACGGCGAGCTCGAGAAACAGTAACAAGATATTGCCTCAAACTGTTCTACTTATCTGTTCCTCTGCTCTTTTCTGTCCCAATTTGTATGTGTGTATTGCATGTGCATGCAAGCATAGGCATGTCGTATATCTGTAGGTGTTAACTGTATTAGAGTTTAAGTTAGGTAGGTTTAATAAATTTCATCTTTCTTCTTTAAACCACAGAAAGCCTTATAATTGGAAAGTTGTGAACAAGGATTCACAAAGGGGCATCTCAAAATAAAGTGTGTTTAAAAATAAAACCCTGTTACAATAAGACCAGATGAAGATAGTAACAGACCCCGAGACACCTTTTGCACCTTGTCATAACAGGATGTAACATTCACTCCCTCCACCACTGGCGCACAGTGGCAGCAGTGTGTACCATCGACAAGATGCACTGCAGAAACTCATCAAGTCTCCTTCGACAACACCTTCCAAACCTGCGACCTCTACGACCTAGAAGGACAAGAGCAGCAGATGTATGGGAACACCACCACCTGCAAGTTCCCTCCAAGCCACACACAATCCTGACAAGGAACTATATCACTGTTCATTCACTGTTGCTGGGTCAAAATCCTGGAACTCCCTTTTTACCAACACTGTGGGCGTACCTACACCATATGGACTTCAGCGATTCAAGAAAGCAGCTCATCTCCACCTTCTCAAATGCAATTAGGGATGTGCAATAAATGCTGGCCCAGCCAGCGATGTCCACATCCCATGAATGAATAATTTTTAAAAATCAGTCCTCAATTTAACCCTTTTAGCTTCAGTATTATTCTGGTGAATAGGTGCTGCACCCCATCCTAAACTAATACATCATTCTTGAGGTGTAGGGTCCAGAACTGAATACATCACTCTCAATGGGGTCTTCCCTTGCCTGTTTTAGTATACACGGATGCAATTCATCCAGTTTCCAGAATTTATCATCTCCAGGTTTTACTGCTATCCCCTCCTTTCTGTTTTAAATGTTTTGATATCTACCTGTAATGATGTCAAATCCACCTTGTTAGTCCAGCTGGTAAAACTGAAGCAAAGTAATTCTCCAATCTTTCTGCCATCTCTCCCCATTACCTGTGAGTTTTTACTGTGCAGCCGACATTGGCTTTATCCCTATTCGGATTTACCTTTCTGTTATTTATGTGTCTGTAGGATATTTTAATATTTCTTTTTATATTTCTTCAAAATTTAATTTCACAGTTTCTCTTTGTTTTACTTTTTGAAGATGTTCCCTAACCTCCTGATTTTTGGTTTTTGTCATCCTCTCCCTTATTCTCAATATACTTATTACCTGCCTTTGACTTTCATTTCAGTTTCACACTTATCCCTTTTTTCATTTATGGTGTTTCATAATTGGTTAATTGATTCTTGTTTTGTGGAATTTATTTCTCCTGAAGTCTAGTGATCACCTTTTTACATATTTTCCACTGCTGATCTATCTTTGTTCATCAATATTTTGTTCCAGTTTTCTTCACAACTTCCATTTTCATCCCCCAAAAGTCAGCTTTTTACAATCAATTTTTTTTTTGCCTTTTCTTAGTTACATCTTTCTCAAACATTCCCTTAAACTATATTCTGTTCTGACTGATATTCCAACGAATTTCTCCGAAATCTCCAACTTTTATCTGCTCTGGTGCATTCTATATTGCTTGATCCATCAGTGATTCCTCTCTTGTTTGGGCTTCTTATGTACTGGGGTGGAAAGATGTCTGGAACACAGGGTAACTGCTCCATTCCCTTTTATCCCCTTTTCCTTCCTCTTCCTGACAGATTATTTGCTATGAAATTTTCCATGATTATGATGCTATGAATTTTACTTGTTTCATAGCTTTGTATATTTTCCTTTCGATCTCTTCCACTATTAGGTGGTCTGTAGAATAACCTTTGTTACATTATTTAATCTGACTGGATCCACATTCCTCTGAGGTATCGATGTCCTATATGGAAATGTCTTTATAAGATCAGCAGCAATTGCTTGCCAATTGCTCAAATGTTTAAGATAAATTTGGAAACTGACCAAATAGCTTCAGTTACAAAGACAGGTTGTCAGAAATAAGGAAAAACAAGGTCCAGAAGATTTACAGAGTGGAGCACATTGCAGGTATATGAACATTAGATATAGGAGCAGGAGTAGGCCACTCGGCCATTGGAACTTGCTCCACCCGTTCATATGTTTTTGGCTGATCTGTTACCTTCATTCCACCTTCACACACCATCTCCATATCCCTTAATCCCTCATTGTCTAAAAATCAATCAATCTCTGCTTTCAATATACTCAGTGTCTGAGCATCCGCAGCCCTCTGGGGTAGAGAATTCCAGATGCAAAACCCTTTGGGGGAAGAAATTCCTCCTCATCTTAGTCTTAAGTGGCTGACCCTTATTCAGAGACTGTGTCTCCTAGTTCTAGACTCTACAGCTAGTGTATATACATCAGCAGGTGGATATGTCACTGCAAGATGAAACGTGATAAAATGAGTTTATGAAGAGGACTGGGTGAGATGGGAGGCAGAGCTGCTTCCGAGTACAGAAGGAAAGGCAATTTCCCCTCCAGATTAACAGCAAAATGGTGCTGGAGTCGAAACCACTGATGGGGCCTGGCACATTCACAGATCATTTAAAAAACTGGGAGTGTAGATGCTGCATCAGCTGATACAGTATATTCAGTATGGAATAATATATCTTCGAATGTATTCAGAATACAGGCTGGGATTGTGTGTATATTGTGTTGGGACAGTTGGGAGATGGTGGTGTGGTGGTATTGTCATTGGATTAGTAACCCAGAGACCCGGGGTATTGCTCTGGGGACATGGTTTCGAATCCCACCACGACAGATCGTGGAATTTGAATTTAATTAATAAAAAAATCTGGAATGAAAAGCTAGTCTAATGATGACCACCATTGTCGATTGTTGTTGAGAGACTAAGAGACAGAGGCAGAAATAGTGAGAGGAAATGAGGTGAGAAAGACAAAGTGAAAGAGAGAGAAGTAATAGAGGCAGAGAGATGAGAGGCCTTTCTCTATTATTAGGGATAAGCCTCTTCTGAAGCCGCCAGAGGAATTAGTTTCCCGCTAGCTATCCGAACTAAGCCTTTAATCATCAAGAACACTTCAAAATATCACCCATTAATCTTCTAATCAATGCTAGTCTGTAAAACCTATCCTTATTATTTAAACCTTTCAACCCGATCTCCATTCTGGTGAATTTGTATTTCACCCCCTCCAAAACTAAAACATCATTCTTCAGGTGTGGGGTCTCGAACTGTATGTACTGCTCTCAATGGAGTATTCCACTGACCCATGTGGATGTAATTCATCCAGTTCCAAGAGTTTATTTTCTCTAATATTTACTGGTATCCCATCCTTTCTATTCTATATATTTTAATATCTACTTGGAATGCTGTCTAGTCCACATTGTTAGTCCAGCTGGTAAAAATTGAGATAAACTAATTCTCCAATATTTCTGCCATACCTCTGTCATTATCTGTGAATTGTTCTTGTACATCCTTCAGTGACTCTGTCCCTATTCTGAATGACCTTTTGTTATCTATATGTGTCTGTATGATACTTTACTTCTGCTTTTCATATTCCTTGACTATTTATATTTGCTGCTCTTCTTTGCCTTCATAATTTTTTGACTTCATTCCTAATCTCTTTGATTTCGTTTTTCATTGTTTGCTCATTTTTGCCAATGTATTTAGTACATGATTTTTACTTTAGTTTCAATTTTGTCCTTATCCCTTTATTCGTCCATAATGATTCATAAAAGGCCAGTCTGTTCTTTTATCATGGAATATATTTCTCCTGAAGTCTATGATTCCCCTGCACTGTTCTCTCTGTTTGTTAATATTCTGTTCCAGTTAAATCTTCACTAGTTGCATTCTCAATCCCCAATAATCAGCTTTTTCTAATCTATTTTTGGCTTTTCTTACTTGTATTGATCTGAATCATTGCCTTAAACCTTATTATGTTGTGATTGATATTGGCTCAATTTTCACTTAAGTTTGCTTTTCATATTTGCTCTGATTTATTTTCAACGACTAGATCCATCACCACTGCCTTGGTGGATTTCCGATCTGCTGGGTAGGAATTGCTGAGAAGTTGTGGTACACGTTGGCACCAACAACATAGCAAGGACAGGGAGGTCCTACGTCAGATTTTCAGGAGCTAGGGAGGAAGTTGAAGAGTAGAACCTTGAGCTTAGTAATCTCTGGATTACTCCCAGTGCCACGTGTTAGTGAGAGTAGAAATAAGAAGATTCGGAGGATCAATGCGTGGTTTACACACAAACACACAAATTAGGAGCAGGAGTAGGCCGCTCGGCCCCTCGAGCCTGCTCCTCTGATTGTAACCTCAACCCCACATTCCTGCCTACCCCCGATAACCTTTCACCCCTTGCTTATCAATAATCTATCTGCCTCGGCCTTAACATTATTCAAAGACTCAGCTTTCACCGTCTTTTGAAGAAGAGAGTTCCAAAGACTCACAACCCTCTGATTTCTGTCTTAAATGGGCAACTCCTTATTTTTAAATAGTGACCCCAAGTTATAAATTATCCCACAAGAGGAAACATCATGGCTTGAGATATAGTATAGGAAGCAGGGCTTCAGATCCTTGGGGCATTGGGACCAGTTCCGGGGCAGAAGGCACCTGGACAAAAGAGACAGGTTGCACCTGAACAGTAATGGGATCACAATCGTTGCAGGGAGATTCAGTAGTGTGGTTGGGAGAGTTTAAACTAAATTGACGGGGTGGGCACCAGTACATGGAAGTAGAAAAAGGAATAAGGTGCACAATGTGAGAGAGCGTTAGACTGGACTAGAGAAGTTCTGTATTAGATTGCAGCGGACTGAGAGGAATGCAAAGGATCATAGGATCAGAGAAGTAGGAGTAGGTCATTTGGCCTGTTGAGCCTGCTCTGTCATTCAAACTGATCATGGCTAATCATCTACCTCTACACCATTTTCCCCCAATATTCCCATATCCCTTGATATCATTAGTATTCAGAAATCTGTTTTGAACATGCTGAACGACTGAGTTTCCACAGCCCTCTGGGGGAGAGAATTCCAGATTCACCACCCTCTGAGTAAAGAAATTCCTCCTCATCTCAGTCTGAAATGACCTACCCCTTATTCTGAGACTGTGTCCCCTTCTTCTCGACACACCAGCCAGAGGAAACATCCGATCCACATCTACCCTGTCACAACCTGTTAGAATTTTCTAAGTTTCAATGAGATCACCTCTCATTCTCCGAAATTCCGGAGAACACAGACCCAGTTTCTGCAATCTCTCTTCATAAAACAATCCCACCATCCCAGGGATTAGTCTGGTGAACCTCCGTTGCACACCCTCTATGGCTAGTATATCCTTCCTTAGATAAGGAAACCAAAACTGTACACAATACTCCAGACAGGATTACAATGCATGTGTGCAAATGCAAAACGTGTGGTGAAAAGTTTTGGTAAACTCCAAGCACAAATAGCAGTATGGGAATATGATGTAGTGGCAATGGCAGAAATGTGGCTTAAAAATGGTGAGGACTGGGCACTGAATATACAAGGACATAAAGTGTTCAGAAAAGATAGAAAAAGAACAAAAAGGAGGTGGGGTGACAGTCCTGATTAGGGAAGGCATTGTACTGTTGAAAAGAGAGGAAATCCTTGAAGGGGCAAGGACTAAATCCATTTGCTTCGAGCTGAGAAGCAAAATGTGTAAGATCACAGTATTGGGGGTATTCTATAGGCCTCTATATTGATAGAGAGAAATAGAGGAACAAATCTGCAGGGAATTCACAGAGATGTGCAAGAACTATAGAGTGGTGATATTGGGGGACTTTAATTATCCAAATATCGATTGGAATAATTCTAGAGTCAAAGTTAAGAAGGGGGAGGAATTTCTGAAATGTGTTCAGGAGAATTTCCTTGACCAGTCTGTTCTCAGCCCAACTAGAAAGGAGGTATTGCTGGATCTGGTGCTGGGAAATGAGGTGGACCAAGTGGACCAAGTATCAGTGGGGGAACACTTGGGTAGAGTGATCATCACATCATAAGGTTTAGACTAGTAACGTGGAAAAACAAGGAACTAAATAAGCTAGAACGTCTAGATTGGAAGAGAATTAATTTTAATGTGATGAGAAGGGATCGAACCTAAGGAACCAAAAACTGACAGGAAGCACTGTATCGGAACAATGGGATATCTTTAAGGAAGAGATGCTTCAGGTCCAGGCTAGATACATTCCAACAAGGGCGATAGGTAGGGGAACCAAAAAAAGGCTCCCTGGATGACCAGGGAGATAGAGATTATGATGAAACAAAAAAAGAGGATGTGTGGTGCATGTCAGGTGAATTCTTCAAGTGAGAATCAGGCCATTTACAATGGGTTGAGAGGAGAGGTGCAGTAGAAAATAAGACTGGCAAAGAGAGAATGTGAGAATAGGATGGCAGTCAACATAAAAGGGAACCCAAAATCTTTTACTGGCATGTAAACAGTAAGCGAGTAGTAAGATGTGAAGTGGGGCCTATTAGGGACAAAGTGGGTAATATATGCTGAGAGGAGCTGGGCAATATTTATATACTTAATGAGTACTTTGTAACTCTGTTCACTAATGCAGTGCAATCTGACAAAATATCAGTAGAAGCAGAGAAGGTAGAGGCAATGGATAGGGTAAATATTGAGGAGGGTGGGGGGGGTGGGGAAATACTAAAAAGGCTGGCTATGCTTCAGGTAAATAAGTCCCCTGATCCGGATGGCGTGCATCCCAGGTTACTAAAGGAAGTGGGGATGGAGATAGCAGAAGGGTTTGCCATAATCTTCCAATCTTCACTGGATATGGGGGAGGTGCTAGAGGACTGGAGAGTGACATCCTTATTCAAGAAGGTCAGTGCTAGCAACTACAGGCCAGTTAGTTTAACATCAGTGGTGGGTAAGGTTTTCGAAACAATAATTAGGGAGGAAATCAACTGAAACTTGTAGAGGTTTGAGTTAATTAAGGATAATCAGCACGGATTTGTAAAAGGCAGATCAGATTCAATCTCATTGATTTTTTTGATGAAGTAACAGAGAAGGTTGATGAGGGAATGTGGTTGATGCTGTTTTTATGGATTTTAATAAAGTGTTTGATAATGTACACATAAAAGGCTGGTTAAAAACATTGAAGCTCAGGGAATAGGAGGGTCAGTGTCAAATTGGATAAAAATATTGGCTTAAGGACAGAAAACAGCGACTTACAGTAAATGGTTGTTTTTCAGACTGGAGAATGGTAGACAGTGGTGTTTCCCAGGAGTCAGTTCTGGAACGACTGCTTTTTTTTTGCTAAATAGAAATGATTTACATCTTTTAATGCAGAGTAGAATTTTGAAATTTGCTGATGACACCAAATTTGGAGATGTGGCAATCTTTAAGGATGACATGAACCACCTGCAACAGGACATAGACAGGCCAGCAGAATGGGCTGACAGGTGGCAGATGGAATTTAATACTAACAAGTGTGAAGTGATGCATCTTGGCAGAAGGAATAAGGAGAGACAATATAGACTTAATAGCACAGTTTTAAAGAGCGCAGGAAGAGGGACCAGGGAGTGGACATATTGAGAGATTGGTTAGCAAAGCATATGGGATCTTGAGCTTCATAAATAGAGGCATTGAGTACAAAAGCAGGGAGGTTATGCTGAACCTTTATAAAGCACTGGTTAGTTTAGTTTAGTTTAGAGATACAGCACTGAAACAGGCCCTTCGGCCCACCGAGTCTGTGCCGACCATCAACCACCCATTTCTACTAATCCTACATTAATCCCATATTCCTACCGTATCCCCACCTGTCCCTATATTTCCCTACCACCTACCTATACCAGAGGCAATTGCTAATGGCCAATTTACCTATCAACCTGCAAGTCTTTTGGCTTGTGGGAGGAAACCGGAGCACCCGGAGAAAACCCACGCAGACACAGGGAGAACTTGCAAACTCCACACAGGCAGTACCCAGAATTGAACCCGGGTCGCTGGAGCTGTGAGGCTGCGGTGCTAACCACTGCGCCACCCCAACTGGAGAATTGTGTCCATTTCTGGTCACCACACTTTAAGAAGGATGTGAAAGTCCTGGAGAGGATGCAGAGGAGATTTACCAGAATGGTCCCAGGGATGGAGGATTTTAGTTACAGGTTAGGTCGGAAAAGCTGGGGTTGTTCTGCTTAGAGGAAAGGAGTTTGAGGAGAGATTTAATAGAGGTGAACAAGATTATGACAAGCATAGATAAGTTAGACAAGGAAAAAACTGTTTCCATTAACTAATGGTACAAGGTCTAAGGGACACAGATTGAAGGTTTTGGGAAAGAGATACAGGGTGAATATGAGTAAGAATATTTTTTACACAGTGGGTGTTAATGACGTGGACCTCGCTGCCCACAAGGGTGGTGGAAGTGGAGACAATCATTGATTTCAAAAGGAAATTGAAGGAAATAAACTTGCAGGGCTATGGGGGAGTGGGACTGACTGGTTTGCTCCATGGAGAGCTGGCATGGATTCGATGGGCCAAATGGCCTCCTGTGCATCACTCTCTAACTAACAGGAGCAGAGGTAGGCCATTCGGCCCCTCAAGCCTGCTCCGTCATTCAATAAGTTCACGGCTGATCGAATTGTGGCCTGAACTTCACTTTCCTGCTGCAAACTCCACACCCCCCACCACCCATAACCCTTCACTCCCTCGTAGATCAAAAATCTGTCTAATTCAGCCTTGAATATATTCAGTGACTCAGCTTCCACTGCTCTTTGGGGAAGAGAATTCCAAAGATTAACAACCCTCTGACAGAAGAAATTCCTCCTCACATTACATTCCTACATGAAAACAGTGTCTCCATTTCAAAACTACTTCATTGGCTATAAAGTGCTTTGAGATGTTCTATTGTTGTGAATGGAGACATGAAAGTCTTTCTTTTTCTTTACATGTAAATGTCAAACACTCCCAGGTGAGGTCTGGGCAATGTTTATACGAGTTAAACTCGGCTCAAATCAAAGGCCAAGCCTGATGGCAGATGGTGAAATGCTCCCAGTATCTGGTTACACTCTCACCTCAGCAAAATCCTGGACTAATGGGATTTTCAGTAAAGATCCTCACCTTTCCAGTTATTGTTGATGATTCCTGTTTTCTCCCGTCTCCAACACCGAGGCTCTTGGTTCCAGCAGAACTGCTCTGGGGATCCAGTGACATTTCTCCAATCCCAGTTAGTGTGGCAATGATTCAACTTCTCTCTCTCTCTCCACCTTCCTGAGATATTCCACACGCCAAGAAACTATCAATAGAAAAATGATTCATATTAATCCCAGAACCTGTAACTGGAATACAATGGGACTGTTTTTATAATTATGACTGTATTTAATGGCAATTTATTTGTAATTAATGAATTGGCTTGAATTTATAACTTTTGTTATGAAGTTGGTCTTTTCTGTCCTTTGTCCTGTTTATCAGGACTGAACTCACTCCAGTGTCAGGTGTCACACCAGCTCCTCCCACACCGACATCCCAGTGATGGGGCGTAACCAGGGGCAGGAACCTGTCAGAAGCCAATCACACAGCAATAATGTCACAAAGCAGCCAGAGCCCCTCCCACTCGAGGTGTCACAGGATCACATGACCAGTCTCTGCTCCTGGTGTGCAATGTCACTGGACATGAACATCAATCAGTCCCGTCTCCAACCCCACTCCCATCATAGAATGGTTGCAGCACAGAAGGAGGCCATTCGGTCTGTCATGTCCATGCCAGCTCTCTGCAAGAACAACTCAGCTGGTTCCATTCCACTGCCCTGTCCCCATAGCTCTGCATTTTTTTCCTCTTCAGGTTCTTATCCAATTCCCTTTTGAAAGTCCTGACTGTACCTGCCACCACCACTCTCAGGCAGTGAATTCCACTTCCTAACCACTCGAAGTGCAAAATAAGTTTTCCCTCAACTCGCAGTTGGTTCTTTTGCCAGGGTCTTCTTCTTCTCTTCCACCAACAGGAACAGTTTCTCTCTATCTACTCTGCCGAGACCTCTCATGATCTTGAACACCACATCAAATCTCCTCTCAACCTTCTCTCCCACAAGGAGAACAGCCCCAGCTTCTCCAATCTATCCACGTAACTGAATTCCTTTACCCCGAAAACCATTTTTGTAAATCTTTTCTGCACCCTCTTCCTAAAGTGCGGTGCCCAGAATTGGACATAATACTCCAGTTGAGGCCGAACCAGTATTTTATAAAGGTTCATCGTAACATCCTTGCCTTTGTACTCCATGCCTCTATTTAGAAAGCCCAGGTCCCATATGTTTTTGAACCCCTTTCTCAATCTGTACTTGTCATCATCAACCATTTATGCACATCTACCCCCAGATCTCTCTGTTCCTGCACCCTCCTTAGAATTGTATCATTTATTTTATATTGCCTCTTCTCGTTCTTCCTAAAAACATATACCACTTCACAAAATCACAGAATCACCAAATTGTTAGAGTGCAGAGGAGGCCATTCGGCCTATCGTGTCTGCACCGGCTCTCTGAATGAGTAATTAACCTAATACCATTCCCCTGCCTTCTCCCCGTAACCCTGTACATTCTTTCTTTTCAGTTAACAGTCTAATTCCCTTCTGAATGCCTCAATTGAATCTGCTTCCACCATTCTCTCAGGCAGTGCATTCCAGATCCTAACCATTCGCTGTGTGAAAATGTTTTTCCTCATGTCACTTTTGCTTCTTTTACCAATTACTTTAAATTTGTGCCCTCTCATTCTCCAATCTTTCATGAGTGGGAACAGTTTTTTCCTACCCACTCTGTCCAGACCCCTCATGATTTTGAATACTTCTATCAAATCACCTCTCAGCCTTCACTTCTCCATGGAAAACAGTCCCAACGTCTCCAATCTGTCTGCATACCTGAAGTTCCTCATCCCTGGAACCATTCTCCTGAATCTTTTCTGTACTTTCTCCAAAGCTTAATATCTTTCCGAAAGTGCAGCGCCCAGAATTGGACACAATACTCCAGCTGAGGACAAACTAGTGTCTTTCACAAGTTTACCATAACCTCCTTGCTCTTGTACTCTATGCCCCTATTAATAAAGCCCAGGATACTGTATGCTTTATTTCCCACTCTTTCAACACCTTCAATAACTTATGCACATATATACCGAGGTCCCTCTGCTCTTTATGATCAGCCATGATCATACTGAATGCCGGTGCAGGTTCGAAGGGCCGAATGGCCTACTCCTATTTTTCTATGTTTCTGTATTCTCTCTCCATGTTCTTCCTACCAAAATGAATCACTTCACATCTCTCTGCATTGAACTTCATCTGCTACTTGCCTGACCATTCCACCAACTTGTCTTTGTCCTTTTCAAGTTCTACACTATCCTCCTCACAGTTCACAATTTTTCCAAGTTTTGTATCATCTGCAACTACTGAAATTGTGTCCTGTACACCAAGGTCTAGGTCATTAATAATGATCAGGAAGAGCAAGGGTCCCAACACTGACCCCTGAGGAAATCCATTACAAATCTTCCTCCAGTCCAAAGAACAGGCATTAACCACTAAATCTGTTTCCTGTCACTCAGCCAATTTTGTATCCATGTTGCTACTGTTCCTTTTATTCCATTAGCTATAATTTTACTGACAAGTCTGCTGTGTGGTACTGTATCAAATGCCTTCAGTCTTCTCTGTATGAAATGTCATCTGCCACATGCCTGCCCATTCCACCAGCCTGTCTATGTCCTCTTGAAGTCTATCACAGTCCTCAAAGTTCACAATGCTTCCAATTTTTGTGTCATTTGCAAATTTTAAAATTATGCCTTGCACACCCAAGTCTCGGTCATTAATATATATCATGAATTATAGAGTGATATGGCACTGGAGATGTCCATTCAGCCCATCGTGTCTGTGCTGGCTCTTTGAAAGAACTTTCCAATCAGTTATACACACCTGTTATTTCCACGTTGGCTGCAATTTTTTCAACTTTAATTATTCGTCCAATTCCCTTTTGACAGTTATTATTGAATCTGCTTCCACCACCTCTTCAGACAGAACATTCCAGATCATAATAATTCACTGTGTAAATTACCATTTCCTCATGTTCCTTCTTGTTATTTTGCTAATTACCTTCAATGTGTGTCCTCTGGTTCCTGACATTCCTGCCATCAGAAACGATTTCTCCTTATTTACTCTTTCAAAACCATTCATGATTGTGAACAACTCTATCAAATATTCCCTTAACCTTCTCTGCTACAATGAAAACCACCCCAGTTTCTCTAATCTTTCCACATAACTAGGATTATATTGGATACACAGCACAGAAACAGGCCATTCGGCCCAGCCAGTCTATGCCAGCGGTTATGCTCCATTCGAGCCTGTTCCTGTCTTTCCTCATGTAAATCTATCATCATTATCCTCTATTCCCTTCTCCCTCCTATGATTCCCATTAAATGCATCTACAGTATTTGCTTCAACCTCTCCCTGTGGTAGCGAGTTCCACATTCTCACCACTCTCTGGGTAAAAAAGTTTCTTCTGAATTCCCTATTGGATTTCTTGGTGACGATATTATATTGATGGCCTCGAGTGATGTTCTTACTCACAAGAGGAAACATTCTCTCTGGATCCACTGTATCACAACCTTCCATCATTTTAAAGACCTCTATTAGGCCACCCCTCAACCTCCCTTTTTGCAAAAGAAAAGAGACCCAGTCTGTTCATCCTTTCCTGACATGTTTACCCACACATGAAAATAAGGAAATGGCAGATTTGGTGAATAATTACTTTATATCAGTCTTCACAGTGGAGGAAGATGATAATGTACCTGACATTCCAGGGAAACTGATGTTGAATCAGGGACTGGGAGTCACTTAAATAAATGAGTGTACCGAAGGCTCGAGTTCCTGATCATCTGGATCTCTGGCAGCAGGTCGTCCATCTTCAATGTGTGTGATGGGTGTGACAGGAGAGGGGCATTCTGATCAGTCAGGAACTCCCAGACTAACTGAAAGAGAGAGAGGCTGCAATCAGAAACATACAATGAGGGATATCCAATTAGAGTGCACTGAGCCCCACAGAGCACAGGAAGATCCCAGGCTCCATTCCCAGCCTGTGCTATGTGACATGCTCAAAGCTGGTGTGGTACCAAAGCCCAAACACAGAGTACAGGAAGATCCCAGGCGCTATCCCCACCACCGCCCCCCCCCCCCCCGCCCCGTGCTGAGTGATCTGACTCCAGGGGGTTTGAACAGTTGCTGCAGCTCCTTCACTGGCAGGACTGGGGATCTGCAGCGTGACATGTTTACATCGGAATCTGCCATTGGCAACCCTGAGCTGGGGATTTACAACCGGGCGAGGCGGGGATTCCCGGCCCTAAACTCCTTCCCTCTTCTGGTGCCTCGTAGCTGGGTCATGAGCCTGGCCAAGGCTGGGGGACTGAAATCGCCACCAAAACACAGACAGCCGCTGCCGCTCTGCCCAGTGTGTGATCAGTCCGCGAACAATCCCCACCCTTGAGCCAAGCTGGAGGCCAATCAGGGTGGACGTTCAGAGACCGGCACGACCTCAACCAATGGGAAGGGATAATAATATGAGCGACATCTCCTGCAACCATTCGGATTGTCGGGTTGAGTGCGTGACAGCTCCATGATCCAATCGAAATGCAGTCTTTCTGTCTCCGCCAAAACAAGCGGCGCTTCAAAACCTGACCAATCACAGCGCGGCTTTGCTCAGCTCAGTTCCGAAGAAGGGTCACTGACCCGAAACGTTAACTCTGCTTCTCTTTCCACAGATGCTGCCAGACCTGCTGAGTGAACCCAGCATTTCTTGTTTTTGTTTGCTCAGCTCAGCACCGCCTCTCAATGTGTGTGACCGACAGCTCGTTAAACCAATCAGTAAGCTGTACTGCTGCATACTACCCAATCAAAGAACAGCGTTGCTGTTAAATTCCTGCAGCGTTACTCCCGTCCAGAGTCAATGCATCACACTTGGCTGAACGTCATTACGTCATGCCGCTCTGACGATCTTTCCCGAACAGTTTGCTGCAGATGCTGGAGGCGGGGCAAAGCTCCTTAAAGCGAGTCTGCACAGAGAATTGCTGTTGTGCAACCATATTTCACTGTTGTCAATTGAAGCGCGAGCTGAACTGCGGGAAATCAGTGAATGAGAGGAGATACACCCGGGTACAAAGGGAGGTGAAGGAAATGGGGGAAGGAAGGATGTGAGGTAGAGAGATGGTGGATTGGAGAAGCAATTCCAGAGTTTAGGGCTGAGGCAGCGGAAGGTTAAAATCAGGGATGTTCAAGAGAGCAGAATTCGAGAGGCAGAGATACCTCAGAGGGTTGAGGGGGTGGAGGAGATTACAGAGATAGGGAGGGGCGAGGTCATGGAGTGATTTGAAAACAAGGATGAAAATTTTAAAGGATTTGGAAACACTAAACCCAGCCACTCGAACTCGAGAATGGAGCAGATTCCATTCCTTTTTCAGTACAAACATCTTCTTTTCCCCAATTAGCCTCACAGCTCCAGCGACCCGGGTTCGGTTCAGGTACTGCCTGTGCGGAGTTTGCAAGTTCTCCCTGTGACTGCGTGGGTTTCTTCCGGGTGCTCCGGTTTCCTCCCACATGCCAAAGACTTGCGGGTTGATAGGTAAATTGTCCATTGTAAAAATTGCCCCCAGTGTAAGTAGGTGGTCGGAGAGTTGAGGGATGGTGGGGATGTGAGGGAAAATGGGATGAATGTAGGATTAATGTAAATGGCTGGTTGATGGCCAGTGCGGACTCGGTGGGCCGAAGGGCCTCTTTCAGTTCTGTATCTCTCTCTGACTCTATCTATAAGACATTGCTTGACCGGGAGATAATTTTTTTTAAAAATTCATTCATGTGATCTGGGCGTCGCTGGCCAGGCCAGCATTTATTGCTCATCCCTAATTGCCCTTGAGAAGGTGGTGATGAGCTGCCTTCTTGAACCGCTGCAGTCCATGTGGGGTAGGTACACCCACAGTGCTGTTAGGAAGGGAGTTCCAGGATTTTGACCCAGCAACAGTGAAGCAACGGCGATATAGTTCCAAGTCAGGATGGCGTGTGACTTGGAGGGGAACTTGCAGGTGGTGGTGTTCCCATGTATTTGCTGCCCTTGTCCTTCTAGTTGGTAGAGGTCACGGGTTTGGATGGTACTGTCTAAGGAGCCTTGGCGTTTTTCTGCAGTGCATCTTGTAGATGGTACGCACTCCTGCCACTGTGCGTCGGCGGTGGAGGGAGTGAATGTTTGTGGATGGGGTGCCAATCAAGCAGGCTGCTCTGTCCTGGATGGTGTCGAGCTTCTTGAGTGTTGTTGGAGCAGGCTTTGAGGAGTCAGGAGGTGAGTTACTTGCCGCAGGATTCCTAGTCTCTGACCTGCTCTTGTAGCCACAGTATTTATATAGCTACTCCAGTTCAGCTTCTGGCCAATGGTAGCCCTTAGGATGCCAATAGTGGGGGATTCAGCGATGGTAATGCCATTGAATGTCAAGGGGAGATGGTTAGATTCTCTCTTGTTGGAGATGGTCATTGCCTAGCACTTGTGTGGCGCGAATGTTACTTGTCACTTATCAGCCCAAGCCTGGATATTGTCCAAGTCATGCTCCATTTCTACACCAACTGCTTCAGTATCTGAGGAGTCGCGAATGGTGCTGAACAGTGTGCAATCATCAGCGAACATCCCCACTTCTGACCTTATGATTGAAGGAAGGTCATTGATGAAGCAGCTGAAGATGGTTGGGCATAGGACACTACCCTGAGCAACTCCTGCACTGAAGTCCTGGAGCTCCTATGATTGACCTCCAACAACCACAACCATCTTCCTTTGCGCTATATATGACTCCAACCAGCGGTGGGTTTCCCCCCTGATTCCCATTGACTTCAGTTTTGCTCGGGCTCCTTGATGCCATACTCGGTCAAATGCTGCCTTGATGTCAAGGGCAGTCACTCTCACCTCACCTCTTGAGTTCCGCTCTTTTGTCCATGTTTGAACGAAGGCTGTAATGAGGTCAGGAGCTGAGTGGCCCTGGCGGAACCCAAGCTGAGTGTCACTGAGCAAGTTATTGCTAAGCAAGTGCCGCTTGATGGCACTGTTGATGACACCTTCCATCACTTTACTGATGATTGAGAAGAGGCTAATGGGGCGGTAGTTGGCCGGGTTGGATTTGTCCTGATTTTTGTGTACAGGACATACCTGGGCAATTTTCCACATTGCAGGGTAGATGCCAGTGTTGTAGCTGCACTGGAACAGCTTGGCTAGGGACGCGGCAAGTTCAGAAGCACAGGTCTTCCGTACTATTGCCGGAATATTGTCAGGGCCCATTGCTTTTGCAGTATCCAGTGCCTTCAGTCGTTTCTTGATATCATGCGGAGTGAATCGAATTGGCTGAAGTCTGCATCCGTGATGCTGGGGACTTCAAGAGGAGGCCGAGATGGATCATCAACTCGGCACTTCTGGCTGAAGACTGTTGCAAATGCTTCAGCCTTATCTTTCGCACTGATGTGCTGGGCTCCTCCATCATTGAGGATGGGGATATTTGTGGAGCCACCTCTCCAGTTAGTTGTTTAATTGTCCACCACCATTCACGACTGGATGTGGCAGGACTGCAGAGCTTAGATCTGATCTTTTGGTTATGGGATCACTTAGCTCTGTCCATCGCATGCTGCTTACGCAGTTTGGCACGCAGATAGTCCTGTGTTGTAGCTTCACCAGGTTGACACCTCATTTTGAGGTATGCCTGGTGCTGCTCCTGGCATGCTCTCCTGCACTCTTCATTGAACCAGGGTTGGTCTCCTGGCTTGATGGTAATGGTAGCGTGGGGGATATACTGGGCCATGAGGTTACAGATTGTAGTTGAGTACAATTCTGCTGCTGATGGCCCACTGCGCCTCATGGATGTCCATTTTTGCATTGCTACATCTGTTTGAAATCCATCCCATTTAGCACGGTGGTAGTGCCACACAACACGATGGAGGGTATCCTCAATGTGAAGCCGGGACTTCGTCTCCACAACGACTGTGCGGTGGTCACTCCACCCAATCCTGTCATGGACAGATGCATCTGTGGCAGGCACATTGGTGAGGACGAGGTCAAGTATGTTTTTCCCTCTTGTTGGTTCCTTCACCACCTGCCGTACACCCAGTCTAGCAGATATGTCCTTTAGGACTCGTCCAGCTCAGTCATTAGTGGTGCTACCGAGCCACTCTTGGTGATGGACATTGAAGTCCCCCACCCAGAGTACATTCTGTGCCCTTGCCACCCTCAGTGCTTCCTCAAAGTGCTGTTCAACATGGAGGAGTACTGAGTCATCAGCTGAGGGAGGGCGGTAGGTGGTAATCAGCAGGAGGTTTCCTTGTCCATGTTTGACCTGATGTCATGAGACTTCATGGGGTTTGGAGTCAATGTTGAGGACTCCCAGGGCAACTCCCACCCTACTGTATACCACTGTGCCACCACCTCTGCTGGGTCTGTCCTGCCGGTGGAGCAGGACATATCTGGGGATGGTGATGGCAGTGTCTGGGACATTGTCTGTTCAGTATGATTCCGTGAGTATGACTGTGTCAGGCTGTTGCTTGACTAGTTTGTGGGACAGCTCTCCCAACTTTGGCACAAGCCCCCAGATGTTAGTAAGGAGGACTTTGCAGGGTCGACAGGGCTGGGTTTGCCATTGTCGTTTCCGGTGCCTAGGTCAATGCCGGGTGATCCGTCCGGTTTCATTCCTTTTTATTGACTTCGTAGCGGTTATATACAACTGATTGGCTTGCTAGGCCATTTCAGAGGGCATGTAAGAGTTAACCACATTGCTGTGGGTCTGGAGTCACCTGTAGGCCAGACCAGGTAAGGACAGCAGATTTCCTTCCCTGAAGGACATTAATGAACCAGATGGGTTTTAAGCCCCATTAATGACAGCAGTTATCACTGGTCAGACATGATCATCACATTGGAAATCCACCAGCAACTGTGTCCGGAGGGCTGGAATCTGTCATTGTTGCCCCATCCTCTCCCAATCCTGCTGGAGGTGCTGCAGTGCAGGGTTTATTCCCAGTTGCTACAGCTATCAAACACCACACCCATAGCGCTGCTGCTGGGTGGTTGTAACTGTGTCAGAAAAACTAGTTGAAGCTCGTCACGGAAATCCTAGGGGGCTTCGCCCAGAGCTCTGCAGTGAATGGGTTGTGTGCGCCTATAAAGGTTCACTGGCCGATTGGTGAAAGCCATCGACCTTTCATTGGGATTGTGCTTTGCTCATGTGCACACACCTAACATGTCAATATCGTTAATGACTAAGGCACACAAAATCTCCCTGGCACGGTAAACTCAATGAGTGTCCTTCCTCATCACAGTAGGATCGACAGTGACCCTCACTCTCAGGTCAAGAGTACCCCAAAAAATCTCTGAGTAAACCCAGCCAAAAGTTTCGATGCTGGTGTTCGTTTTGATGGGACGGTCACTCGTCTTAATGGTCCTTAACTCTCTAGACAAGGCCTCAGCCTCCTCCCCGGTTGGACACGTAGCTTGAGTAAAGTCGTCTGAGAAAACAATTGCCGTCCCTGGGAATGACTGTTTTCCAGTGTGGGTCCACATTAACGGGCCGCACTCTCTGCGATGGGATCTCTGGATACATCCCGTCAGTATTATCTTCCTAGCTGGGCTGTCCCCGGTCTGTTAATCATATTAACAGTATTAAAATAGTGTTAAGAGCTTAATAATGTGACGGGACTGAATTAACAGTGCGTTGTTGCCGCCAGTGTGCATCTGAGGTCACTCAATTTTTCTGCTAACTTCTGCTGTTCTAATGCATGCTGGTACGTTTCTTTGATAAAAAGTTAATTTGACTGTTCTTTTTCTTCCTGGAGCTTGTCATCTCTCAAATATCCACGCTATGCGCACAAATGGGCCACATATTGCAATGGATGCTTCCTCTTTTTGAGTTACACTTGCCCAGATTAATCTCTTCTTGACCCAATCAACTGCTTTCTTGTTCAAGCCCCCTTCGGACTTGCAAGAAATGAGACCAAATCACGGGCTGACAGCTTCTCTAACTCCCTGCCCCTGGCACATTAACCACAATTATCTATACACAGTCCCTGATCACTTCACTAATCACACAAAGGTGATCGGTCACGTGCCATTGGAATCCACTTACATGGAATAAACATTAAAAATAAAGAAAATAATCTTCTCAATTCTGGCTGGCTTGCCATTTGTTATAAATTGAGTGAGGGAGACAGTTAACCATTTATCCCCTTTTCCCAAATTCTCAAATGACTCGAGGTGATAACCTTTAATGGCAACTACTTGCCCAATGTGGCAGGTTGACTGCAATTGTTCAGTGCAGTGCATATCTGTTGTAATCAGGGACTAAGAACTAAGTATTTAATTTCTGTTTTACAATACGAATTTTTAGTGGTTTAGGGGAAGGGCTAACATGGCATTGATGGAATAGGTAATATCAGACCAGATATTTCCTGTTTGTTCAGAGGTCTCTCTGATAGCCATTCAAAGGACAAGTGTCTCTGCATACTGGGGAAGAACGCTTTTGAAACCATCTTTTGATAACTCCTCCTGGCAACAGTAGAGGGTAACCACACTGAATCACAACATTGCAGAATTATTACAGCGCAGAAGGAGGCCATTCTATCCATCGTGTCTACACCAGCTTTCCGAATGAACAACTCACTGAGTGTCATTCCCCAGCATTCTCCCCAAAACCTTGCACATTTTTCCTTTTCATATAGCAGTCTAATTCCCTTTTGAATGTCTCAATTGAACATCCCTCCACCACAGTCTCAGGCAGTGTTTTCCAGACCATAACCATTCGCTACATGAAGAAGATTTTACTCATGTTGCTTTTCCTTCTTTTACGAATTACTTCAAATCAGCGTCCTCTCGTTCTCATTCCGTTCATGAGTGGGAACAGTTTCTCCCTATTGACTCTGTCCAGAACCCTCATGATTATGAATACCTCTATCAAATCTCCCCTCAGTCTTCTTTTCTCAAAGGAAAACAGCATAGCAGCCGGATCATCCATCTTCAGCCAGAAGTGCCAAGTGGATGATCCAGTTCAGCCTCCTGAGGTTCCCAGGATCACAGATGCCATACTTAGCCAATCAGATTCACTCCATTTGATATCAAGAAGCGTTTGAAAGCACTGAATACTGCAAAGGCTATGGGCCATGACAATATTCCGGAAATAGCACTGAAGACTTGTTTTGCAGAACTAGCTGTGCTCCTAGCCAAGCTGTTCCAGTACAGCTTTCACACTGGTATCTACTCGGCAATGTGGAATATTGCCAACTATGTCCTGTACACAGAAAGCAGGACAAATCCAACCTGGCCAATTGCCACTCTATCAGTCTACTTTCAATCATCAGCATGAAGATGGAAGGGATCAGTGACAGTGCCATCAAGCAGCACTTGTTCAACAATAACCTGCTTACTGACGCTCAGTTTGGGTTCTGCCAGGGCCACACAGCTCCTGACATCATTACAGCCTTTGTCCAAATTGGACAAAGGAGCTGAACTCCAGAGGTGAGGTGAGAGTGACTGCCCTTGACATCAAGGCAGCATTAAACTGAGTATGGTAGCAAGGTGCCCGGGCAAAACTGGAGTCAATAGGAATCAGGGGAAACATTCTCTACCGTTTGGAGTCATACCTAGCACAAAGGAAAATGGTTGTGGTTGTTAGAGGTCAATCATCTCAGTCACAGGACATCAGTGAAGGAGTTCCTCAGGGTAGTGGCCAAGCTCCAAAATCTTCAGCTGCTTCATCAATGACATTCCCACCATCATAAGGTCATAAGTGGGGATTTTTGTTGACGATTGCACAATGTTCTGCACCATTCACGACTCCTCAGATACTGAAGCAGCCCGTGTCCAGGTGCAGCAAGACTTGAGCTGATAAGTGCCAAGTAACATATGTGGCACAAACGTGCCAGGCAATGACCATCTCCAACAAGCGAGAATATAACCCTTTGATGTGACATTACCATTGCTGAATCCCCTGTCAACATCCTGTGGTGAGCATTGACCAGAAAGTGAACTATGGCTACAAGAACAGATCAGAGGCTGGGAATTCTGGGGTGAGTAACTCATCTTCTGTCTCCACAAAGCCTGTCTACCATCTAAAGACACACGTCAGGAGTGTGATGGAATATTTTCCACTTGCTTGGATGCGTGTAGCTCCTAAAACACCATCCAGGGCAAAGCAGCCTGCTTGATTGGCACCTCATCCAGCACCTTCAGCATTCACTCCTTCACTACTGATGCATAGTTGCAGCAGTGTGTACCATCTACCAGATGCACTGCAGCAACTGACCAATGTTCCTTCTACAGCACCTTCCAAATGCATGACTTTGATCACCTAGAAGGACAAAGGCGGCAGGTGCATGGGAACACCACCACCTGCGAGTTCCCCTGCAAGTCACACACTATCCTGACTTGGAACTATATCACCGTTCCTTCACTGTCGTCAGGTCAAAGTCCTGGAACTCCTAACAGCACTGTGGGTACATTCTGAGGACTGCAGCTGTTTAAGAATGCAGCTCACCACCAACACTTCAAGGGCAATTAAGGATGGGCAATAAATGCTGGCCTAGCCAACACCGCCCACATCCAATGACCTAATAAAAAGAAACTTCTCCAATCTATCTTCACAACTGAACTTCCTCATCCCTGGTAGCATTCTGGTGATTTTTTTCTCTAATCTCTCCAAATGCTTAAACATCTTTCCTGAAGTGTGACACCCAGAACTGGATGCAATACTCCAGCTGAGGCTGAACTAGCGTCTGATACGATTTCAGCGTGTCTCGCACGTGGTAGGAGGAACCATCCACAAATATATCCAGGGCGCTCTCGATGGTTCTTTCATGACAGGATGTGAATCAAAGTTAATAAGAGGCAGTGGACACTTATGAGGATTGCCCTCATAAGTCAGTAACAGTGGTAATAACGTTATCTTTTTTGTTGTAATATTAAGATCTTAGTTCAGTTAGTTGAAAGTCAACTTGTTTATAGTTGAGATGAAACCAATGAGTCTCCTGGCGTCATTAGTAAATTCAGTGTTGTGTGTGGTGAGTGTAAAATGATCTGCTGCAAAACTGTGATATATGTAACGTGGTGGATGACCCAAAACGTGTCCAGCAGGTGACGTTCACACGCAGAATACGTAGTTTCAACCCCTTTCAGGATCCCTGCCGCAAATGCAATTTGCTGCAGTCTTGCCACATATTTCTGATAAAGCACAACGGATGGACTTTGTTCTGTAGATGTGACCTCGATTTGGAATGGCTGAGTAGGGTCAGGCATGATTTAACTCAGAGCTTGCATGAAGACCATTTGAAGTTTTGTTTTGTCTTCAGTGTGACAAGGTATCCAGTCCCACTGGATATCAAAACTTCAGACAGCCGCTTTACCATCCCGGGAAAGTCAGGAATACAGTTTCACTGACAGCTAACCAAATCCAAAAATGATGGAAGTACGGTTTTACATTGAGGGAGCGGCAGTCTCGAGATGATTTCCAATTTGTGGCCATCTGCGCTCATTCCCTCCAGAGCGATTCAAAATCCGACGATTGTAACTCATTCTTGAAATAACTGAGCTTTACGCGGATTGACTTTGAGACCCGCCTGAGTCAAAATTGTTAACAGTTGGTCCAGCGATGACAAAGGCCCGTCTCCAGTCTTGGTTGCTAGCAACACATCGTCTACATACTGCAACAGGAACACTGGTCTGTAAAAATCATTCAGGGCTGTTACCAATCGTTGATGAACAATTGTGCGGCCATTGGGGAATCCCTGTTTCAGATAAATCCAATTGCAACTTTGATTCTCGAATGTGAAGGCACATTTATACAAATCTTCCTTTTTAATGGGGATGATCCAAACCCCATTAGAAATGTCCAATGTGCAGAAATACTTCGAACCAACTGGTATTTTCTATAGAAGAGTGGGAATTTCTCACACAACAGGGGAACAGGCTGGGGTTACGGATTTGAGTTTACAATGGTCGATAGTTAATCTCCAACTGCCATCAGTTTTCTTTCCGGGTCAAATTGGTGAGCTCGCTGTGAAAATACCTGGTCTCACAATGACCTGATTAATGAGGGACTGAATCATTTCTCTGATACAGGAGTGACTTTCTATGGAGATCTAGTATTGTTTGATTAATGGGTGAGGAGGTCTGTTGATGGACTCCTCTCTTTCAATCCGCCCGCAGTCAAGTTTGCTGGTTGCAAAAGTAACGAGATGTCTTTGAATCAGCTGATCTATCTGAATATTATCAAGCCTAGGAGGTTCATACACACACGCCTTTTTGACTGCATAGACATATTGAACATCTGAGATTACCATGACATTTTTACTTCCTGATCCGTGACACATACAATTACGGTTATAATCAATAATTGCTCCGTACTGATTTAACACATCAGTTCCCACTATTCCCCTTTCCTGCCGGTATGGTCAGATATACTGGTGATGGCAAAGTGCAGGTAAAGCCCCCTAACCGGAGTTCAGAAGCCTTTCCTGTCCACACCAGAGTATCATTCCCGGTAAAACCTGTCAGTGATGTGGACCCTTTCCCACTGCTGTATAGTATTCAGGGTGTGGGATGTGGATGATCGTGATGACGGAGCTCGTATCAATTAACACAGTCTGTTACTGGTCCCCCTCAAAAACAACAGAGATGATCGGACCCCCATCACAATCACGCTGTTACCCCACATCCAGCCAGGGGGCAAACCCGCTTCATTGGTGTCTCTTCACAACAGATGCTCTTGGTCGGACAGTATTTACCGACTGCATAATAGCAAATTGGTCTCCAATGACGGATTCCACTTCGATGGTATTGGCTTCGCCTTGGTGTCATGGATCGGTCGCTTTGGTCAAAATTGCCAGAGTGCTCCGAACCATTGGATGGAGTTGCTTCAAAAACATATTTTTGAAACTGATCTGATTTTTCTCTCCGTGGATGGTTCGAGGGGCGACAAGTTGGGAACGTTTATTCAAAGAATATAATCAGTTGGAGAAGGTGCGAGCTGACTCATCTGGGCGTTGCTGAGTCTGATGTATCTTTTCAGTTATATTTACCCCCATAATCCCGAGGACGCATAAAATGTGATCTACCATTTCCGCATTGGTCCATGAATTATAAACATCTGGGCCTGCATTATCCTTTAGAGCCCTTGTACAGGCAGATAAAGGAATTCGCCTAAGCTCCAAATCCTCGAATTCTGAATCACCCCGTCTAAAATCTGCCAGCGCCTATTTACCTCAAGGGATCATCTCCATCTTGTACTGTTCCCAACTCTCCTACACTTGCACCATGACATTTGCTCTCTCTTACACTTGCACCATGACATTTGCTCTCCCTTACACTTGCACCATGACATTTGCTCTCTCTTACACTTGCACCATGACATTTGCTCTCTCTTACGCTTGTACCATGACATTTGCTCTCTCTTACACTTGTATCTCAGTGATGGTGAGGAGAACGGATTGCTCCCCCTCATGCCCCACGTCACCGTTTTGATTTTTCACTGTCTTCTTTGATACTGCAGTGACAGAACTGATTCTACTTTCTCTTCAGTGGGAAGGGGAAGCGGGACACGGGACTACTCTGTCAATAAAGAAGGATGTTACTGTGTGTTGTCTGATGAACTACCATGCTCGGAGGGTACAACAGAAATGGTGAACCTTGGTAACTAGGTGCATTAAAATGACTTCAATAGCCTCCAGTATAAGGAAAGGTTGGACAAGGCCTGTAACCGGGACATTCAGACACTCTGAACTGTGTATCTGACAAAAGTATACTCCACAGGAACTGCATTTTAAGGTGTTACTGGATTGCTCCTTCTTCCTATCAGTGGGGGACAGGTCATCCCTGCGGGCGGTGAGGGATCAGGCTATTCCCAGTCAGACACACACGCTCTGGGTCAGACTGTCATATATCCGGTATCTCACTTCCCCTGGTAACGGTAGTGACCACAGCCCGCTGTCTACCTAACTGTCAATCTAGTTCACAAATCCATAACTGACACTGAGTATAATCTACCTCCAGCTCTCACTGGTTAATGTATTCTCAAAGGACACCTCCAGCGTCCCCTGGGTCTAACTGAAGCTTTTCATTTTCTGCCTTGCACTCGGCAAGTCCCTGTCTTAGCTGTTGTGCTTCAACATCCACTGCCCCAGCAGTCACAATTGAATAGTTCTGCTGTTGTCGCATATCAGCCGTTCTGTCGGTATCTCTTTCTCGGTCGCGAACACGGGTCGACAGACTTAACATCTGCTGATCCATTTGGATACTTAAGGCCTCTAACACCTGACCATTTTGCTCTCTCTGTTTTTCCAGCAGCTGCTGTAACTCCTGGATCTTTCGATTCTTTCTCCTGATAATCTTGTCATCTTCCGCGGCAACAAAGTACGTTCCAAATGCCAGAAGGCCCGGAGTCTTCCTGCCCTCAACTTCTTATTTTCCACTCGTCCTTCAATAAAGGTGATCACTTCCCGAAAAGACACCCTCTTCCTTCCTTCTGTAGTACTCTCCTTGATGAGACAGCATTATTCTTTATTAATAGAGTTCTCCTGTTTATTCTAGTCCTGCCATGGTCGCACCTGAAAGTCTGAAATCTTTGTTGCGGACAATCACTTCAAGCACGAAATTAACCAATTCAGGCAAGAGGATACTTGATTAATAAATCCAGAATGTTTATTGAGAGTAAAACAATACTTAACAATTGAAAGTAAAATTATATTTAGCAGACTTGGGAATATAACTTTCCAGCTCCAGCAGGTGAACTTGGTCACAGAGTGAGGAGGTTCTCTTTCTTTGATCCAGATCTCTCCTCAGGTGGATGAACGTGGCTGATGGTCTGTGCCTTTACCTCCGAGCTCTTCTAGTTTCCCTGCCTGACAAAATGTTGCAAGACCCCTGTTTTTAACATCTGGATGACCATCACACCATCTCAGTCAGGCTCTTGTAAAACAATAATTGGTTCTAGTTGTTGCTAGCTAAACTTAATTGTTTTTTAATGATGTCTTCCACTAACGGCCACCTGTGTTCTTTCGAGTACAATGGACTGGTTTCAAACTGTCTCCAAATCTGATCTTAAACAACTTCTCCATTCATTAAAGCCAAACTCTTGAAAGTCACGATGTACCATCTCATGGGCTTTATCAGGATCCTAGAAAAGTCCAATGATGAACACCTTTTGCTGAAATTGCACTTTCTGACACAGAAACAGAAAATTACAGTAAGTAAATTTAATAAGCTTTAAATGAAAACACATTCTATCTAAAATGATTATTGATTCACTAATTATAACTGAATCAAAGTTCATTACTTTTACAATCATCTGTTTCCTGATGGGTAACTATGCATCAGTTAACACACAATAGAAAATGGTTTAATTGGTCACTTGTTCGTATTAAAAAGGCTTCCTTGACCTTGTTATTCATGACAATGGATACAATATAAAAATGGTCAAGTTAAGCTAAAATCTAACTCCCCAAATCTACCTACAAATCTATCCAAGACATAGCAGCCCGCTTGATCAACACCCCATACACCAACTTTATCATTCACTCCTTCCACCACTGGTGCACAGTGGCTGCAGTGTATACCATCTACCGGATGCACTGTAGAAACTCATGAAGGTTCCTTCAACAGCACATTCCAAACCCACGGTTTTTACCCCAATACATGGGAACACCACCTGCCTTCTACCTCCAAGTCACACACCATCCAGACTTACAAATATATCGCTGTTCTTTCACTGCCGTTGGGTCTAAATCCTGGAACTACTTTCCAAACAGTCCTATTGGTGTAGCTAAAATGGATGGACTCCAGATTCTTCAGGGTAATTAGGGATGGGCAACAAAATCTGTCCTTGTCTGCAATGCTCACACCCAATACACGAAGAATAAAAATCTGGGTCAGCCTCAGGCTGTAGACAACAGAAAGATTTGGGAGTCCAAGTGCAAAAATCATTAAAAACAAGTATAAAAAAGTTATCAAAATGGCCAACAGAATGCTGGCTGGAATACAAATGCAATTATTCAGTTCTTCATTTAGAGACAGACTTGTTCAGAACCAATCAGGAACACTGCTTATAGTTCTGGGAATCAATGTTCAGGAAGGATATAATAACCTTGTCGTGGATGAAGCACAGATTCAACAGAATGATACCGGGTTAAAACGGGTTAGATTATGAGAAGAGGTGGAAAACATATGGTTTATATTTCCTTCAGTGGAAGAGATTGAGGGCTGCTCATTGAGAAGTGAATACAAATGTTAAATGTTTCTATAGGGTAGATACAGAGAACTCTTTCCTCTGCTGGAAGAATAAAGCACAATGGAACATATTGTGGATTTCACACCACAAGGAGCAGTTGAGGCAAATATCATCGATGTATTTAAAAGGAAGCTCATTTTTTCAGATGAAATGTGTGTAATAGTAATAGAAGGTCATAGTGATAGTGTTAGATAAAGAGAGGTGAGAGGAAGCTCCTGTAGAGGATAAACAGAGACCAGATGGGCCGAGTGGTCTGCTTCTGTGCTGGAAATTCTATATAATTCTGTACAATGAATGTTCAATGCGAGTGACGTCCTTCAAAAGTGATATCAGGAAGCACTTTTTGACACGAAGGGAGGTAGAAATTTAAAACTCACTTGTCAAAAAGCTGTGAATGCTGCGGGTTCATTTATAGCTTTTCAGGGCAGTGATTTTTTTTAAGCTGTAGGTAGCAAACGATATGGAGCAAAGGTGGGGGCGGGAAGGGGGCAGATGGGAATGGAGCTGAACTGCAGATCACAATGATCTAATTGAATGGCGGAGCAGGACTGAAAGGCTGAATGGCCTGCTAATGGTCTTAATGTGCTCATGTTACAAGTCTTCACCTTAGAATTAGAATTAGAACATTACAGCGCAGTACAGGCCCTTCGGCCCTCGATGTTGCGCCGACCTGTGAAACTATCTGACCTACACTATTCCATTTTCATCCATATGTCTATCCAATGACCACTTAAATGCCCTTAAAGTTGGCGAGTCTACTACTGTTGCAGGCAGGGCGTTCCATGCCCCTACTACTCTCTGAGTAAAGAAACTACCTCTAACATCTGTCCTATATCTATCACCCCTCAACTTAAAGCTATGTCCCCTCGTGTTTGCCATCACCATCCGAGGAAAAAGACTCTCACTATCCACCCTATCTAACCCTCTGATTATCTTATATGTCTCCATTAAGTCACCTCTCCTCCTCCTTCTCTCCAACGAAAACAACCTCAAGTCCCTCAGCCTTTCCTCGTAAGACCTTGTCTCCATACCAGGCAACATCCTAGTAAATCTCCTCTGCACCCTCTCCAAAGCTTCCACATCCTTCCTATAATGCGGTGACCAGAACTGCATGCAATACTCCAGGTGCGGTCTCACCAGAGTTTTGTACAGCTGCAGCATGACCTCGTGGCTCCGAAACTCGATCCCCCTACTAATAAAAGATAACACACCATATGCCTTCTTAACAGCCCTATTAACCTGGGTCGCAACTTTCAGGGATTTATGTACCTGGACACCAAGATCTCTCTGTTCATCTACACTACCAAGAATCTTCCCATCAGCCCAGTACTCTGCATTCCTGCAACTCCTTCCAAAGTGAATCACCTCACACTTTTCCGCATTAAACTGCATTTGCCATCTCTCAGCCCAGCTCTGCAGCCTATCTATGTCCCTCTGTACCCTACAACATCCTTCGGCACTATCCACAACTCCACTGACCTTTGTGTCATCCGCAAATTTACTAACCCACCCTTCTATACCCTCTTCCAGGTCATTTATAAAAATGACAAACAGCAGTGGCCCCAAAACAGATCCTTGCGGTACACCACTAGTAACTAAACTCCAGGATGAACATTTGCCATCAACCACCACCCTCTGTCTTCTTTCAGCTGGCCAATTTCTGATCCAAAGCTCTAAATCACCTTCAACCCCATACTTCCGTATTTTCTGCAATAGCCTACCGTGGGGAACCTTATCAAATGCCTTACTGAAATCTATATACACCACATCCACGGCTTTACCCTCATCCACCTGTTTGGTCACCTTCTCGAAAAACTCAATAAGGTTTGTGAGGCACGACCTACCCTTCACAAAACCGTGCTGACTATCGCTAATGAACTTATTCTTTTCAAGATGATTATAAATCCTGTCTCTTATAACCTTTTCCAACATTTTACCCACAACCGAATTAAGGCTCACAGGTCTATAATTACCAGGGCTGTCTCTACTCCCCTTCTTGAACAAGGGGACAACATTTGCTATCCTCCAGTCTTCCGGCACTATTCCTGTCGACAATGACGACATAAAGATCAAGACAAAGGCTGTGCAATCTCCTCCCTAGCTTCCCAGAATATCCTAGGATAAATCCCATCTGGCCCAGGGGACTTATCTATTTTCACACTTTCCAAAATTGCTAACACCTCCTCCTTGTGAACCTCAATCCCATCTAGCCTAGTCATCTGTATCTCAGTATTCTCCTCGACAACATTTTCTTTCTCTACTGTAAATACTGACGAAAAATATTCATTTAACGCTTCCCCTATCTCCTCTGATTCCACACACAACTTCCCACTACTATCCTTGATTGGCCCTAATCTAACTCTTGTCATTCTTTTATTCCTGATATACCTATAGAAAGCCTTAGGGTTTTCCCTGATCCTATCCGCCAATGACTTCTCGTGTCCTCTCCTTGCTCTTCTTTGCTCTCCCTTTAGATCCTTCCTGGCTAGCTTGTAACTCTCAAGCGCCCTAACTGAGCCTTCACGTCTCATCCTAACATGAGCCTTCTTCTTCCTCTTGACAAGCGCTTCAACTTCTTTAGTAAACCAGGGCTCCCTCGCTCGACAACTCCCTCCCTGCCTGACAGGTACATACGTATCAAGGACACGCAGTAGCTGCTCCTTGAATAAGCTCCACATTTCGATTGTTCCCATCCCCTGCAGTTTCCTTCCCCATCCTACGCATCCTAAATCTTGCCTAATCGCATCATAATTTCCTTTCCCCCAGCTATAATTCTTGCCCTGCGGTATATACCTGTCCCTGCCCATCGCTAAGATAAACCTAACCGAATTGTGATCACTATCACCAAAGTGCTCACCTACATCTAAATCTGACACCTGGCCGGGTTCATTACCCAGTACCAAATCCAATGTGGCATCACCCCTGGTTGGCCTGTCTACATACTGTGTCAGAAAACCCTCCTGCACACACTGGACAAAAACTGACCCATCTAAAGTACTCGAACTATAGTATTTCCAGTCAATATTTGGAAAGTTAAAGTCCCCCATAACAACTACCCTGTTACTTTCGCCCCTGTCGAGAATCATCTTCGCTATCCTTTCCTCTACATCTCTGGAACTATTCGGAGGTCTATAGAAAACTCCCAACAGGGTGACCTCCTCTCCTGTTTCTAACCTCGGCCCATACTACCTCAGTAGACGAGTCCTCAAATGTCCTTTCTGTCGCTGTAATACTCTCCTTGATTAACAATGCCACACTCCCCCCTTCTATTACTTCACTGGAAAGTTCAAAGTGAAGCTAACTGGATTGGACAACAATAGAAACTAATAAACTGAGCAGAAAGTCGAATCCCCACCACCGGAAAGAGAATCCGGGGGGATGTAGATTTCCAAAGAGATTTTCCTTCAAATGTGTCAGACCCTATTTCAGTATTGTACAACTCCCGATAGCTTCTTAGAACTGAATGGGATCTCTTTTAACATCAGCTGCAACCTTCACAGAATGTAAATTTCAGTGAAACTGTGGATTTCCCAAGCCAGTGTTCATGATGATCTATTTCTACCTGATATTTTAGATTTATTGTATTTCATGAGTTAGTGCATATAGGGTTCCGGTGGTGGGGATTCGACTTTCTGCTCAGTTTATTAGTTTCTATTGTTGTCCAATCCAGTCGCTCTGAACAGGCTCCAGAAGCTGGCCGAGCGCGTCTACCCTGAGGCACAGTGTGGCTTTCGTGCAGAGAGATCGACTATTGACATGCTGTTCTCCCTTCGTCAGATACAGGAGAAATGCCGTGAACAACAGATGCCCCTCTACATTGCTTTCATTGATCTCACCAAAGCCTTTGACCTCGTCAGCAGACGTGGTCTCTTCAGACTACTAGAAAAGATCAGATGTCCACCAAAGCTACTAAGTATCATCACCTCATTCCATGACAATATGAAAGGCACAATTCAACATGGTGGCTCCTCATCAGAGCCCTTTCCTATCCTGAGTGGTGTGAAACAGGGCTGTGTTCTCGCACCCACACTTTTTGGGATTTTCTTCTCCCTGCTGCTTTCACATGCGTTCAAATCCTCTGAAGAAGGAATTTTCCTCCACACAAGATCAGGGGGCAGGTTGTTCAACCTTGCCCGTCTAAGAGCGAAGTCCAAAGTACGGAAAGTCCTCATCAGAGAACTCCTCTTTGCTGACGATGCTGCTTTAACATCTCACACTGAAGAATGCCTGCAGAGTCTCATCGACAGGTTTGCGTCTGCCTGCAATGAATTTGGCCTAACCATCAGCCTCAAGAAAACGAACATCATGGGGCAGGATGTCAGAAATGCTCCATCCATCAATATTGGCGACCACGCTCTGGAAGTGGTTCAAGAGTTCACCTACCTAGGCTCAACTATCACCAGTAACCTGTCTCTAGATGCAGAAATCAACAAGCGCATGGGTAAGGCTTCCACTGCTATGTTCAGACTGGCCAAGAGAGTGTGGGAAAATGGCGCACTGACACGGAACACAAAAGTCCGAGTGTATCAGGCCTGTGTCCTCAGTACCTTGCTCTACGGCAGCGAGGCCTGGACAACGTATGCCAGCCAAGAGCGACGTCTCAATTCATTCCATCTTCGCTGCCTTCGGAGAATACTTGGCATCAGGTGGCAGGACTATATCTCCAACACAGAAGTCCTTGAAGCGACCAACATCCCCAGCTTATACACACTACTGAGTCAGCGGCGCTTGAGATGGCTTGGCCATGTGAGCCGCATGGAAGATGGCAGGATCCCCAAAGACACATTGTACAGCGAGCTCGCCACTGGTATCAGACCCACCGGCCGTCCATGTCTCCGTTATAAAGACGTCTGCAAACGCGACATGAAATCGTGTGACATTGATCACAAGTCGTGGGAGTCAGTTGCCAGCATTCGCCAGAGCTGGCGGGCAGCCATAAAGACAGGGCTAAATTGTGGCGAGTCGAAGAGACTTAGTAGTTGGCAGGAAAAAAGACAGAGGTGCAAGGGGAGAGCCAACTGTGCAACAGCCCCGACAAACAAATTTCTCTGCAGCACCTGTGGAAGAGCCTGTCACTCCAGAATTGGCCTTTTTGCCACTCCAGGCGCTGCTTCACAAACCACTGACCACCTCCAGGCGCGTATCCATTGTCTCTCGAGATAAGGAGGCCCAAAAGAGTGCAAAGCCAGAACTGTTCACAGTCAGAACACATAACTTTCTAATTCAGTTACTGCTCCTCTACCCGCTTGAAAAAACGGATAAGTTTCCATCGCCGAGCTGGTGCAAAACCTTAAAATCAGTTTGAGAATTCACATGGTGGGTGCATCGACAAAGATGAACGGATTCACATAACAACAGAAACCAAAGCTGCTTTTGTTTAACGCACAGAAGTGATGCAGTCAGGGCCAGGCATTCAGTATGTTGTTAGATAGAAATGCGGACAAAATGTAATTCCGATTTTGGGCTGTTTCTTTAAAAACAAACAATTACAATGTCTGTTTGCGTAAAACGAGAGCAGCCCAAATCTGCAGTATTTTGCTTTTATTACAGTGAAGGGAGTTGGCTGCTTGTTCAAATGACTGGAAGTAATGTCAATGCTCCCCTGCTTCAGGATCTCACGGGAGGTGTCTCTCAATTATAAATATGGGATTTCTCTTAATCTCTCATCCCACAGTTAGTTGGAGTTCCGTGTCCAGCGGCAAGAGTCACCATCACTTCTCAGACAGAATGAGAGTTCCATACAGCTTTTATCCATTTAAAATGTTACCACCGCTTGTCCAGACAGGAATGATTTACTATCCGATTATAGCAGCAATTGGAATCCCAGGTAAGTGATTATATTCAGTCACTAAATGTATAAAGTAGAGGTTAACTGTATTCCTGCTCTTATCTCGGTAACTGTTCCTTTTCACTGTTTTTTATTCTCACGCCAATCCAAAAGCAGAACCTCATTCCTTGTATTTTCCACTCTCCTCTACTCATTACAGATTATTTGTTGACGTTAAAATGTTCTTTTAAATCTCCATCAAAGCCTGCAGATTATTTTCTTCATTTAACATCTTCAAACTGGTTCCGTCTGAACTGAGAATGCGTTCAGTGCGTGATAAAACGGATTATTTCAGTTTAATTTTTCCGTTGCCCAACAGACTCACTCTCCTCTCCTTCATTCCAGTAACAGTCAGTAATATCTGACAAGCAATAACTTTTACTCTTCCTTCACTGTTTTATAAAATGCCCCAGTTTCTCCCCCTCTGATTTCTGCTGGGGACAGATCTGCTGACAGATATATACTTGTGAGTACGGACAGTCAGCACCGGGATTTGTTCAGTCCCATTATTCAGATATTCTCACTGTTCTCGGTCTGTTTCCACAATGTGTTGGATCTTATTCCTGATGATCACAATCCACTCCGAGTGTGGATTTGTTCTCCGTGAAGGAACACAGACTCTCCCTCTAATCTTCTCTCCTGGCCGGTTACCAGCCTGTTCTCAGTTACCTCTTCTCCCACCGAGCGGGTATTCTGTTCCCTTCAGCCGGTGGGAGGCAGCTGGTTTCTGTCCCAGACCTTCCTGCAGGTGGGGCAGGGAATTCAACACAGTGAAAGAGTGATTTAAACACTGCAGCGGGACTCTGTGAAACGGTCCTGCGTTGCCCCAGTTGAGAAACTCGTTTCAGCTTTCACCATCCGGATTTGACCAATCTCACGCTCGCAGTTTGATACAAAAACGCTGCACTCTGAGCATGTCCGTCCACCCAGTCAAATCACTGGTCCTCTCAAATACCATGTAATTTAACTCCAGATTCTTGTACATAGAAGATATCCTAATCATATTTCCACACCCTGTCCCCCTAAACCTTCACCACCTCTTCCTCCATCCACCTGTTCAATCTACTCTGTATCTGGATATAGTTTCTGCCTCAACCCCTAATCCTGGAACTGAACTGCACCGTTTCCTAACTCTCTTTGTGAAGAAATTTCTCCTGCTTTCTGTTCCAAATATCTTCCATTTAATCTTTCAGCTCTGCTGCCTCCCGCTGCAGTGTTGCAGTCACTCTTTCGCTGCATTGAATTCCCTGCCCCACCTGCAGGAAGGTCTGGGACAGAAACCAGCTGCCTCCCACCGGCTGAAGGGAACAGAATACCCGCTCGGTGGGAGAAGAGGTAACTGAGAACAGGCTGGTAACCGGACAGGAGAGAAGATCAGAGGGAGAGTCTGTGTTCCTTCACGGAGCACAAATCCACACTCGGAGTGGATTGTTATCATCAGGAATAAGATCCAACACATTGTGGAAACAGACCGAGAACAGTGAGAATATCTGAATAATGGGACTGAACAAATCCCGGTGTTCACTGTCTCATTTTTTCGAAACCATGTTCTTCCATCGACCTTCTCCCACTCTTCCATAACTTTAAACACTTCCATTATATCGCCCTGTAATCTATGTCGCTGTTACTTTCTTCTCCCTCACTTTTACAGTTTAATGTGACAGAGCCCAGTGTGTGAAAATGGTGCAGTTTAACCCTTACTGTACCACGGACTCAAATTCCCCACTTGAGGTGTGAAAGTAAAATCTCACAATCAGTGGAACGAGTCCCCATCTCCAGAGGACACTGAACCTTTACAGATTTATTTTTGAAGAAATGTGACCGACATTAAACTCCAATGCTCCGGCTGTTGTTTTTTGAAATTCTGCTGAGCCTATTTAAAGATGTTACACAGGAAGAGAAGAGTGAAGTGAGTTGTCTCACTGTCTCACTGACTCTCACTAACCTCAGGGTCAATGCAGCCCAATGCTCCCATTGGAAGATTCACTCCTGTATTTCGAAGGGTTTCTCTGAATGTATCCGCTCACGGGGTCAGTTAGATCTCGGTGTCCCGCAGCAATATTCATAATTATTTCTCATAGATAAATGAAGTTTAATTTATTGTGCATCCATTTGACCAAGCGATTCTTTGTGTTCCTGGTTACGGATTCTAAACTTATTTATTTTATGCAGGGTTTAACTGTATCACCGCTCGTTTTGCGTATTCTTCAAATTGCTGTGTTTCTTCTGAAGTATTTGTTTTGCTGTTTCTAATTCAAGATCAGAGTTTAACTATATATCACGTCAGTAGATATCACGTCTATTACAGTAGAGAAAGAAAATGTTGTCGAGGAGAATACTGAGATACAGACTACTCGGCTAGATGGGATTGAGGTTCACAAGGAGGAGGTGTTAGCAATTTTGGAAAGTGTGAAAATAGATAAGTCCCCTGGGCCAGATGGGATTTATCCTAGGATTCTCTGGGAAGCCAGGGAGGAGATTGCAGAGCCTTTGTCCTTGATCTTTATGTCGTCATTGTCGACAGGAATAGTGCTGGAAGACTGGAGGATAGCAAATGTTGTCCCCTTGTTCAAGAAGGGGAGTAGAGACAGCCCTGGTGATTATAGACCTGTGAGCCTTACTTTGGTTGTGGGTAAAATGTTGGAAAAGGTTATAAGAGATAGGATTTATAATCATCTTGAAAAGAATAAGTTCATTAGCGATAGTCAGCACGGTTTTGTGAAGGGTAGGTCGTGCCTCACAAACCTTATTGAGTTTTTCGAGAAGGTGACCAAACAGGTGGATGAGGGTAAAGCCGTGGATGTGGTGTATATGGATTTCAGTAAGGCGTTTGATAAGGTTCCCCACGGTAGGCTATTGCAGAAAATACGGAAGTATGGGATTGAAGGTGATTTAGTGCTTTGGTTCAGAAATTGGCTAGCTGAAAGAAGACAGAGGGTGGTGGTTGATGGCAAATGTTCATCCTGGAGTTTAGTTACTAGTGGTGTACCGCAAGGATCTGTTTTGGGGCCACTGCTGTTTGTCATTTTTATAAATGACCTGGAAGAGGGTGTAGAAGGGTGGGTTAGTAAATTTGCGGATGACACGAAGGTCGGTGGAGTTGTGGATAGGGCCGAAGGATGTTATAGGTTACAGAGGGACATAGATAGGCTGCAGAGCTGGGCTGAGAGATGGCAAATGGAGTTTAATGCGGAAAAGTGCGAGGTGATTCACTTTGGAAGGAGTAACAGGAATGCAGAATACTGGGCTAATGGGAAGATTCTTGGTAGTGTAGATGAGCAGAGAGATCTTGGTGTCCAGGTACATAAATCCCTGAAAGTTGCCCCCCAGGTTAATAGGGCTGTTAAGAAGGCATATGGTGTGTTAGCTTTTATTAGTAGGGGGATCGAGTTTCGGAGCCACAAGGTCATGCTGCAGCTGTACAGAACTCTGGTGCGGCCGCACCTGGAGTGTTGCGTGCAGTTCTGGTCACCGCATTATAGGAAGGATGTGGAAGCTTTGGAAAGGGTGCAGAGGAGATTTACTGGGATGTTGCCTGGTATGGAGGGAAGGTCCTACGAGGAAAGGCTGAGGGACTTGAGGTTGTTTTCGTTGGAGAGAAGGAGGAGGAGAGGTGACTTAATAGAGACATATAAGATAATCAGAGGGTTAGATAGGGTGGATAGTGAGAGTCTTTTTCCTCGGATGGTGATGGTAAACACGAGGGGACATAGCTTTAAGTTGAGGGGTGATAGATATAGGACAGATGTCAGAGGTAGTTTCTTTACTCAGAGAGTAGTAGGGGCGTGGAACGCCCTGCCTGCAACAGTAGTAGACTCGCCAACTTTAAGGGCATTTAAGTGATCATTGGATAGACATATGGATGAAAATGGAATAGTGTAGGTCAGATGGTTTCACAGGTCGGCGCAACATCGAGGGCCGAAGGGCCTGTACTGCGCTGTAATGTTTTATGTTCTATGTTCTATGTTCCTCCCATTCCGCCACTTTCTGCATATGATCTGCTTACTGGGATCATAATATGCTTATAATATCCCGCAAAATCTCCTCTCTACACTGTCAGCCTCGCTACCTCGCTGTATTTTAAGAAACTCCTTAAAAACTACTACTTTGACCAAGTTTTTGGTATTTTTTTTACTTCTTTCATGGATATGGACATCGCTGGCATCATTACCCATCCCTCATTGCCCTTGACAACTGAATGGCTTCCTAGGTCACTTCAGAGGGCAGTTAAGAGTCAACCACATTGCTGTGGGTCTGAAGTCACATGTAGGCCAGATCACATCAGGAAAGCAGATTTTCTTCCCTGTAGGACATGAGTGAACCACATGGGTTTGACAACAATCAATGATAGTTTCATAGCACCATTACTTAGACTAACTTTCAATTCAAGATTTGTTAATTAATAGAATTTGTGTTCTACCAGCTGTTGTGATAGGATTTGAACCCGCATCTAGGGCATCAGCCTGGGTATCTACATTACTAGTTCAGTGACATGACTACTGTACCACTGTCTCCCCATCTGACCTCATATCTCTTTATGTGGTTCTGTGTCACAGTCTGCTTCATAATGCTCCTGTGAAGCACTTTGGCACATTTAGTTACCATAAACGCGCGCTATGAACAGAAGTTTTGTTGTAGAAAACCCCAAATTGTTATCTTCATGCAATGTCATCTTGTGCACGTGTATTAACTATTATCTAAATGGTGAAAGGTTGCAAAGCTGTAAGATGTAGAGGGATCTGGGTGTCCTAATGCATGAATCACAAAAGGTTAGTATGCATGTACAGCAAATCATTAGGAAAGCAAATGGAATGTTACCGTTTATTGCGAGGGAAATTGAATACAAAGATAAGGAGGTAATGATTCAGTTATACATGTCATTGGTGAGACCACATCTGGAATACTGTGTACATTATTTGTCTCCTTTTTTGAGGAAGGATGTAAGTGCGTTGGAAGCAGTTCGGAGCCGGTTTCCTAGACTAATGGAGTGGGCAGGTCGTCTTCTGAGGAAAGCTTGGACAGTTTAGGCTTGTATCTGCTGGAGTTTAGAAGAGTAACAGGCAGCTTGATTGAAACATAAACCCTGAGGGGTCTTGACAGGGTGAATGTGGAAAGAATGTTTCCTCTTGTGGGAGAATCTAGAACTTGGGATCACTGTTTAAAAATAAGTGGTCATCCATTTAAGACGAAGATGAGGATTTTATTTTTCCATCACAGGGTAGTGAGTCTTTGGAAATCTCTTCCTCCAAATATGGTGGAAGCAGAATCTTTGAATATTTTTAAGGCAGAGGTAGATTGATTCTTAAGCTGATAAGCAAGGGGTGAAAGATTATCGGGGATAAAAACAAGAAATGCTGGAACCATTCAGCAGGTCTGGCAGCATCTGTGAAAAGAGAAGCAGAGTTAACGTTTTGGGTCAGTGACCCTTCTTCGGAACCGGTTGCGAGCTGGGAGACAGAGATCGGTGATGCATGTTAATGTAATGTTACTTTCCTTTATCTTTCGGATGTATGAATGATAAACTGTGCATGAGATGCAGTTGTACAGAGTCTTGGTCAGACCCCCGCTGGAGTACTGCATTCAGTGGGGCAGCGCCCCACTGGGAAGATGTATTGGCGTTGGGGCGGGGTGGCCTGGGGGTTTCAGCCCAGATTCAACAGACTGATACCAGGGCTGAAAGGATCAAATTCAGAGGACAGGATCCATAAACTTAGCCCGTGTTCCCTTGTGTTCGGAATTTTGATGGGTGACACAGTCCAAGTATTTAAATTGATAATATGATTTGAAGGGTAGATGGAAGTAAACTGTTTCCTGGCGCCGTGTAATCGAAAACAAGGGAAAATAATCTTAAAATTAGAATTATGCCATTTAAGAATGAAAGCAGAATTTTTCACGGAAGGAATAGCGGAAATCTGGAGTTCGTTCTCTTTAAAGCCTGTTACTGCTTGCTCAATTACATTTTAAAGACTGAGATTGATAGATTTTTAAGGTAAGAATATAAAGGACGATGGAAACAAGACATGAATGGAGTTAAGGCACAGATTAGCCAGGGTCTAATGGAGTGTTGGGAAAGGCTTGTGGGGCTGAATAACCTCCTCTTGTGTTCTTATATTCCTCTGCGTTAATCACCAGATCATCAGAACTTCTGAAATGAGTGAAACATTAATCGCAAGACTGGAATCAGTGTAACTGAAACCTCTATCGGGACAAATGGTTTCTGATGTTATTCTTACTGAGTTTCGAGTTCCCAGTAAGTCTCTCTGAAGTATTACCGATGGTCTAAATCCATCTCTCCCTCGATGAATGCTCTCTCTGTTCATTTACTCTGTTCGTTTTGAAGTGATTATTTTGCTAATTTCAGGTCTGTTACGGAAATTACGAGAATATCATGCACTGCCGTTCCTCCATTTTCCATTTGGGATATATTTATTGATAGGACAATGTTCTTTCAAACTCCAGCTAACACACCAATGGTTTTCTACATTAATAGTCTCGGGCTGTTACGGTTTTATTTCAGAATGTGAACAGCATTCACAGAATGGGATATGATGAGATTATGAAGTAGTTCCAGTTAATCTGCAGCAGCGACACGGGCCTTTGCTGAATGTTCTCCTGTGGACATTCTCTGGTCACTTTATCTCCATCGCCCTTCACTGCAACAGCCGTGGTTCAGTGGTTCCCCTCTCCTCTCTGAGTCAGGAGGATGTGGTTTCGAGACCCTTTTGAAAGTCCAGGTTGATAGTTCAAGAAGTACTAATGCCATGCTGCACAGTTGAATAACAGACACTCCTAGGCTGTTTTATATGAACCTCAAATTCACAAACTCTGTAGCTTCCAAATCAGTACTTTTTGACTCACAATTTGCGCCACCGGATGTGATGTCTTTCCTATCGTACTCTTTCGAACAAAGTACTCCTAAACGAATATCACGAAACAGATTATTATTTTGTGGGGCTTTGTGTGCAAATTCACATTTAATTGTGCACTCGGAAGTCAAAGTGACCACCTCCCGACAGAAGGTGAAGGCCCATATTGACACTGTGTGTGAAACTTACCAGAGCTAGGTATTACTGCGAAGTTCAAGGAACTCTGTGCTGAGGTCGCTGGTAACATTGTTGTATTGCCAATTATTTCCTGAAACCACACTGGTCAAACATCATATTCAAAGCTTCAATCGTGCACCAACTTCAGTAAAGATGTATCCTCGCTAAACTATATGATAATTTTGTATGTCAGTTGAAAAATACATTATAATGTTTATATTTCGGATATGACACGAACAATGAACGCTGAGGCTGAAGGAATCGAGAGTTGGGAAACGATAAGCATTAAGGAACAGTTATAATGACATTTTTAGATTTAACAGGCGACATTGGTGGTTGGATTCTGTGAGCGATGGACATTGTTTGCTTTGTTTCCAGTCATTGCATAACATTTACAAACAGAAACAAGTATAAATGATTGTAATCGTTTTATAATTAGATTCATTGTTAATTCAGAGTCACGACTCCTTAAACTGTCACTCTAAGTAAGACGGGGACTATAATGAATAAATCATTGAATAACTGGTACAATTGTTAAATCAATGACTATTTGAATAACGAACAGGTGGCATGATTGATCAATGTTTATGGCAGAATATTTTAGATAAATAAGTTACGAACGAAACTAAAACGTATTGGGAGCAGTCTCACCACACGGACTGCAACGGTTCAAGAAAATGCCTCACCTCCATCTCTCGCAGTGACTGGGAAGCAACACACCATCTCTGATTCCGGATTACTACAGTCATTTTTCTTAGAACTTTCCCACGACATTTCTGTGTCAAAGGTACCCGTCCCACTCACTCCTCACCCAACCACACACACACAAACACTGAATTAAATTAAGCTTATACACTCTGAAACGCCTGTGATAGAATTTACACCGAAGAGTTTATTATCAAAGTCAGTTCTAGAGGAATACAGTTAATTATTTCGACACCAGCTGCTCAGGATGTCTCTTCAGTGCAGAAATGTCTCTGGTACATGTTGTATTCTCTCTCTCTCTCACATTCCGGCTTACCCTCTTTCTATATCAAATTGTTAAACTGTTGAAGGACACAATATCCTGCAGATCCCAAGGATCCCAGTCAAACTATTCGGAATATCTCTTATATTGTTGATTGTTTGTTCTGGAGCTCAGGTTTATATATTGCCCCGATCCTCTGGGATGGACTTCAGGACAGTCTTTCACACCAGGGAGATGGATTCTCAATATTGCTGATGTACCGGTTTAATATTACAGAGCGATTCGGCCAATTCAGAGGGAACACCTTCTTACTCATTATCTCTGAAGGTGACTCTCGGTAGGTATCTGGTTTTACCTGAAACCTCTGGTCTCACTTGCACTGATCTTTGCAGCCATCCTGGTATCGCCACCACCATCTCCCTCTGAGGTTTCCTGCAATATCAGAGGTGACAACATCCTGGTCTGGATTGTCGTCCTTCTTCTATCGTCTACTTTGGAAAGTTCTTCTGTTCCGAGGATCAACGGATGAAATATTGTTGTGTTGCTGCTCACATCTCAACTTCACTTTGCGGCCATTGTTGGATTTTATTCAGATGGGATTGTGTTGTTTAAATCGCCGATGAATTTCCAGAGAGGGGAAATCGGCTGAACATCTGAAATGTTCATCCGGTGGTTTGTAAACAGAAACTTCTGTTATTTGGTCGAGTTGATCCACAGCAATTCACCATGTAATATGTTGTTTGGCAGCTGTTTTTCACCGGTCTTTACTCATTACCGCTAGTCTGAAAATATAACCTGGCAACTCTAGGCCATTTCCCTCACCAGGTATCTACTCTCCTCTGCTGTTCACGGATCCAAACCCCGCCGTTTAATCTAATTTCTTGGCAGTCCTCGTTTAGCATTTACCACATTTTGGGCCGGTTTCATTCTCACGATTCCCTACTAGATCATTTATCTTCCAATTTATTATTGACCATTTATTACTTATTTTCAATTAATTTTTTTATGTTTTCTTTTGATTAGTTCATTTGTTCTTTCACTGGACTGTTACTTCTTGCAATTATTTATAGTTTATTATCTCACTGTTAACTTACTTGTAGCAGTTCAATGGCTGGAAATTTACCCCGAGCTCTTCCGTTCTCCACTGCACGTCCGATGATGTTACAGTGGAACGGGAGCAGCTCTGAGCAAATTCCACACAAAGTCTACTTGGTTCGTTCGATGTTATTTGCTAAAGGTATCTCTTTAAATTTATTTACTCCACACTGTATACATTACATTGCAATTTCATATCAAAATCTTTTCAATTACACAATTCCAGCAGCAGTAAACTCCAGTTCCCATCCCATGATCCTGCAGTAAAGGACATTTCATACTAAACACTGTGGACCTGAATCATTCCTTGTATCCTAATGGATGATCCTTTTTTTTCTGTTCGTTTGTGTTTTGCAGTAAATGTGATGACGATTGTGATCCTGTCCCGGGGAAAGTGCAGTCTCTCCAGATGTATCACTCACTACCTGGTCGCCATGGCAGCAGCGGATCTATTGGTCACTATCACTGACGTGGTGTTAAATCGGATTAATGATTATTATTTCCCGACTACCTTCCTGTTTCTCACCCCTGTGTGCTCTTTCCACACCGTCCTGGTTCGTGCAGCCACTGATATTTCTGTCTGGTTAACAGTCGCTTTCACTTTTGATCGTTTTGTTACTATTTGTTGCCAGAAGCTGAGGACTAAATATTGCACCGAGAAAACGGCAGCTGTAGTTATAGGAACTGTGTGTCTGCTGTTCTGTTTTAAAAACATTCCCTGGTACTTTACATTTGAACCCTACATTACAATCGACAACATACCCTGGGGCTGCCATCAAAAGCTGCAGTATTACACATTAACTGCATGGGTAGCATTTAGCTGGATTGACCGCTGTCTCACCCCACTGCTCCCAACATTCCTGATATTACTGCTCAATGCTCTGACCATTGGACACATTTTAGTGGCCAGTAGAGTCCGCAGGAGGTTGAGGGGCACCAGGAATGCCGTGGATCACAGTGATCCGGAGATGGAGAGCAGAAGAAAATCTATCATTTTACTGTTCGCTATATCCGGAAACTTCATACTGTTATGGATGACGTATGTGATAGTTTTCCTATTAATACAAATTACAAACCAATATTATTCAACAGGTTTCAATGACCCGATGACAATCGCAGACTATACCAGCTACATGCTCCTGCTTTTGAGCTGCTGCACAAACACGTGTATTTATGCAGTGATCCAGACTAAATTCAGAGAGGAGCTGAAGAATGGGATGAAATATCCACTGAGGATAATACTTACATTATTGAAACAAAGAAAATAACAGAGGAATTCCCAGAATTGAAGCTGAATCACATCTCATATCATATCCTGTGTTCTTTGTGTCTTCTGCTGACTCCATCTCTGGCCCACTCTGCTCCAGTTATAATGTTGGACAATATCAGACAAAGACTGTGTTTTTCAATGTAGGAGTCTGTGACCGAGGTAGAAACGGTGACATTATCCAGATGATAATAGAGGTTTTTGTTTTCTCTTTGTTTTCTCAATGAAATTGATCCGGATGAAACTGACGAGCACAGCTGCCGATACTTCAATCTCCGATCCTGCTGTCTTCACAGTCCAGAGTGTCTGCAGCCACGGCATGCGGTAAGTCCATTGAGGTGAAGAAGGAGCTGCGGGACCCGAGAGAAGTCCTGAGAAAAGGTGCCCCGAACACCCAAAAAATCCACGAACGCCCCCCCGCCCCCCCCCCCCCCCACCCCCCGGCCACAACTTCAAAGCGCCCGCGGGAGATGGCTCGGAGAGCATCTGCAGCGCACTGTCGGCAATGCTGCATGCCTTTATTTAAACCACTGCAAAAAAAAAACCCTTAGCAAATGTAATCGCCTCTAAGTCTGCTTCACCTCCCGAAGGACGTGGATGAGCTTTCCGGACGTCGATGGTGGGCACTGAGGAAATGGCTTATTACCTGCACCAGATTCCCCCCCACTCCCACCCCTTTACCCCCCTTCCACCCCCCCACCCCCGTCCCCTTCCCTGCTCCACCCTCTCAGCTCACCCCCTCACAACCCCCGTCCCAGCCCGCCCCCCCTCGCACCATCTTCACCCCGCACCCCCTTCCCCTGCAACCCCCCCACCCCCTCCCTCTACCCCTCCCCCTTGCATCCCCTCCTCCCACCGGCACCATCCTACACCTGTGTAGGGGCCCCAACAACCCCACTGCCTTGTGGGCGTCTCGGGAGGGACCAAGGCTAAGGGAGTAAACCCTAACAGAAAATCCGGAGCGGAACCCCGTAGGCGGTCATGTGTCACCTTTGGCATGTTTCCGGCAGTTCCTGCAGCCATACTGGTGCCAAACGTCGTGTCCTGCACTCCTTTGGACCCCACCAGAAAGGCCGAGAGGGGGGTTTTGACGACTGGGCAACTCTCAACCTCCATAAATTTGCCCAGGCATGCGCCATGGAGAGGTCACTCCATAGTTGCCTCACAGCGACTAAAACAACACGGAAGGCAGCAGTTATGGGTTATAAGTCCAGATAAATTGGCGTAGAAACTGGGCGCCACGGGTTGCCTTTGTCGGTGGGAGAGGTCATTGCACCTCACTGGACAGCTACCGCCCGCCTCAAACCGGGCAGCCCCCGGTCAATAAGGTTCTGTCCCGCCACAGTCTGCCTGCTTCAATGGGTGCTTGGAGTTCAGGGTCATTGCCCGAAAGGTGGACTGATACACCGCACCAAACAACATGAAAAAAGGAAAGAAGGTACCAGCCCTTTGCTTTGCAAGCTGGAACGTCAGAACTATGTGTCCTGGCCTGTCGGAAGACCTTACACAAATCAACGATTCTCGGAAGACCGCCATCATTAACAACGAGCTCAGTAGACTCAATGTGGACATTGCAGCACTTCAGGAGACTCGCCTCCCCGCGAGTGGCTCTCTAGCAGAGCAAGACTACACCTTCTTCTGGCAGGGCAGGGATCCTGAAGAACCAAGACAGCATGGAGTGGGCTTCGCCATCAGAAACTCCTTGCTCAGCATGATAGAGCCTCCCTCAAATGGCTCGGAACGCATACTGTCCATCCGACTGCTCACCACCTCTGGTCCAGTACACCTACTCAGCATCTATGCTCCAACACTCTGCTCCCCACCTGAAGCTAAAGACCAGTTCTATGAACAACTCCATAACATCATTAGCAGCATCCCCAACACCGAACACCTATTCCTGCTGGGGGACTTTAATGCCAGGGTTGGGGCCGACCATGACTCATGGCCCTCCTGCCTTGGGCGCTATGGCGTTGGAAGGATGAATGAGAACGGGCAGAGACTGCTTGAGTTATGTACCTATCATAACCTCTGCATCACCAACTCGTTCTTTCACACTAAACCCTGTCACCAGGTTTCATGGAGGCACCCAAGATCACGTCGTTGGCACCAGCTAGACCTCATTGTCACAAGGTGAGCCGCCTTAAACAGTGTTCAAATCACACGCAGCTTCCACAGTGTGGACTGCAACACCGACCACTCCCTGGTGTGCAGCAAGGTTAGACTCAGACCAAAGAAGTTGCATCATTCCAAGCAGAAGGGCCACCCGCGCATCAACACGAGCAGAATTTCTCACCCACAGCTGTTACAAAAATTTCTAAATTCACTTGTAACAGCCCTTCAAAACACTCCCACAGGGGATGCTGAGACCAAGTGGGCCCACATCAGAGACGCCATCTATGAGTCAGCTTTGACCACCTAAGGCAAAAGTGCGAAGAGAAATGCATACTGGTTTCAATCTCATAATGAAGAGCTGGAACCTGTCATAGCCGCTAAGCGCATTGCACTGTTGAACTACAAGAAAGCCCCCAGCGATTTAACATCCGCAGCACTTAAAGCAGCCAGAAGTACTGCACAAAGAACAGCTAGGCGTTGCGCAAACGACTACTGGCAACACCTATGCAGTCATATTCAGCTGGCCTCAGACACCGGAAACATCAGAGGAATGTATGATGGCATGAAGAGAGCTCTTGGGCCAACCATCAAGAAGATCGCCCCCCTCAAATCTAAATCGGGGGACATAATCACTGACCAACGCAAACAGATGGACCGCTGGGTTGAGCACTACCTAGAACTGTACTCCAGGGAGAATGCTGTCACTGAGACTGACCTCAATGCAGCCCAGCCTCTACCAGTCATGGATGAGCTGGACATACAGCCAACCAAATCGGAACTCAGTGATGCCATTGATTCCCTAGCCAGCGGAAAAGCCCCTGGGAAGGACAGCATTACCCCTGAAATAATCAAGAGTGCCAAGCCTGCTATACTCTCAGCACTACATGAACTGCTATGCCTGTGCTGGGACGAGGGAGCAGTACCCCAGGACATGCGCGATGCCAACATCATCACCCTCTATAAAAACAAAGGTGACCGCGGTGACTGCAACAACTACCGTGGAATCTCCCTGCTCAGCATAGTGGGGAAAGTCTTTGCTCGAGTCGCTCTGAACAGGCTCCAGAAGCTGGCCGAGCGCGTCTACCCTGAGGCACAGTGTGGCTTTCGTGCAGAGAGATCGACCATTGACATGCTGTTCTCCCTTCGTCAGATACAGGGGAAATGCCGTGAACAACAGATGCCCCTCTACATTGCTTTCATTGATCTCACCAAAGCCTTTGACCTCGTCAGCAGACGTGGTCTCTTCAGACTACTAGAAAAGATCGGATGTCCACCAAAGCTACTAAGTATCGTCACCTCATTCCATGACAATATGAAAGGCACAATTCAACATGGTGGCTCCTCATCAGAGCCCTTTCCTATCCTGAGTGGTGTGAAACAGGGCTGTGTTCTCGCACCCACACTTTTTGGGATTTTCTTCTCCCTGCTGCTTTCACATGCGTTCAAATCCTCTGAAGAAGGAATTTTCCTCCACACAAGATCAGGGGGCAGGTTGTTCAACCTTGCCCGTCTAAGAGCGAAGTCCAAAGTACGGAAAGTCCTCATCAGAGAACTCCTCTTTGCTGACGATGCTGCTTTAACATCTCACACTGAAGAGTGCCTGCAGAGTCTCATCGACAGGTTTGCGTCTGCCTGCAATGAATTTGGCCTAACCATCAGCCTCAAGAAAATGAACATCATGGGGCAGGACGTCAGAAATGCTCCATCCATCAATATTGGCGACCACGCTCTGGAAGTGGTTCAAGAGTTCACCTACCTAGGCTCAACTATCACCAGTAACCTGTCTCTAGATGCAGAAATCAACAAGCGCATGGGTAAGGCTTCCACTGCTATGTCCAGACTGGCCAAGAGAGTGTGGGAAAATGGCGCACTGACACGGAACACAAAAGTCCGAGTGTATCAGGCCTGTGTCCTCAGTACCTTGCTCTACAGCAGCGAGGCCTGGACAACGTATGCCAGCCAAGAGCGACGTCTCAATTCATTCCATCTTCGCTGCCTTCGGAGAATACTTGGCATCAGGTGGCAGGACTATATCTCCAACACAGAAGTCCTTGAAGCGGCCAACACCCCCAGCTTATACACACTACTGAGTCAGCGGCGCTTGAGATGGCTTGGCCATGTGAGCCGCATGGAAGATGGCAGGATCCCCAAAGACACATTGTGCAGCGAGCTCGCCACTGGTATCAGACCCACCGGCTGTCCATGTCTCCGCTATAAAGACGTCTGCAAACGCGACATGAAATCGTGTGACATTGATCACAAGCCGTGGGAGTCAGTTGCCAGCATTCGCCAGAGCTGGCGGGCAGCCATAAAGACAGGGCTAAATTGTGGCGAGTCGAAGAGACTTAGTAGTTGGCAGGAAAAAAGACAGAGGCGCAAGGGGAGAGCCAACTGTGCAACAGCCCCGACAAACAAATTTCTCTGCAGCACCTGTGGAAGAGCCTGTCACTCTAGAATTGGCCTTTATAGCCACTCCAGGCGCTGCTTCACAAACCACTGACCACCTCCAGGCGCGTATCCATTGTCTCTCGAGATAAGGAGGCCCAAAAGAAAAAAGAATAGAGGTAGAATTTCATTGCATTAAATCACACTGCTGGACCCAAAGAGATAAAGGAACCAGCACTGAGGTTTAGGTTGGTGTGAGAATAGGT